>NC_071097.1:28317752-28690252 GCF_027358695.1 Spea bombifrons | reverse complement strand
GTGTAGTCTTATATTCAGGCTTTTTTTTCCCCCCCCTAAATTAATATTCAAATTTTGGGGGGTCATCTTATAATTGAGCAAATACGGTGTGTGTGTGTTTGTATATATGTATATGTGTGTATATATATATATATATATATATATATATATATATATATATATATATATAATATATCCTGCATATAACTATTTTCCTTGTGCTGTGCACATAGGAAGACTATACACAGGAGAAGTACAGTAAATACCATGCTGATGGTATCTTGACAGCAATGCAGATGGCCATGAAACCAAACCAATGAATTCTTCAACAAAGATTGCAGTCAATGTAAGGCAGCTTAAGATATTTTGTCCCTCACCCCCTCTTGTACTGTAAATATGTTCTGCCAAATAGCTTTAAGAATTCCAACAAATGCTATTCTGGACCAGCTTTTATCAAGCAGGAGGTCTGCAGCGAATCCTTTTGTTCTTTGTATAGAAATGTGGTTCTGCTATTATGTCAAAATAATTCTGTCTTTCTTTGTTCCTCTCCATTCTGCTATCACATGGTGAACGTGTTAAAACTGTATTATATTTAAACTATACATTTATTGAACATTAAAACAATTCCAGACATCTGTTTAACATTTTATTTTTTAAAATTATCCATCAAATAAGGATATTGGAAATAACATGTAAATAATCACAACTCTTGTTCCATGGCAGTCATTATTTTCTGGCAATCTGCTTCTTATCTTATCTAACCTTTGTCAAATGTGTTTTTTTTTGCCAAGGAAAGGCTTGTCCTAAATGCCCTTCCTAAAAAAAACCCAAAAAAAACAAAAAAAAAATCCCCCCACCCCAAAAAAAAACCCATCATAAAAAATGTTTTATGAGCTGTTGATTCATTTCATTAATACATCAATGCTGTCAATTTAAGATCACAGGTATAGTTTAGATATTTCAGTTTTTGAAACTGAAGAACTCTGAGTGAACCTTAACGGGAACCCAGACTGTTTAAGAAAGATAACTTTGATTTGTTCAGCACTAATCCTCCTATACGAGAAAACTTGTGTCCCAGCCAAACCTTCTGTTCTCAGTACTGCCAAAAGAACACAAAACTCCAGGACTGATAATTCCCTTAAACAATTCGTGTGCGTGTTTCTAATCCTTCGGGGCCCAAAAAGAATGTTTCATCTTAGGTTTTATCCATCCAAAAAGAGGCAGACTTTTTCAAAATAGAATAGAAGCAGGGAAATAAATGTCCACACAGAGCAGTCCCTCATTCATTTCTCGATTTTATATAAATGTGGAACTTTTAGAGAATTACCTGACGTAAATACAACCTGTTACCTATAATCTTGTTTAAATCACACCAGTGCGTTATATACACAAGTATGTAGTTCTGTCAATGATTTATTGATATACACTTAAGGTGATATTGTTTTTTTATTTTAAACTTACCCTATGATTGAACAAAAAAAAAATGAATTTAATGACTCTTGGGTATCTGTATCTGAGACACAAAATGCCAAAAAAATCACCAGCCAATATCAGCTGATGGTTTATTACGATAAATCTATTATAGCCATTGCTTGATACCTTGTCATTCGTGTCCTGGTCAATGCATTCGGTGCAGTGTTTTAAAATGTGCATGGTGCCCTTCTCTTTCTGTATGTTAATTGTGATGTCCTCACATGACTGGTATTCCAAAGAACTGTCCAAACCTCTCCTCCTTTTAAAAGCTCATATTATTAAATCTTTGCAGTCATCGCCCATACATTTAAGTGTTCCAGGTCCTTCTGGCTCAATTTCTGGTTTAAAAAGCATGCCACGATACAGCCGTGATCATAGAAAAGATATACAGTATTTTCTCCCCTATATGCATGCTCTATATTCTAATTGCAGACCCTCTTCACCTTAAGAGTTTGACGTAACTTATGATAACTCACTGCATGTACTGTATGCTGTAGAAACGTAACTTTGTTAAATGTTTCCTCATGTTCCGTTATGTAATTCTGGGATTTCACTTGCTTTTAGTTGCTGTAGCAGCTGTGCTGGGGATTTGTCTTCTCCTGCTCAGAGATTATGAGTTCTCTTAGGATCCCCAGTGACTTCTCAAACAATCCAGGAAAGCATATAAAACCCCAAATGAAGATACATTAAACACTAGAACTATACTTCACGTAATGATCTTTCCTTAGAGCCACAATTACACTTTGCTGTTTTTATCATTTGATAAAGCACAACTGTAGGTTATTAATGTCTCAAATTGATATTTTTAAAAGGAATTTGAATTATTTTCATATGGGGGTACAGAATTATCTACTATTATTCAAGAGATGGTTAAATTCAAAAGCCCTGTTCAAATAAGCCGCAGAGGCAGAACATATCAGTTCTATTACTATTCATTACATATACGTTTTTAAAGTGGATGAAACTTTTTAGCAACAGGGTGAAGTTGCAATAATTTTCCTTTCAATTCGTCTATGGTCAAGCTTACATCTGTAAATACGACGATTATATACATTATCCAAATTAATTAAAAAACTTATATTCCAAAACTGACCTTGCTTGTAGAGCAACAGTAAATAAATCCTTGCCGCCACAAGATATATCAGACAATCCTAGCAGATTCAAATGGAATAATACACACTTTACGCAGAAACATAGAACTTGACGGCCGATAAGCGCCATCTGCCTCCTATAGTCTGCCCATTTTTCCTGATATAAAGACCCAGACCTTAATGAATCCTTGTGTTTGTCTTGGATTCAGGTTAGCCATATGCCTATCCCATGCATGTTTATATTCCCTCACTGTATTAACCTTTTACGTGTTCTTCACCAACATGGACTCTACCAGTAATATCAGTGGCTGATCTCAAACTGTTTGTTTTGAAAGTGAAAATCTTCTCCTGTAAACTTTCAGGATCCCGATTGTGCCATCCTCAGCACGCAGTGTCCTTGAACGCAAACGCTCCCTCATCTTCCTTGGCAGCTCAGCATGCTGTTTCTTAAACGCTTTGCAAGACACGTCATATCTCAGCAGGGGCATTTGTCGGGTTGTAGGCGCATAATGTATAATTTCGGTATCACTTCTGTGCCTGCTTGCAGACATGCGTTTTTATGTGCTGCTGTATAATTCTCTATTTGCATCTTTACATTTATGTCACAGCACTTTGCAGTAGCTGCTTTAACAGGTAATTTACATAAACGAGGAACGCCGTGTTAAGGAACAACTTGGTGTTTATAATCTGGTGAGGAGTGAGCAATACCTCTTTATTACACAGACTGGCTATGTAAGAGGAACGTAAACTAAACCCATAAAAGTGAACTTTATATGTAAATTCATTTGATTGACATGATCTATAGCTAAATAAGAAGTTGAAAAGTTACTTGAATTAAGGTTTAAATGGAATGCCCGCACCCGACTGATATCACAACAACTTGCATATTCCCTGCCTGGAAGAGTTAGAGGAGTGGTTGGCAAGCCTTGGTTAAATGGGTTTCACGGGGACCCCTGTTTAATTGTTTGGTTTAATTAATTTTTTGTTTCGTTTTTTTATGTTTTCTTTTAACTCTTCTAGCTGGTGACACTTGCTTGTCACCTAGCATACTCCTAGAGGGCAAGGTGAAATATTCAACCTCATACTTAGTTTTAGCTTTCATTTGCAAGTCACAGGTTTATTAGTCAGTGAGTCGCTTGCTTTTTTCCATTTGCATCAGCTTACTGAGTGGACTACAGAGTCAAGTGTGATGTTAAATTAATATGCAAGGTGGATTATGTCCAACTTGTGCAAGTTCGCTACTGCAAACTCACGTTTGTAACTAGCTTGCTTGCATGCATGGAGTGAATAAATCTCCATTGTGCCTTTTGACAGTGTAAATGTTTTAAATCTGCGGCAAAGCCAGCGGAAAGGTCTGCGGCAAAGCCAGCGTTCTCAACTGAATTTCCGGTGCTGAAGTTATCTCCCTTTTCCTCACTCCACACTTACAAAGGCTGCCTGAGTCTTTAAGTTAGAGCCGCGATGACAGCATTGATGGGAGAATTATGTCACATGAACACATTGCATGAATTTGCTAATTCTAACTAGAATGGTGCCTTCCACTTACCTTTTATTGTTGCTCATGCGTCAGATCCCATCCTTCAATGGCTGGATGCACATGGCCAGCTGCTGTAAAAGTGTAAGAACATGGCATATGTCTATGCGTATCCAGCAGGCAGCTGCACATTTAGGTTATTTTATTTCCTGCTGGCCTTAAAATGCCAGCAATTATTTTAATCCCTAGTCTGGCCCCGATAATGACTCGCTTGTTTAGAAGCATTTATCATTGTTAGGTTAGCGCCGTCTCCGTAGCAGAGCATATTAGTTCAACCAAGCAGTACGTATTTACCTGAATTAAACGACCAAGGAATCCAAACTCTTACGGTAATATTTTCAGTGATTTGTATGCTGTGGATTCCATCCCTTACCACAGCTCATTGATAAACGTCTTCCCTATGTGTACCTTCCTTGCCGAGTCCTCAAGTTCTCATCAATGCATTCCACTTGGAGAAGTTTCCCTGCCTCCCATGGATGCTATAAGTTAAATGGCTTCTTTTAGTTAAGAGCTGCTGTTGGTGGTGTCTGAGAAAGCTGCTTACCAGCATCTTGTACAGTTTTTTACAGCATGAAAAATACAGTAGAAAGTGTTATGCATATTATGAGCTTTTGGCATCTTTTGATGGGCTTTAGTACGGTTTACATGTCCCTGGAATGCACATATTGTAGTTGGAAGGAAGTTAATGTTGAAAGCATGGACCCGCCAGCTGTCGCTTGAAAGGAAATGCAGTGGATTTCTCTTGCAATTGGAAAGTGTGTTCGCAAATATTTGCGTCATGTTTCTGCCGTATACTACTGTTGAAAGTTTGGAGTCACTTAGCTGTTTTCATGGAAAACAAGGACATTTAAAAGTGGCCCCAAACGGTTATTTTTTTTTTTTTTGGGCCCCAAACTTTTGAACAATACGGTATACACATGTCTGACTTCATGCTGGTTGTACTATTTGAATCATAGCTCATCATCTTTCTAAGAGTTTAGAAGTGCTTTTATGATGTCATGTCTATTAATGTGTTGTGTGCACCACATTTCTCTGTATCAGACATCCATCTCGTTATCATTGTCCTTTACTTTGTACTTTTACACTGTTTCTGTTGCATATTGCTTTATGTTATGTTTTATTATTATGACATCAGTAGGTATGGGTTATTATTCAGTTTTAAGTCTGGTAGAATCGTACTGTTTGTATCATACATCACTGCCATTGTGCATATGGCAGAAACAGATTTTGCTGTTTAAACAAGCACAAGATTTTATCATTCAATGTCTCTGGAATTTAATTATCATTGCTTCTAAAAACACGGAATATCTTTAATGATTGATCTCTTGAAAAAGCATTATTTTGGAGTTAATATAGCTATTAACATTATATAATATTACTGATGCATTTACCATATTGTACCCTTCTTTAATTGAACTGTAGTGTTAATATAATATACTATATGTCTTTCCATGGAACTGGTTATATACAATATCTTTTTTTTTTTTTGTTGGTAGTAATTTTTCAGTTAAGGCCATTACTCTGCTTCTTCATATATTTTATACAGAAGTCACATACAGTGCATAAATCATACAGTGTATATTCTTAATTGGAGATTTCTTGTGGGCCCCAACAAAGTAGTCAAGTATGATATAAATTGTTATTCTTGGCAGAAGAAAAGAGATACACGCCTATATAGCAGTCATTTGTAAAAAGACTACTTCTAACATTTCATTTTAAAAATAAAAGTAAAAAACTTCAGTTTAGCCTATGCTTTCATTTAATGGAATGATACAATTCTTTTCATATGGAACAATCCTAGGGATAAGGTATGTGCATCAAGCTTATTGATAGAAAGTGATTAAGGAAGCCGGGCTCATCAAACGGTTGAGAACTTTAATTAAAAGTGTAGGTTTTCTGACAAAGTTTGAAATTGGGTGAAAGCTGGGGAGCCAAAAATCTTATTGTGTTTCATTATATTATAGCCCCAAAGGAATGAATCTGTACCTTATACCCTGCAAGCGGCCTCACTGCCATCTTGTGGAAATACCTTCCTTTTATACCTCCTCTTCGTCACTGTTTTTCTCCATAAACACATAAACACTGTAACATAACTGTTATGGAATATTGTCTGAAATCTTTTTTTTCTCGATAGAAAATTTACTTCCAGTAAACGCACCACCAGAACATTCTGTGCTAATAGAGAGGAGTTTGAAAAAACTACAAAATATGTGACTTATTTAATAAAAAGCATATACCGTATTTGCTCGATTATAAGACGAGGTTTTTTCCAGAGCAAATGCTCTGAAAAATACCCCTCGTCTTATAATCGGGGTCGTCTTCTCAGACCCCCCAAAAAATGTCTGCTGGGGCCATGCTGCTTACCGGTCGCGAGCAGCGTCTCTTCTGTTAGAAGCAGGAGGACAGGAAGCTTGCAGCGTCCTCACAGAGCTCTATCTCCCCCTCCCTTCTCTGGGGGCGGGGCCAGAGAAGTTGCTCTACAGCCGGTCCCCTGCAGAAGTCTTCGAGTGAGAGATCTGCAGTTCAGGTAAGGGGGTGGGGGAGGGTTTTTGGGTAAGTATGTGTGATTAATGTGTGTTTAATGTGTGAAGTATGTGTGATTAATGGAATGAATGAGTATTTAAATGTGTTTGTGTGTGATAGCATGGATGTGTAAGGGGGGTGGGGGTTGTAGCATGGCATAGGGAGGCTGTAATCCCACTACTATCATCCCCAGGTTCCAGCATGTACTGGCTGCCTTGGCTTAATAGGAGTGTGATTGCTGTTAGCAGTTTGATATATATATATATATATCAAACTGCTAACAGCAATCACACTCCTATCAAGCCAAGGCAGCCAGTACATGCTGGGTTAAAAGGCATATCATGGGGCTGAGTGGCATATAGGGGGTTAAAATGCATTTCTGGACCTCCAGAAATGCATTTTAACCCCCTATATGCCACTCAGCCCCATGATATGCCTATATACCTCCAGAAATGCATTTTAACCCCCTATATGCCACTCAGCCCCATGATATGCCTTTTAACCCCCTATATGCCAGAGTGGCATATAGGGGTATAAGGCATATCATGGGGCAGAGTGGCAAATAGGGGGGTATAAAGCATTTCTGGGGGCAGAGTGGCATAACTGGGGGGGGCAGGTTGGCAAATAAAAGGAAATTTAAAAAATATATTTTTCTCAATCATAGCTTTTATTAAACATGAAAAAATAATTTACATGAATTAATATTTACTGGTAAAACTTTTTTCCTATAGGGTCGTCTTATATTCAGGCTTTTTGTTTTTTTCCTAAATTAATATTTTGATTTTGGGGGGTCGTCTTATAATCGGGGTCGTCTTATAATCGAGCAAATACGATTTTACTGCCCCATTTTAATGTAAATGAGGAGGTTGCTTCTTTTCTCTCTCTGTATTTTCTGGTCCCTGTATTTTCTGGTCACCATAAAGTCATCAAATGGTTGACTATAAAAACTTTAAGTATTCTCTGCCACCCCTACTCTCTGCTTTTTCTGGGCATTTAATTCATTAATCCATCTGTCATTTAATGCGAAACCCATTTATATTAACGGTTTGTTTCTTTAAATACAATTACAATCTGTAAATAAGTGATTATTAGTTCTGACATTGTTGTTTGTATTTCTTTGATGGTGTTTAACCACATAGATGATTCAAATTAAAAACAACAACAATATTACAAGGGATTGTTCACTGAGTGTTGATAACAGAAGATGCAGAGATAAGAAAGTTAACAATATCTTGGTAGACATGATGAGTATTTTACTAAGAAGTCAAGTGATTAGTTGTGCTAACAGTTAGCTCTACTGACCGGACTCACCTGAGCTTGTGCCCCCTTGCACGCGAAGACCCCCAAAACAACATGTATAGTCATTAACATGTAAGTAGTTTGGGAGGACATTTTACAAGTTTCAGGAGAGGGCATGGATGTTCAATGAGAATTTACATGCCCTGTCTGAAACTTGGAACCTTCACCCGGACCCCTTATTAACAGGTTATGGTGGTTAGATATAATATTACCCTAAGGAATGCACAGGGATAACAA
Source organism: Spea bombifrons (assembly GCF_027358695.1). NCBI lineage: Eukaryota > Metazoa > Chordata > Amphibia > Anura > Pelobatidae > Spea > Spea bombifrons. The sequence goes on along the minus strand of NC_071097.1, from coordinate 28,682,116 downwards.
TGTTTAAGCCTTTAGGAGTCTGCTTTCCACTGGGGTGAAGTGGCTAAAAAAGTAATAAAAGTCTCATCTCCTCCTGTTCCAGGAGTCAACTCACAGGTTAATTTATGTGCAAGTTGATTTTTTCATTAAACTCCACTAGGTCCTCCTGCAAGTGTATTCGAGAGAGCTATTGAAGTATGGGCTAACTAATAGCATTTACAGAATGGCCAAATGGCAGGCAGATACGGAAGAGATAGACATTAAAACAAAATTATAATAAATGTTATTACAGAATGATACAAGGAACTCATATTACAAGGGTTATGTGACATCTGTCAAACCAGGCATTTCTCAGCAAGCCCCTTAATCCTATGCATTTTTTCTATGCATCTTTTCTGGACTAAGTGCCTGTTTTGGCTGGATCTGCAAACCTTTTTAAACTATAGTATCCAAGTATCAGTTATATAATGTTTTCTTTTAGAACCTATTTCCATTTACCGTTGAATTCCATTTTTCGAGAACTTGCTACTAAAATTATGCAATATATAGACCAGAGCGCCATCAGATGTACACACCAGTTTTCTTTTGTTAGTTTTGCTTAACTGTTATTTATTGTACACTTGGTGTATCAGATAAAATATTGTTTATCCCTAAATCCTTAAATATTTATCCTTAAATATAGCCTGTGTATGGTGTCACCGTGTGTGCTTAGGCTTTTTTACATGGTTTTGGGCTACACAATTTTTATCTAGGAAACCATGATTATTGCACCGAACCACAGTTCCATTAGGGATATTCTAAAAAAAATCCCAGTTCAATGCATTGAATGTGAACATCAGAGAGAACGCCAATCAAATATATTTTAATTAAGAGAATCCATTATCCATTACAGAGTATCCCGTTTGCTAAAACGTAGTAACACAGTTCCAGATAATAACAGATTGCTTCGGCAACAAAGCCTTTTTGGGACAATTGTTTCCCATTCCATCAAGAATAAGACAAAAGGTAACATCCCGGAGACCACAGACTCGTTGCTTGTTCTTCTTATGATACATATTTAGGAAGAACAGGCAAAAAAGCAATAAAAGCGGCAAAAATGTTTCCACAGTGTACATTTCTTGGTATGCATCTTGCCTTAAATCTGTTTTCTAATATGTCAGTGTGTTCTAATTGGAAAAGGTTCTATTGTCTTTGAGATAATTTGTTTTAATCTCAAATCGTTAATAAAAGGTCACCATGTAGCAAATAAACTCATACGGGGCAGTCTAGACAGTGGCTTTCTTGTGATGACAATGGAACTGTAAACATATTTCCTTGCTCTCTCCTTCTATTGTCCTCTTTTTCTTCAGTCAGAGGTTACCAGATGGGAAATCTCAACGGGGTATTTACAGCCCTCTTGCTATTGTCACCATTCATTAACAATTGGAGGGGATGGTAATGTATGTTTCGCACAGTTTGCTAAGTAGTATGTGCGCAGCGGAAGATACATTTATAGAACTTATTCTGCTTCTCGGTGCAGTTTTGTTTTAATAGAAAATATTTTTACTTCCTCATCATTTTTCTTAAAAAAAAAAAAAATTGCAATTGCAACGGTGTCATAAAAGTTCATTATAATCAGGAGCTTGATACTTAAGCTTCTTAATGAAATGCATCTATAATTGTGCTGTTTGGACAAACAACGGAAATTTCCTATGGATGGCGCATGGCGGACTGTGCCAGATGGTACGGTGAGTTAGCAGAATCTGAGCTTATAAATAGCCAGTGATGACTGGATAACTGATACACATTTCACTTAAGAGGTAGCATTAGAGGTCCTGTTTATTATCTCTTTGTTTTAAATATGACAGTAAATTTAGTTATCTTTGGGGTCTTTTCACTAAAGGCATTGATTGCTGGAAAGGTGAACATTATCTTTGATACTACAACTTTCCTGCTTAAATCGGTGAATATTCTACTCTGAAGCCTAAATATATTCCAGGATTGAAATATCTCTGGTCAAATGACTTATACAGTTAATTATAATTGTATATGATTTATACAATTATATCTCAATTTGTCGCATAGCACAATTGTTTTGGCACTATTTAGTTTCCTTTTTTTTTTAAGTGCGATAGCAAAAGGTGGCAGACAGGATAACAGTATATACAGACATTACTGCTAAATTTTGGCTGATTTGAGCTTGGGTTTTGGTTTTCATTAAATTATGTTTGGTTGCCTTATGCCCCTATTAAGTTCTTTAATGTGCATTTCTTAGTAGGGTTCATAGTGATGTGCTCGGCGGAGTAACAGAATAGGTATTCAGCTGCTGTGGCTTCTTACTACTTGTGGACCATTTCTGTAGACCAGGTGTCACCTGCATCTACTCTGCATATTTTGACAAGAGTAAGTGGAATAATAGAAATTTGTAATCATATCCACATAACAATGGACCGCTATAAGTCATCTTAACTATGAATCTTTAGTACAGTAGTAAAAGTTTGAATCTGGCAAAATACAGGAATAATGCCCGTTCTTCATAATGAAGTGTCAAAGCAGAATTCCACAGCAGATAAAACAACATCCATGAAGGGCACGTTATGTCCTCAAGTTGTCATGGTAACCATTTTTCTTTATTGTAACCCATTAACAACATCACATAGTTCCAGTAGAAAAAAAAACGTTAATTGTAAATTAGCTGCAATGCCTACAGTCCACAACACCTTTCAATTGTTCGCAGTAAACACCAGGGTGCAAGCAGGTCAGAACAGCACATTCTGTTATGCATGGCACACTCGTTTCATTGAATACAATACACTTAACCTAAGAAGAGCCTCTGAACACAGATAAAACGTATCCCTCTCATCTGTTAATAGCAGGGCTTAGCTTACAGAATCAAGCATTGAATTACACTAGCTTCTTCAAGACTGCAAAACATTCCAAGTGCAAAAAGAACACAATGTCCTTGTGGGAAAGCACATAAGTTTTTATTGATATGAAAGTAATGAAATGGAGAAAGCTAATTATCCTTTTTTTCATAAAAAAGTAATAACTGTACCAGAGAAATAGCATCTAAATAAATGGCATCCTGTTTATTTTTAAGGTCCCTCTGTCTCTGTTGTATGTATATTTTATCATCAGTAACAACACAGCAAAGACTGAGTCACCTTGAGAAAACGGCAGAAAGTCAGAGGGTTCATTCCTCATGAGGATTTTTTGTTTCACGTGGCCTCGAATAAAGTGTGTCCAAGTTTCTCTCTAAAGTCAAAATGTAATTGTGTGAAGGAGCCTTCAAAACACTTAATTTATGAACATCATTTAATAAATGCAGTATCAAAAAATGCAGGGGAAATGTGTTAAAACCAAGAGCCGCCAATTATCAGAACATCACACATACCAGGGTGTTCTGTTCAGAAACTGATCTTGCATTTTTTCACTAAAATGTAACCTTTTACCCTTTCTGCGCCTTTGAACAATTCTAAGGAGTTCTTACTCATTGTCCGCCTATGTGAACATAATGAGAATTTGCTAACACTCGCAAGTGCATGTGACTTTATGACGCATGAGGAGGTTCTAGAACAGGAAACTACCTTTGCGAGACCTCAGCAACAAAATCATGACACTCGTCTGTAACTGTTCTATTTCATGCATAGAATTCTATCACTGCATATTGAGAGACTGTAATATCATCTTAGGTCCCCTGATATCACATGAGTTTATTGTTACCACATTTGATTCAAAGTAAGCCCAATAATGTTCTAAGACCACTCGCTAGGATAATGTTTCACCAATAGTCATAACCGCTAAGGGGGAGATTTGTTCATAGTTGGGTGTCTGTACCAGTTGTATAACCATGAATAAAATAATAATTCAGCAAATACATAAGAAGTTATAAAACAAACAAATTTGATCATAAACTTTGAGAACATTGTCTTGAACACAGATGGTTATAAGAAGTCCTGGCACTGCCTTTCTATTATTTAGGTATGGTAACGAGTATGCAGGATGACTGCAGAGTTTGAGAAGCAAATATGCAAGGTCAGATTTTTAAAAAATATTTTATGGAAGGCTGCAGAAGGCTATTGACTGAAGTTGTGACTAGGCAACTATCCAAGCTTGTACTTGTTGGTAAAAGACAGGAATATTCATTATGACAATAAAAATTACTGTCTTTTACCAACAAGTACAAGCCTGGATAGTTGCCTAGTCACATCTTCAGTCAACCCAATCCTCAAGGTACACCAATGATCCAGGTAGTTTGAATCTCCCGATTTTAGGATGTTGCGGTTACTAAACCCTGCACTGTGAGGGTGCCTTGAGGACTGGGTTGGGAATCATTGACCTAGAATTGAAAGTACTCCAGATCTCTGATGCAGGTGACACCTGGTCTACAGAAATGGTCCACAAGTAGTAAGAAGCCACAGTAGCTGAATACCTATTCTGTTACTCCTCCAAGCGCATCACTATGAACCCTACTAAGAAATGCACATTAAAGAACTTAATAGGGGCAATCCCTGTCTACGCCCCACTCACTAAAGGCTGACTACACCTCACCCTCAAGATACTCGCCAACTGCCAATAGTCATTGTTCAGGTCTGGACTGGCCACCTGGCACATACAAATGACAGGTTGGCCGCTGGCCATCATGCCACATATTTACACGATCTGCCACACCAGCATCAAAATGTAGCGTTTAGCCATATTCATTTCATTTAAGTCTCCAAAAATTTGTTACATTGTCATAAACACCAGTGGAGTTAATTAACCACATATTGCAATTGCGTTGCTATGTATTAATGTTTTCCTTGATCACTACAGAACAAAAAGTAATTAAGGTGAGTTGTTTTGACAGGGTGCAAGATTTTGGATACCCCTTTTCTAGTAGAAACATTCCAAAACGTAATGAACATGCGCATATTTAATATCTTGCATACATGAAACAAATACAAGTCTTAAAAGCAACACATACTTGGGAAAAGAAAATCTGAAAAGGCTTTAAAATTATTAATGACTTCAGAGCCAATGAGAGTATGTACTACAGAAGAAGGAGGAAAATGTCAGAATAAATGGTTTGCCAGCAACAGGCTTAAAATGTGTCTAATCTCAGGGGTGAGAGATTAACAGAGAATCACATGAATTATAAAACATAGTGAAAATTTCTAGGTAAAATAAATGTGGCTTTGGAGGAAATGTTTACTTCTTGACTGGTGAAAAGTCAGTATCCACTATCCCTAAAGGCTTATTGTGTTATTTCCTGAGAAGCATATCAGATTCTTTATGATCAGTTTTAAGTGGTTCTCTAATTTTAAAATTAGAATTTGAAATAGTAAAATTACATCTATGATTTGCCCTAGATGTGGCCAAGGATAGTATCACCTGACTACTCCCCACTTATTTACCTTTTGGGGCCGTTATCATGGGGCATGAGTTTAAACAGGTGTAGATATCTAAGATCACTTTCTTCTTCAAAACAGTGTTGCTATAACTTTGACCAAGGCTGGTGGTGGAATTGATGCATGGAAAGAGTTTAAATTCCAGCATTTGAAATACCCTGAGGAGTCTAGTTTGATGGGGGTAAATTAAATTGCCTAGCTTCACAGATGTCCTAAGTAGGACATGGAAACAGTATGACCAGATTTAAACAAAAAAGGTTTTGAAATAATAATAGGCCACTTGTACTTATTTCCCTATAACTTGCCTAAAAACATTGGTTTTTCTAAACTCAAGACAAATATTAGAATCTATTCAGCAGGTTTTTTCATTAACCTTTGTAGATGAGTAAGATTTTTCAAATAAAATATAAATATTTTTTTAATTGTTCACCATATTTTATATTTTTTATAGTAAATTATATGATACTGCAGAAATGTTGAAACAGCCATTGTCAGGAAGGGTACAAAAAATAAAAAAACAGCATTGTCCTTAAGACAGGGCTTGACAAATTTGTTGTGAATCTAGACGCCAGCTAAAAAAGTTAGGAGCCAGGATTTTTTTAAAACTAACAGTTGGTCAGGAGGGATCTGATCATCATCAGCCCACTTACTAATCTCACAGCATTAGACCTGGAAGCACCCTGGACTTTCAGGTCAGTGCTGTTTTTAAATTAAAAAAAAAAAAATTGGATCAATTATTTTTTTTACTCTTTCAATGCTGATGTTCCATTGGAGCACAGCATTGACTGATATTTAGTCCCCACAAGCTTGGGGACCAATGTTAACCCCTGCAATGCCACAAATGTGTCATACACAATTGTGGTGTTGAAGGGGTAAACGCTGCACTGTCGCTCTCATGGAGCGATCAGGCAGCAGGGGAGGGTTGGGGCTGGTCTCCACACTCATTTGGAGACTGAAGAACCCTCTCCCCCTGTCCCTGAAGCTGCCTCTGGCAGCTGGGACGCAATTGCTGGTCTATAGACCAGCTATTGCAGGGGGGAGTCTCTGATGACTGCTGTAGGCTTCCATGCCTACAGGAGTCATCAAACGGCTTGTGGGGGCTCGTTTTTGCTGTTGCTGGCTTCCAGGCAGACCACCAGCAGCAGAGCCCCATACAAAACAGGAATTAACCCATTAAAAGGGGTTAATGCTGCACTTTCGCTCATTGAGCGATCAGGCAGCAGGGGGATGTTGTGTCAGGTCCCCACACTTGTGTGGGGACCCAATCAACACACAACCACCTTCCCTGAAGCTGTCTGTGGCAGCTGAAAACGCAATTGCTGGTTTGCCGGCAATCGCGTTTTCAGCCTACAGAATCCCTCCGTGGGAGTGATCACAGGCTCGGGGTGGCTGGGCTCGGAGTGGCTGTGCTGGTCTTCCCAGACACCTGGGCAGACAGCCGCGCCCCCGCGATCACCACGATTGTGTCGACGTGGGGGCATTTTTGGGGGGATGTAGCAGGCTGACAAACACCTAGGCGCCAGGATAACATTCTCAGTCGCCATGGCGACCTGGCCCCTGGGGTTTGTTGAGCCCTGCTTTAAGAGGTTAACACGTATTAAGGCATACTGGTGGCAAATGAGAAGAGGACCCTGCTCTTATGAGCTTTCAGTCTATTGTACTTGTATGCTATGCCAATAGTTCTTACGAGGAATCAACATTAACAGCCTATTTTGACAGATATAATGAGTCTGTGTCGTTTACGCGATGCCCAATCATTTTTTTTTTACCTAGAGAATCTTAAGTAGAATCTCTACCGACCTTGAAGAATTACGTACACAGTAGATGAAAGTATCTGCTGATCATGTTCTTTACTGTGTTCTTGTGAATGACTTATGTCATCTTGATTGAATTTTTAACTATTGACTTAGTATTTGGTTAGATTAATGCTCCATTAAGTTTAGAACAACCACACAGTGGGTAAAGAATGTTTGAATCGACTTGATACAGTATATGGTTGTGTGATTTAACTACAATCTTCTGGGGTCTCAGAGCCCAGTTTGTGGTCAGAGGGGAGAGTTGTGCATTTAATTCCCACTCTTTACTATTCATTATGAAGGGCCAACACTGGCAAGCTTTTCCTGCAAGAAAGGCTAAGCTGGCTCCGTATTATTTATACTTCAGTGTGAGAGAAGACTTTGAAGAAATCTCGTTGATTTAGCTATGCATAATACAGGGCCAGCCAAGCTCTTCCTGCAGCAGAAGCTTATTACAGAAGGCCCTTCATAATGTATAGTAACTGAAATACATCTCTCTTGGCAATTCTCGTTTTAGTAAATAACCCCCCCTTTCATAAATACTATCCTTGCTTTAAATACAGAAGCAAACTGTAGTTAACAATACTTTAATTAATATCTTGAGCATAGGCCATAACAAAATGCACTGGTTGTTAAGAGGTTCCTGCTCTGCAGGGAGGAAGATCTGACAGCTTCAGAGGAAATTAGTTCTTTGTATAAGAAATTGAGAACACAAATTCTGTAGGGGATTGCTGTTTCTAGCACCAGCTGGTGGAAGTCAGGTTCTGTCTTGATTAATCAAGGTGTCAAGGAGTTTTTAGCCACAGCTGTAAGGTTGTGGACTAAAGGGCTTCAGGGCATTCATTTTGACAACTGGTTGACCACATCTCTATTGCAAAACATTTGGTATGTTTTAAATTTTATTTTTGTTAATATGCATTCATTGTATATGTAGGCTAAGCCTCCTTATCATTCTCTCAAAGATCAATAGTGTTTTTGGGCTGCATTAACTACATTTATGCTGCTTTTTTTTTTTGTTTTCTTGTTTAGTTTATGTTTTATTTGGTGCATTGTGTTTTTGGGGTGCCCCCTCAACCTTACAATCCCTGATCCCTTACATAGTAGCAAAGATTAGCCTTTATGCCAGCCATCTGATCTGACAAGAGATCAGATGACAGCAAGCCCTGCTCAATGAGCAGGGAGTTAGGGTGTATTCCGCAATAGGTAAAAGTGCCGATGAAGCAGCCACGCTAATGTAAGTATTGCAGGAGAGGGACTAGGGAAGGTAAGCTAAAGGAATATGGGAGGGCGTTAATGTGAAAGAAGTGGGTGTTGAGGGATTTTTTGAAGGACCCAAGGCAAAGGGAAAGATGGACAGGATAGAAGGAGATCTTGGATGTGCGGAGAGACAGTTGATCAGTCTATGACCGATCTGCAGCTTTCTCCTCATATTAAAAGGAAAGCCAGCATGTTTAACATCAATATACATCTATACTGTTTAACGGCAGTCTTGCGTGTACTACAAAACACACAAGACTTCATCACGACACAATAAGATGGCTGCCGTCGGGCATTCTAAATCTAGGACCCTGAGATCACTTTGAAAATAGGGAAACAATGCAAGTCAATCTACAAACAAGAAGAGATGACAGAAGATTCATTAGAGAAATGTAATGTCTTTATGATTCTCTGCGTTGTAGAGCAACTGCTTTGTAGAATTGTTCGCTAAACAATTATTTCTCTGCATTGACAACCTGAGAAGTTGGTCTAGGGTTGGTCTACGCTTTTGTCTTGGCTACAACAAAGGATTGTGGAAACCACCATAGACCCAAAGGCTGCTTTGCAAAAAGACTAACCATCGCTGGTTTTAGGGTTTTGATAAATTAAATATTGCAAATAGCATAATCCTCTTCAATGATCCTTGAACAAAACAAAAAATGGACATGATTGTCCTTTTTTAAATGTATTTTGTAAATAGTTAGTTACATATACCCACACACTATGCTTTCTTACACTGATATATATTTGTGTTTCTTCTTCTTGCCCCCAGGTAAATCCATCATACCCCATGAGCTCTGGGTTTACCTAGCAGCATACATTATTTTATTCATTGCTAACACTGTAAGCATTTCATATTTCCGCTCTGTTTTTTGGTTTAGTTTATTCCCCTAAGTAATTTTTAACATTCTCTGTTTTTCTGACAACTAAGAAACTGTGAAATGATTGTTATTAAATTGTCAACACTCCTAGACCACTTTAAATTAAGCCGTCTTGGAAAACTGCAAATATTGTAAATGCTTCTTGTTATTATTAAATTGTATACAGTATATTGTGTACAGTATCAAGCTATCTGTTGCACAACACAGCAAAGTAAGGATATTTTAAACATTTAACCCCTTGGCAATCGACGTGCCTGGCATGTCATGGAGTTAAATGAGCATAGAAAGCAGTCAACAATCTTTCTTTCCTCAGCTGGTTGCTGCAATGCAACACCAAAAAAACCTAGGAACCTCGTTCAACTGCTTCTAGGAGCGATAATATTCACCTTATTGAAAGGCTGTATGACTTTCAAATATGGCGGCACCCAGCAGCTAAGAAACTGCTTACCAGGCAATCAACGATCGATATCGGAGCATTCAGCGATACAAAAAAGTCAAGAGCCTCCTAGGAAAGACTTGTAGTGCCCATTCAAAAGTTCCCAAGAGGGTCTGTCCGGGCCCTCCTGAGAACTCTGAGCAGGTTGACCACAGGTACTGCAGCCAACCATGCAGGTTCACTAATCACTTCGTCAATAGTAAAACCAACGTAAAAACTATAAAAACTTTCAAATTAAAAATGGTAAAAATAAAAATTATAACATTTAAAAATAAAAAGTCCCCGGTGATGTCACCCTAACATCATAAGGGGAACCATCCAGTTCAAAGAAAATATGTCCAAAAACATGTAAAAAAAAAATAAAAAATAAAAAGTTTATTTTAAAGAGCAAGTCCTAAAGTTGATGCTGTATTTGGCATGGAAAAATACGGAGGGTATGGTTTGATGGGGAAAATTGAATTGGCCAGGTTCAAAGATATCCTAGAGCGAGTCCCGTGGATACAATATGGGTGCTTGCACAAGTCCTATGTGGGCAACCTGAGTTTTGACAAGTCCTGTGGGCAAGCCCTGTGGATGCAACCTGGATGCTGGGCAGGTGGTTTGGATGTAACTTGGGAGCTGAGCAAGTCTTGTGGATGCAATCTGGGTGTTTGGGCAAGTCCTATGTGTGCAATCTGAATGGTGGCAAGTCATGCGAGTTCAAGTTGGTTGCTGCTGCAAGTCCTGTGAGTGCAACCAGGGTGCTGCGGCAAGCCCTTTGGTTGTAACTTGGGTGCTGAGCAAGTCCTGTGGATGTAATCTGGATGCTGGGGCAAATTCTATGTGGCATCTATATAGGATAAGGCCATAAGTCCTGTGTGTGCAATCTGGATGCAAGGGCTGGCCTTTGGGTTGTGCGACCTATAATCTGGGTTGTGGGTCAGTGAACACTAATGTGCATTTTTAAGTTGATGACCCTTTGGAAATTGTCTGCTTATTTTTTATTCTAACTTTTTTATACCATAAAAATGGAATTTGTTGTTCTGTGATTAATCAATGTCACTATTCTAAATTGTGCATTCTGATGGGCTAACCTTTTGTAGTTTGTTCTGCATTCATGGTGTGGCTGGTCCTTTTATATATTTACATTTGCCCCTCACAATGTATAATTATTGCACACATTTTACCTACACAGTTTATAGAAACGTAGAAAGTGACGGCAGATAAGAACCATTCGGCCCGTCCAGTCCCCCAACCTCTGAATACTTTCCTTAGTATATGGCCTTATCCTATATCTAGCTTAGCCTTATGCCTATCCCATGCTTGCTTCAATGTCTACACTGTACTAACATCTACCACTTCTGCTAGAAGGCTATTCCATGCATCCACTACCCTTTTTATGTAAATTAATATTTCCTGATACCTTTAAACCTTTGCCCCTCTAGCTTAAGACTATGTCCTCTTGTTGTGGTAGTATTTCTCCTTTTAAAAAAACTTCCTTTATCGCGTTGATTCCCTTTAAGTATTTAAATATTTCTATCATATCATCCGTATTGGCTCAGATATAGGCCGCCCCCGTATATAGGCCGCACCCTAAAAGTTTGGTGCTTTTTAAAGAAAAAGTTTTTTTCTTTAATAAAGCACCAAACGTTTAGGGTGCGGCCTATATACGGGGGCGGCTTATATCTGAGCCAAAATTTTCTTTTTCTTTAAAAAAGCACCAAAAAAACATGCTGCCACTACCATAACCCCCCCCCCCCCGAGATATGCTGCCACTGCCAAGGGAGATTGTTAAAGCACATCGTGCAGACGTGCCGGCAGCGGTGGCTGTTTACCCGCATCGCCGCAACCCGTGACCGTCCGCACGATGCGCTTAGACAACCTCCCGTGCCGGCACCCCCCCCCCTTCCCGGTGAAAAGTGCTGGCAGGGGAGGCTGTCTGAGCGTATCGGAGAGTAGGATACAGATCCCCTGCACCGCTGCGGGGATCTGTATCCTAACCCCGCTGCCTGCCCGGCGCCTGGGACTGCATGACCCCGAATATAGGCCGCACCCCCACTTTAAAGACTTAAAGTGTGGGGGGGGGAGTGCGGCCTATATTCGAGCCAATACGGTATATCCTTCTGGAGATACGGTCTCCAGTACTGTAAACAGTACTCCAAGTGAGGTCTCAACGGTGATCTGTACAACGGCATGAGCTCTTCCCTCTTTCTACTGCTAATGCCTCTCCCTATACAACCAAGCATTCTGCTAGCATCTCCTGCTGCTCTACTGCATTGTCTACCTACCTTTAAATCCTCAGAAATATTTACCCCTAAATCCCTTTCCTCACACGTTGAGGTTAGGACAGTATCAAATATCCTGTACTTCACCCTTGAGTTTCTATGCCCCAGATGCATTACTTTGCATTTATCCACATTAAATGCCAGTTGCCACAGCTCTGACCATTTTTCCAGTTTACCTAAATCATTTGCCATTTGGCTTATACCTGTTGCAAATTTTTGTGTGGTCAGCAAAAAGACATACGTTTTTATCAAGACCTTCTGTAATATCACTAATAAAAATATTAATTAATTAATTATTAATCAATAAGATTCGTTTGGCATGATCTGCCTGAGGTAAACCCATGTTGTTTTTGATCTTGAAACCCATGTGACTTCAGATGTTAAACAATCCGGTCCTTTAACATAGTTTCCATTAATTTCCTTTCACAGGACTGGACGTTTGCACTAGTCTATGAATGGCGCAGAAGAAGAAGAGATATATGTTTTTAGTTTTCATGAGCATTGGGAAGGAACATATATCCCTCCTTCTTGCCTAATGTACAATGATATGGTACCATAGGCAACTTTTATTTTCCCTGTAAACCTATAATAACATACCAACATACTCTTGTCCTCATCCACACATGAGAAATGCACTCAGAATTCATTTGGTTTCCGAAATAAAGTGCATATGTTTTTAGACTATTAAATTACATTTATATAATGCCAGTAGATTCCGCAGCTTTGTTATTGACTTAAGCGTCTTAAGAGGAAAACTATTCACACTATTCTGTAGAAGACACACACACAACCTTTAACAGAAAGATAACACTGCCCTTGGCCTTAACCTACTTTATTCTAACTACAACTTACAACTTATAACTAACAATACTATTACTAATACTAATCCTATGAGTCCAACTTGAGAACCAATACATCTTGGTTATCTCTCAATCCATTAGTCTTCTGTGTATTAGGACAGCATTCTGATTCCCTGGCTCATTGATTCCTGGAACATGCACATGCTTTCTGTTGCCCTTAATAAGTGGCACTGTCCTATCTTTACACTATCCTGACATAAGCTGAAATAGGAGAAAATAAAAATAGTTTGTCAGTGTTCTGTAACATAGTTTTGTTATCAGCTCATTATCACTCTAAAATCTAATTTACCGTGAGTTGAGTTTACAAAGTGTTAAGATGCAGAGAAATGATACAATGATTAATTTGGTGGAACCAACTCTACAATATGAAGTTATAAATTTCTCTGGACGTATTCGCAATTCGTATCGCCCGATGACCGGGACATGCAGTTCCGGGCACAGGGCAGGTAGCAAGTTTAGGAAACAGATCCCCCGCAGCACTGTAGGGGGACCTGGATCGTACTCTTCGATGCACTGAGACAGCCTCCCCTGCCAGAACGTTCCACGGGAGGGGGAGTGGCGGCATGGGAGATTGCTAAAGCACATCCTGCAGACGTGCCGGCAGCGGAGGTTGTTTATGCTCGGATTGCCGCAGCCGGTCAACGTCTGCACGTTCTACATTAACATTCTTCTGTGCCGGCACTTTCCATGGCGGCAATGCCGGCACCGGAAGTTGTCAACGCGTATCGCGCAGATGTCCCCCTCCGGCCCCGCTAGACACCAGGGAGACTGCATTGGTAAGTCTAGGGGGGTGGGGGCCATATCTAGGGAGCAGAGTGGCAGCATATCCTGGGGGGGCAGAGGGTGGCTTATCTCGAGGGGGCAGAGTGGCAGCATATCTCGGGGGCAGAGTGGCAGCATATCTCGGGGAGCAGAGTGGCAGCATATCTGGGGGCAAATGGGCATATCTATAAGTAAGCTGTATTAAAATAGCTATTGGTTTTCTGTTTGTATGTAACATATGTTGACTAACTGCATAATAGATACCAAAAATGTTAAAATACAGTGTGTTAGTTAGAATACTGTTTTACTATTCCACTAATGTGTATTTTTTCTAAAAATCTAAATTTTTATTTAAAAAAAGCACCTAATTTTTAGGATGCGGCCTATAATCGGGTGCGGCCTATAATCGAGCCAATACGGTATATCGTACGAACCCACTCCATTTATATATGACCTAATAAGTTATATATGACATAATAATTAGGTCACAATAATTGGGGAATTACTGTGTAAAGTTTGCTAGGATTTTGTTAAGTATGGGGTTTCTTATGCAATACATGAATATAAGAGTGACATATAACACATACCCATCGTCTGAAGAACGGGCTACACACTCTTGGAGGGAAAGCATTGCAGCATCACGGCACATTTCCCTCAGATCACTGCCAGATAATCCTTCAGCGTAGTAGGCAATTTCAGTCAAGTCTACATCTTCATCAACCTAAAGAAAACGTATTAGGACACATAAGTACAATGAAGGGTTTCCTGGTGATTTTCCCCAGTGTAATTTAAATAACTCAATAATATCAAGAGACCAAAGCTGGAGGGGATACAGATCCGCAAAGATTAAACAAGAGTGTTTTTCTAAATATTTAGAGGATGAAAGGAAAAGATTGAAATGCTGAAAGCAGCAAAAGGAATCGAGTCCAACTGAAAATGCATTGGGTAAAACGATCCCAATTGCATAGGGATCTTATAAATGATTGATATAGCCAGAAAATTGTGGCTTTATGATTTTTGACATTTAACAGTTGTGGAAAGGGGTGACTATCTGAGGCAGTTCCAGCCGAGCAGGACGGTTCTTGGGCCATTGGAGGAATAGTCAACCATTACATAAAAATCACATATATCAAATAAGTTGCTTACGTTTTCATTTTCCAAGATGAGACTGAGAATTGATTGACGCTGTGCCACGGACTGGAAAAAAGGGAGAAACAGCATTTTTGAAAAACTATTTACAATTAGTCTTGTTACAACAGTACAGATTTTTAGTATAAAAATAGGAAAATATATAAAGAATTAATTGTTATGGAGAGGCTAAAACAAACTGTAAATCACCTCCTATGGGTGATTCTTCAGGAAGAGTCATGTCTGCTACAAGAGAATCTAAGAGTTCTAATTATCTTACTGATTTGGTTTAAAACCGGTGGTAAAAGTTGTGTTTATATACAATAGCTACTAAAATCCTATTTTTTTTTTTTTAATTTTTAAAGAAATAGCGCCTCTTTTGACTAAGGTTCTGTTTGTCATGCAACATTTACAGTAACTCTTGGGTGTCCCGACAAACTATTGCTGGAATTTCTTATTTAATGTATGAAAAGCAGCTCCCTCCAAGTCAACTTAGAAATCTCTTACAAAGATTTTTTCATTCCTAAGGCCAGTCTTAGTTAGCTACATCACATCTTCCAAATATTGAGCTTATTTAGAACATGGATATACACCAGTTTAACACAAGGATTTCCTTCTAAAAAGACATTTTAGTTACATACTGGTTGATTGATCAGGAATCTGGCTGGCATCCTCCTCAGTATTGCTGGATCAATGTCCTGAGGTCGGTTAGTGGTCCCCATGATAACAACCTATAAAAATACAGATAAAAGTGAAACATAAGAAATACAATTTGGTGGAATTATTTTTTGGTTGAAAAATGTGGTAAACCTAACTTTAATTGTGTGTTCTTTCCATGTTCCAGGGCCTCAAACAGCCTTTAACAGCTACATTTACTGATGAATGAAATAGCTGTATTTTTGTTGGATAGATGTCTTATCTGTGAGTTCTCTAGCTTAATATTGCTATGCAATGTCCTCTTATTTGCTTATAAAAAATAATGCTAACAAGTTAATACCTGACAATCGTGACCTGTTTCCAGCCCGTCCCAAAGACTCAGGAACAGGGCTTTCATTATGGCCGTCGCTTCATGGTCGGTGCTTGAACGGGTTCGAAGGAAAGAGTCTGTGTGGCGAGAAAGGAGAGGGTGATGAATAAATACAAATCAGAAGACTAGAAAATACCCTTAGGTTGGAGTTGGAGCCCCCACAGGGACTAAAATTGCCTTAACTATAGCGTGTTAACTAATCAGGATAAACACAACTCTCAAGGTTCTCTAAATTGTTAAATATCGCATAGAAGGCCAACACATACCCTGTTTGGTATGGCTAGAGATTGGTGACTTAGGACAACTTACCGATTTCATCGATGAAAATGATTGCCGGTTGGAGCTTCACAGCCAAAGAGAAAACTGCAGCTGCCAGTTTCTCCGACTCCCCATACCACTTGTTGGTCAGGGTGGATGGATGGAGATTAATAAATCGGCATCCTGATTCTTTGGCTGTGGCTTTGGCAATGAGAGTCTTTCCACAACCTGGAGGTCCATAAAGAAGGACACCTATAAAAAAAACCAGTGCATGATTGTATGTATACAACAGACTCCAGTAACTTAATATGTTTAAAGATATACAAGTTTCAGACCTTGAGCGCAAAATGCAACTCAAATTATATGCAACATAAAGTATTAATTATGTAAATTGGTTTGCAGCTGTAAAGTTTGGTATGAGATTAAAAATCACTTAAATTAATAAAATTGGTCTCATGCAACAGGAACCATACAGCATAATACTACAGATCCTGCAAACCTGCATCCTCCATAGAAATCAAGGGGTAACAAGTGAAGATTTACTCGTGAATAGAGCAGGTTTGTCTATAACTCAACCGAGCCTAAGGATATCCTGACAGTAACTGCCGGAGGGCCACAATTGGACAGCACCTTAAGCCTTAATAAATAGAACAGATTCAACCCAAAGAGTCCCGCATACAGGGTTTGAGTAATACCTTTAGGAGGCTGCATCAGCCTGGATTTTTGAAACAGGTGTCGCTTTCTTATAGGGAGGATGACGCTGGTGTTTAGGTCTTTGATGACATTGTCAAGACCTGCGATGTCATTCCAGGTCACCTACAGGGAACAAACACAATTGTAAAACTGCTTCTATAATACAACCTTAGAAACATTAGACAAAGCAAAAAGGAACAGCACTATAAAGTAATGGGGTTTAAAAGGATATATAAAGGTTTCTTCACTGTTCCGGTCCTTCCTTCCCCAGTTTACTTCTTTCCATGCAGCCTTTTCCCTTACCTCCATTCTGAGTGGGTCCACTAACTGTGCAGCGATGCACATTTCGTATTCTGTCAGACTGACATTATTCACGCCAATCTGACTCATCAGTCGTTTAGCCTACAAAATAATAAAAATAAGATTACATTATTTTAAAATGATTAACTAATGATCCCACCAAGAATACCACATCTCAGGCCATGCTATTAAAACCCTTTCCCTTGTGAGGGCCACCTGGTGAGAATTATGGATGATCACTGCACATAGGTTTGGAGAACTAATGTAAATAATGATATCTGTACATCCCGTTTACAATCACAGGATTTTATCTTTAGGGAACATTGTTACCCCTTCTTTCTATAGACTTTACTTGTATTCTCTATTGTTAAAGTTATAAAGAAAAAAGTTCCATACCTCTTTCTGAGCTTCTTTTTTCTGTTTTCTGGTTGGATCTAGGGCATTTAGCATCCATTTGGCGGTGTAATAACTGGCTGCGCCCAATACCGACAGTTTGACAATATTGCCGATAACTTCATTTCCAACCAGGTAGCGAGAAAAAACATCCGTAGAAAACATGTTCTAAAGACAAATAAAAATACATCAATACATAAGAACTTTTTTCAGCAACTACTACTTTTGATTTTAGAATAAATTAAACATCACATTTGCCCACTTTACATATTTCTATATATGGTAATATTGTTGTGGCTGGTGGTAGAATGGTCATGTAACATAATAATGACATGAAATTTACGTACTTTGTGTGTTCACAGCTTATTGATAAACTAATTTTAAACCACAATAGAGAAGCAGACTAGTGGGTTTAAGAAAAACCTAAATCTTCCAAAACCTTTTTTTAATATTAAAACTATACTTTGGTCTTCTTTCAAGTCTAGATTGGAAACGTATTCTTTAATAATACCCTCACATTTTCAATCCCATTATAGCCCTGTAGCTTCTTTGCTATTATGACATTACAATTGCCCACTTGGCATATTTCCATATATGGTAATATAGGTCTTGGTAACTGTCAGCTGGATGTTCAAATCAAATTGTTTATGAAGAAAATTAAACCACATAAGGCCAGAAATAATAGGGCTCTGATCAGAGATATTTAGAAAGTTTCGGTTATAGATGGATGTAACCACGGTCCTGAGTGCTTTGCTGGAGAAAGTTCATCCACCTCTTGTATTACAGCCATCTATCCATAGGGGAGATGATACCATCTTGTTTTTCATCATATTTTCTTAGTGCAGATTAATTTCTATCTCATTGTTTATTTTCTATCTATATTTTACCTCTGTTCCATGAGGAAGGACGCCTCAGTTCAATCATTTTTCAACCACAACAGAGAAGGATGTTTTGAGCAAAATAATACCTTTGTCTTTTTATACTAAAACTATACATTTGTCTTATGTTCTAAGTTAGATTATGTGCATTTATTATTTAGGGTATACATACCTTTCCTAATAAGCTACAGTCCTGTAGCTTCTCTCTGAGGTCCTCCTGTATAAACAATCATTGTGTGAAGGAGGGCAAAGTCAATGCAGGCACCAGGGTTTTATAGCCTAGCTATTATGACATCATAGTTGCCTGCTTTGCATGTTTACCATATATGGTGATGTGGGCGTGGCTGAGAGTAAAATCCATGTATGTGTCAAGGCTGTGCAAGTTAACTATTATGACATAACATGCCTGATTTGCATATTTTCTATATATGGCAGTGTAGGTGTGGCCTGCATGTTCCCAGCTTAGTGATTATGAAAACATCAATTCATAGATGCAAATAATGATGTTTCAAGCTAAATGAATGAGATAAAAATAGATGCTGTTGGCACATTAGATTTGCAAGGTTTGCAGACCCCTTTGCCTTTAGGAGGGGCAAATAGGAAATGTCATTATGTTAAAGACAATACTGCTCACTTTATGATGTTTTCTAATGAACACATGTTTTCCATGTAAATAAACAGAACTCCACGTTCTCCTGTCGGGTGATGTGATCTGTCTGTTTATAAAAAGAGGGGAAGCCATTTTTGTAAACTTTACCTTTAAAAAATAGTTTAAAAATTCAAGGATAAATGGCAGTTGGCAGTCATAGCTCTTTCTTATATATTCGCAAATAGATGACAGCAGTGTAATCACACTTACAAAAGTAATGGTTATATGTACTAAGCAACACTTACAAAAAAAAATGTATGTCCATACACAAATGTGGCATACAGACACCTATAAATGTATATATTTATACACCTATATATTGTTTTAGTCAAGCCCCCCATAGAATCTATAGAAATAACTCTGGGAGAAAATAATAAAATAGGATTGCTGAGAATTCAGTTTATTTAACAGACAACAGTTATCCTGTGTTTAAGGTGGAGTTAGGTGACATCAAAGTCCTTTACGCATCCAAAAAAAACGCTTGTATAACTTCTACTGGAAATGCAAGATGTTTTTCCATGGTGGTGGTTCTCGTAAGGATGTCAGATGACAACTGCGTACATCAAGAAAATCAGTGACAGGAAAGACTAACCTAAATGCAGTTATCCCTAAATTAACAATTAAACGTTAAAATGGTTTAATATTATGTATTTTACTGTTAATTCATATCACTTGTGTAAGACATGATAACAGCAACTTTTGAAATGTATCTGCACAGGATCATCTATAAGGCAAGTAAGTAATCTCCCTTGGTTTTTCCCATCTCTGCCGTGGAATATGCACATGCTGTTGTGTTAACATGAGTTGATTACAATCTCTTTGGAGCAGCCTTAAGAGTGTAAAAAGTTTCAAGTTCTCCTTTTAAAAGTTTTTAATTCATTTTGGGTTCTATTTACTCTCCTTAAGTCGGAGTGGGGCTGGCAAGGGGGAGCAGGGTAGCAATTACCACCTGGACTGTTCTTATTTAAACATTCTGGTTTACATCCAGAAGCCATTTTCTATGTTTTACTGTGTTTGAAACAAGAATTTATAGATTTTTTATAATTTTGGATCCTATCTTTACTGCCTTTGCAGCCATTCTCTTTTATGCCTGTTCCCCCCTGGTCCATGACACCAACCATCTTCTTTCTTCTGTAATCCCGTCCTATGTGGGTTAGGGTTGTGATAACCTGTTGAACAAATATCCAGGGGGATTTCAAAACATGACTGGTGCAAAAATAAGGCATCTTGATACCACAATAGTCACTGGAATATCATTTTTTATTGGATTTATGGTCATAAAGTCACTCTTTAAACAGTGTATACATTGTCATGGTGGTAATTGTCATGTTTTACCTCAGACTCAAAGAATTTTAAGGTTTTTTTTGTCTCAACTAACTTAAATGGAATCAATGATTTAATGCATGCTTTTGTGATTTCCATCTATGCATAAAGATAAGCTGGAGTTGTAAGAAGTTTTTCAGCATTCAGTGAGTCTGCCGTTCACTCCATCCTACTTTCCTTTTACGATGTCACTTCATTTTCCAGAATCTTTGCTATTGAGTGCTTGCTCCTTTGGGGAGATACTGAAAGCCTAACACTGTTACTGGCTTAGGGAATGCCTTAATGATTTATTGACTAAGATGTTTAGCCTACCTCTTACTGGACCTAAGAGCAGCACACAATGACAGGTGCCCCCCTGCCAGACCTAGACAAATGCCAGATAAATTGTTTACTGTATTATGCCACTCTGTTCCCTGCATGGCTTTCTCAGACACTGTGACATGGATGGTTTTATAAAAGCAAATAACGTATTCTTCTTTAAGGATAATAATGTTTGCTGTTGCACATATATCTCCAGTAACAAAGAAGCCTAGAAAATGCCAGTCTCATTGTTACAATTTAATTGCTAGTTTGTGCCTTTGTGAATATTGTTTCCCTTTGCTATTATGTTTACGCACAAAGCATTTATACAAGTAATAAGCCTGCTGGATGCTGAATGAAATGCGACTTCCTATTATATTCACTATTGTACCAGAAAGGCTGCCGGAAAATGGTGATATATTTCATATACACTGTGCTAAAGCTATGAGAGAAACGTCTGAAAATACTGCATTTACAAAAAAAAAAAGATATATATATATATATATATATATATCAACACCTCAATACATGATTTATATCCTATTTAGAGGGAAAAAACAAACAAAAAGAATTATGCTTTCTCGTATCTTTAGTGGAAGGTTCTTAGCCGAAATGTTGGGAGTTCGTGCACTTCTTTATATGTCCTTGTCTCTATTCTGTAAGTGACATCTTTGATTTTGGTTGTGTATCTTGTTTTGTATTTGCATTAAACCAATTGGTCTATTGAGACCTGTATGCAATTGATAATCAAGTATGTTTGTATTTTATTCTATGGTTCTCCAGCTAACACCCTTCTCTCTTTTTTTTTGTTAATTTGTATTGGGATTACTTTACCATTATTGATAATTGGGAACCATTATTATACCATCTACCCGCTGCCCCGTCTTATAATCGAGCAAATACGGTAAATCTGTGTGTTCAGCAGCTGGTTTAAGAATACCCACAAAAGCAAAGATTCCGGTTGATTTTAAAGCTCCCTGGGTCAGAGAATCTCACAAACCGGACGTAGCAGTGATTGAAAATCGAGGCCGACCTCGAAAACTAGATCTACTGGGAAGTACGCTTTAAGGCTTATATTGGGCTCTAAAACACTTGACAACTAATACAAATCCTACATTTTGTTTTGTCTTACTAAAAAGCAATGTTCCCTTCCAATCCCTGACCTCTTATTGTCTGCCTCAGGTGAGGCATTTCCTTTAATACTATTATGTAACATCTCGCATTATGCTATTGTATGCATGGTCAGTCCCTTGTGACTGTGTCTTAACATTTTCATATTATGCAAATGTGATGAATTGTTCTTTTTTAGTGCATATGTTGCAGTTTTTTCGTAGTCCAACTTTTTAAAAAGAATTTCATTTTAGTTTTGAAGTGTTTGCACTTTCTACATCCTTTACAGGATTATTTACGGATACGTTGTCTGAAAATTTGTCAAAAGCCGTCTATATTGAGATTCAAATGTGGACTTCTGATTGATTGAAGTGCACTTGTGACCATATGCATACACAATGGGTTCTTCTGACATTTTAGCATAGCAAGAACAGATTAACCACAGCGACTTCTGAATTTTGATTAGTTATGTAGTTTGCTCAATATTCATAAAAAAATGAATCAAGCTAGAAATAGTGTGATTCTCATTTAAAGTGACATATCACAGTTGTTCCAGAGTAGCCCTTTAATCCACTTCGGATTTATACCAGCAGGTTATACAGGGGTCATTTCCATGATTACCAAAATATCTTAAATTAGTACTGATTCAAATAATCACAGCAGCAATCACTGACAAACTGACTATAGCCATGCCCAGATCCTAAAATATTCTCCAGTATTACAAACTATCCATCAACAGAATCTGCTGGTGCTATAGAACTAAAGGGAATGTAATGTTAAGAAACCTCTGCTCAGCATTTCTTAATATTACCTGCATTCTTGTACCATTCACTGTGTTTTATAAATTACTCCATCGGTTACTTAGATTACTCCTTCCGATTGCTTAAATCTGTCTGTCTATCTATCTATCTATCTATCTATCTATCTATCTATCTATCTGTCTATCTACCTATCGATAAATGACAGTAGTAATTTTGACCATAATAGTTACTGAGCTGTGGTGACTTACCGTATTTGCTCGATTATAAGACGAGGTTTTTTTCAGAGCAAATGCTCTGAAAAATACCCCTCGTCTTCTAATCGGGGTCGTCTTCTAATCAGACCTCAAATAGAGGTCTGATTAGGAGACTAAGATCCAGATCCCCCGCACTGCTGCAGGGGACCTGGATCCTCCTGTCTCACCCCCCCCCATCATACACACACTTACCGGTGCTTCCTTGCTTCCTACTGCGTTGCCGGGGCAGCGGGTTGACGTCTACGCGATCCGCGTAGACAACGTCCGCTGCAGCCGGAAGGAGGTGTGGCTAGCAGCGGGGGTTGTCTGCGTCCGTCGCATAGACCTTCCCCGACTGTCAGAGATTAGAGTTCCCCGCACCGGTGCCGCACCGGTGCGGGGAACTTTGATCTCTGACAGCCGGGGAAAGTATACGCGACGGACGCATACAAACCCCCGCTGCTAGCCACACCTCCTTCCGGCTGCAGCAGAAGGCGACGTCAACCCGCTGCCCCGGCTGGAAGCACCGGTAAGAGAGGGGGGAGAGCGGGGGAAGGGGGGTGAGAGAGGGGGGGAGAGAGAGAGAGTGTGTGTGTGTGTGTGTGTGTGTGTGTGTGTGTGTGTGTGTGTGTGTGTTAGTTAAATGGGGGTATAGGGTGTGTGTGTGTGTTAAATGGGGGCATAGGGCATTTCTGGAGTGGCGTTAAGGGGGGATTTAATAGCGCACTCTGCCTCCTGAAATGCCTTATACCTCCCTATATGCCACTCTGCCCCATAATATGCCTTTTAACCCCCTAAATGGCAGAGTGGCATATAGGGGTATAAGGCATTTCTGGAGGCAGAGTGCTCTATACAATGCCTTTTAACTCCCATAATGTCACTCTGCCTCCTGAAATGCCTTATACCTCCCTATATGCCACTCTGCCCCATAATATGCATTTTAACCCCCTAAATGCCAGAATGGGATATAGGGGTATAAGGCATTTCTGGAGGCAGAGTGGCACATAGGGGGTCAAAAGGCATACCATGGGGCACAGTGGCATATAGAGGGTTAAAAGGCATATCATGGGCCACAGTGCCATATTGGAGTGGCAAGCCTGGGGGCAGATGTGCGTAACTGGGGGACAGGTTGGAAAATACAAGAAATAAAAACAAAAAAAAATCTTTTTCTCAATCATAGCTTTTATTAAAAAAAATAGTTTACATGAATTAACATTTACTGGTAAAACTTTTTTCCTTTGGGGTCGTCTTATATTCAGGCTTTTTCTTTTTTTCCTAAGTTAATATTCAG
Source organism: Spea bombifrons (assembly GCF_027358695.1). Classification (NCBI taxonomy): domain Eukaryota; kingdom Metazoa; phylum Chordata; class Amphibia; order Anura; family Pelobatidae; genus Spea; species Spea bombifrons. The sequence goes on along the minus strand of NC_071097.1, from coordinate 28,658,168 downwards.
ATTTTGGGGGGTCGTCTTATAATCAGGGTCGTCTTATAATCGAGCAAATACGGTATTTATTCATTAACAGGAGAGTATACCGTAGCGTTGTGCTTCATCTCCTTGGCCTCCTTACTATACAAGCATACATACTTTATTGAAAAGCCAACATCAGTGAGCTCCTGCTGGAGGTAGAGCTTGGCTAACCCTGTTTAATGTATAGTTAAATCCGTGAGGTTTCTCCTAACAAATCATGTCTTTCAGGAGAAACTTGCCAGGGTTGGCTTCAAAGTTCAGGAAAAGCAATATATGTAATAAAGGAAGTCCCTGAACAAAATGATGTAGTTTGTAGCCGGATGACCAGTTTGAAAATCTACTAATTTGGAGATAGGATAGATCATATCTGAAAGAATATTACTGAGCAGAAGTACATGAACAAATGGCCAATGTGCCAATGGGAAATTATGATTTTGATGTCACCCGTATATAGATTGACATGTCATAAAATAAATGTGTTAACTGGCTTGGTATATATGATGAATTGTCTGGCACAAGCAAAAAAACGAGGAAATGGGTGAAAAGAAATACAGTAAGTAAGCTATTGTCCATAAAGTTTTTGGCTTCTACACTTCCTCTTGAGATGTGACCAATCCTTCTAAACAGTGAATCTATTTAATTAACATATCATCACATTTAGGTACATAAAGGGTATTGGGGTTTAATATATTCTATGGCGATCAAATACAATAAACTCATGATTCCAGTCAATTATCATCTCTCTAAAGCATACCCCCTTCTCTAAATAACACCATGAAAAATAAACATGAAGAATCCATTAACGCTGATTTCATTGGCAATCTATTTATTTCATGCTGATATAGCTGATATAACTGCACCCCACCAGGTGCACCAGGTGGGGATTTTTTTGTAGTTTTACTTCCCAGCAGAATAAAAACAGTACACATTAAGTTAGATGAGGAGGATTGAGCTGTTTATAAGCACTCCATGTACCATAAAGCAATAGTGAGCTGAAGTCATGCTAAGCCTCTCATTACGAGCCATCTGCTTGTGCTGTGATACTTGCTACAGGAAATGAAGTGACATGGAAAAAAGTAAAATGTACTTATTTTTCCAAAGCCTCTTAGCTCGGCAATGACTTATTGCACCTTTTGCCAGTCAGCAGCTAGCCAAGCTCACCTGGAGACAGATCATGGGGAAGAACTAATGATGAAATTACAAAAGGAGGTAGGATAATAAATTGGCAATATTAGTGAGTTGTGGGTCTCAGTGACTTGAAGTACGCAGAGACTTTTAATCCCTTCATTTTTGTATGATAAACGGTGACTGTACAAGAACCTTATGGATAGATCAGAAGTATTTGAGTGCTTTTACAGTACACAGCAATATAAAATATGCACTGTTTTGTGTTGTGGTTTACAGGTTAAAAACGGGGACAGCTGGTATTGCTGGTAGGTAAAATGACAGAGAGGGGATCTGATAGAAACGTTTAAGGAGGCAGTTACAGTCCCTGACACTGGGTGGGTAGTAAAGGGGCTAATGCATATGGGGGGTTCTGCAGGAACAAGATAAAAATTTAACTCCTTAGTGACCATCACAAAAAAACGGTCAGTTAACGCCATGGCATTAAATGAGCTTAGAAAGCTACCAAGGGTCGAGACATTCAGCTCCATGGACACTGGACCTTAAGGGGTAAAAAGGGCCATACAGCTATCATATTCATTCACTGGCTTGAATCTCCCTGTAAATGCGTAAATAGTAAAATTACAAATACTGTGTTCAACCCCTTTATATCCTATGTAGACCTTTCTTTCGTTCGTTCTTTACTCCCTTGTTTGTTTCTTCGCCCTAAGAAGCTAGACCCGCCCCTGAGGAGCGTAAGTATAATTATTGCAGCAATGTTGAGTGCTGTATGAATATTTAAATGTATGCTAAGCTGAGGGTTTATCTGTATACAAAAAAAAAACAAATACAGAACAGTATTTTTAAAGGCTTAAGCCTCTGTAAGTTAAGGAGGGAGAAATAGATTATTCTTAAAAATCCTGAAATGCCATCACACGCTACTCAGATTTGCTGTTTACATTGCACCTTCATATTCTGTGTGATTCATTGTTGTTTGACTGACACAACATTGCTTCCATTTATAAGACCTAGAATACTGAATCATTGCACAATGTATCCACATATTGAACAGATGGGCACAACACCTGTTATTGCTTTCAGCAAATATACAGGTTTATATCGGGTTTGTGTCGAGTATTTGAAATTTCGACTGCTACTGATTTGACAACATGCAAAATACCCACCTGATAAAGACAATAGCTGGAATGTGTCCAAAAACAGAAAGTGAGAAGTATTTCAAGAAATGCAATAATTGTAAATCTGCAAATCCTAAAATGCACCAAAGAAGTAGAATACATGATAAACAGAAAATGAAATCATTGTTTTCTGTAAGGGGACTGTGCCATTTAACTGCTTAAACTTTGGAATTACAGGCAGAGCAAATAACAGTGCTGCCTTCCTATTGTGAATCTGTTTATTCCCAGACAGTCGCAAGACCAAGTGTGACACGGACACTTTGTGACTGTTTTTCTTTCTAGTGATCTGATTTATGAAGTAGAGAAATTAGATTTTTGTCAACGTGGGATTTGCATTCGATTTGTCATCGTGACAAACTAAAAACAAAGACGGAGATTTATTAGTCCTGGTTAGGAATTAATAAGCTGGTGTCATTTTTATGCATATTGTACACTTGTAACTGTAGCAGAGAACTGACGTGAAACATGTAATGTCCTGTAATTGGCCTGAACAAAATATCCAACTGCCAAAGTTATTGAAAATATCCACATTTATTACCCATAAAAAAAGCTGGGAATGGGGATTATATATTTATTATGTAGGTTATTTTTAATGAAGAAAATTTATATTTTGTGTATTTTTATATATATATATATATATATATATATATATATATATATATATATATATAATGTAGTTCTTGGTACCTAGGGCAGCAGCTGAGGTAAATAGGCCAGTGCTCGGTCTACTCCTTACAAATATCCAACTGATGGCTCCAGATGAGTTAACACTACCGAAACTGTAAATCATAAATGTTGCCGGCGTCAGGAATTCTGTAAAGCAAAGTATTTTCTTTTTGATCTGTAATTGATACCAATATTACGGTAGGAAAAGTGATTATAATGTCAGAAGCATTCCTGCCACATGACAGCTGAAAATTCTGTAGGTGGACATTCTATGGTTACATGTACGTTTTATTAATCTACAGGGCACTCAGACAGATATATACTATATGTTTTCTGTTCTCACAGCACCAGTAGCTGATACTAATAACAGATGAGCCTCGTATTTAATTAGACTCTGTTCCTTCAATAAGTGGTTTCAAATTCTAGAATAAATTCTAATCAAGTCATTTAATTTCAATGACAACCGTAACAAAGATGTTTTTTTTTTTTAAACTGTGTAACTGGATGTTTCTCATTGCAAAGAAAAATGAGTAAGATAGGTGAAACATTAAAGCTTAAGGACACATAATAACTATTATTACAAAACATTTTTTTTCCATTAATGTGTTGGAACCATGACCAAAGAAATTATCTTCGCAGCGTGAAGTTAATTTAATTTGGCCTTGAAGATCTCTAGAGATGCTTCAGGATCTATTATACTTGAGTTATGGTGTTTGCCGCCAATTGGTTTGATGTAAAATCGCCAGATCAGAACCTAAATACTTTGTCATGATATGATTCAACAAATAGGCGGCAACATAAGTATTTAAACTGAGAGGAGAATGACATTTTAGTATAATGTCCACCAAAAAAAATATTTCAAATATCCCAAATTTCCAATCTTTCGCAGTTTAAAAAAAGGTCCGGTGAATTGATTTGCATGATCTATCATTTTTTAAATCATTGTAAGGCAGGCTTGTACACCAGAAGCCGAGTCTTGACTAAGATTGCACACGTACTCGCAGTACAACCCACATTCACTAATATGCAAGTTGCTTGCGAGTGCATGCGTCTACGCATTTAAATGCTTACGTTTTCACTGTTTCATTGCTGACTGGCAGTAAGGAGCATGAAAAAATTATTAACTATTTTACAAAAAGATGCATTGTTATATTCTGTTGATCTGTATACAGACAAGTAGCCAGCTTACAAAAATCACCAATGTATTAGTCCTAACATAACATAGATGTCTCTGTATGACTGGAAATAAAAAGCAAATTATTAAAAATAAAAACACACTTGAAATGAGAAACAAGACAAATAATGTAATGTGGAAATATGAAGAATGTGATTTGTGTGCGCTATGTGTAGACATGTAGAGATATGAGATACAGTAATGATCGCAATCCAACAAAGTTCTTGAACAGCTTCTAATAGGCTCCTCTGTGTGCAAGATGTGGAACGGAGGTTAGAATAGAAAAATGACTGTTCTGTCCTGTAAAGGCCTTGGGATTTCTCCTGAAAACACTGAGAACTAGCGGGTTGTTCATACAGAAACTCTAGAATTCGTCCATGCGTTCCCGCACGCAGAGGTGACCTTTGGACAGGACCACTTCCTTGCTTAGCAGATGGAGAGACAGCATTAATGAAACAGGACTACTAAATCGTTAATTTAGCAATTGATCCGTTTACCACGCTGATCTTAATTGTTATCAACACTGCTAGAAATGAAGCTTCAGGTGAGAAATATACTCTAAGGATCCTTCTTTCAATGAAGCGTGACTGGAACCTTTTAAGTCATGCAAAAATCAGAATTTAGTTTGGTGCAAAGAAAAGAAGAAATCTATATAGCATAAGGTTTCATGGACATTGTACAGATTTCCTTTTTCTCCATTCACCAAAATACATTACAGTCAAAGGTAATCTTACAATCTGCTGCGTGTTCTATGCGTTTTATCTGTTGCGGAAGTGATTTTGAAATACATGAATTTTTTCCGGATTTTCTGCAAAGAAATGTGTTCGCCTGCTATTAGATTGATGGATTCAATGTTCATAGCTGTATAATCAGTAACGGGAAAGCCACATATAGGAGCTTGAAGAAAATCCGTCATCAGATTTGTGTGTAGTCAAGCATTCTGATTTGCTGTGTCTGTTGGGATTAAATTGAATTAAGGGTTGTCGTTTTCTTGGACTGTTCCCTTTGCATCTCTTTTTCTAGCTATATAGCGTCCTCTTTATGACACGTTGTATCTCCAAGGCTTTAGGTGTCACCATCAAGCCTGAAAGAAAGGTCCTTTGAACCTAATTACTTCACACTTCTAGAGTCTGCTTTGAATGATTTTATTCATGCAGGGAATATATATTTTTTGGTTTATTGTTCCTTACAGAGCATTAGGTTTAAGGCAGAGGAACGAAGATACAGTATGGAAATGTCTGTAAAAACTTTCAGCCAACAAGAAAGGTAGATAACTTATAAGGAAGCTGTTGAGTAGGAACAGATAAGAATATAACATTGTAAAGGAGAAAAAACTTTGTGAATTTTATGACCTTCTCAATTTTTTCACAAGAACAACATTAGATGTTTCAATGATCTCTGGCTGTAAGGTTTTTGGACCAGTGCCTCTATAAGTTTATTACATTGGTTTAAAAAGCCTAAAATAATAAATCCATCTTTAAAAAAAACCACGCCATTTACATAAAGTATGACAGAATTCATAGACATTGTATAAGTAAATATAATAATGACATATATATATATATAACAGGTTATATATAATTATAATTTGAAGTCTGTTTTTTTTCTCAGATAAACCCTAGTTTTTTACATAAAGCTGACATTACGGAAAGGCATTTTCAGCATCAAATTATTTGTGTTGTGTCCCAAGTGTAGAACAAATGAAACATTGAGTAGATTCCTGCGGCTTACATATTATATTGACATATATTTGTATTCCTCTTCTAAGACGGCTCATTTTCTGATCATAAAAAGGATACCTACGTCTGTGCAAATATTTCTCGTGCTACCCCAAGCCTTAAGTATTAAGCCAGTAGCACAGCCTCATGCTGACGAGTCCTATTAAGGACCAAACAGCTGTCCATGAGTGGTGATCTGGCTATTGCCCCTCTTACCCGAGTTTTGTCTAAAGGTTGTCCTGTACAGCGGGCAATTACTTTCAAGGGATCCGTGTATAAAGTGGATATGGAGGCAAAAGGTGATCATTGTGGGAAGCACCATGAGATTTCTGAGGGAAAAACAAGCCTCCCCTGCCAGCACTTCCCACGGGGGGGGGGTGCTGGCACGGGAGGTTATCTAAGCGCTTTACCTCTGCCCACCCCCGACTTACCGGAGCAGACTCCCGGGTGTCTTGCGGGGCCGGCGGGAGACATTTACGCAATACGCGCATGCAACTTCCGGTACCGGTACCGGAAGTTGCATACGCGTATTGCGTAGATGTCCCTCGCCGGCCCCGCAAGACACCGGGAGTCTGCTCCGGTAAGTCGAGGAGGGGGGGGCAGAGGAGGACAGCGGCAGCGTATCGCGGGGAGGGAGGACAGCGGCAGCGTATCGCGGGGAGGGAGGACAGCGGCAGCGTATCGCGGGGAGGGAGGACAGCGGCAGCGTATCGCGGGGAGGGAGGACAGCGGCAGCGTATCGCGGGGAGGGAGGACAGCGGCAGCGTATCGCGGGGAGGGAGGACAGCGGCAGCGTATCTCGGGGAGGGAGGACAGCGGCAGCATATCTCGGGGAGGGAGGACAGCGGCAGCATATCTCGGGGGGGGGGACAGAGCGGCAACATGTTTTTTTTTGTGCTTTTTTAAAGAAAAAAAACTTTTTCTTTAAAAAAGCACCAAACTTTTAGGGTGCGGCCTATATACGGGGGCGGCCTATATCCGAGCCAATACGGTACTTCTACTACCCCATAAATATTTATTTGTAACTGATTTTCAGTATACTCTTAAATATTGTTTGATAATTGCATACAACCTGTATAATGAAAAAGTATATCATATGATCTTTTTGTAGTTTATTGCTTTACTGATCGACAAACACAATGCAAGTTTTTTTTTCTAATACAGCGTCCCATTGTGTGCCCACGATACTGAGATGTGTTGCATCTGAAGATACTCAATATATGATAAAATAAGAAGTTAAGGTGATCTGTTTAGTGGGGAGCCCGCCATCCTGAATGCAACTTGGACCAGACATGTGTTCCACGTGCCCCAGGTCACACAGTTTCCAACAAGCTTGACATCAGTCGAATGGAGAGTTTATCCATAACATGTTTCTGTCTATGGGTCATTTTAAAGCAAATTAATGCTTTTTTTAAACAACATTCGGCCTTTTTTCGACCCCAATGAACAGGAAGGTGCTAATAGTGTAATTACATTTTGTTTAATTGAGAAGGCAGATGGATGCCAATTAGAAAGGCCTAATCAATGTAGAGATTGAGAAGCATTGAAGGAGGAGTTTGTTTGTGAGGAGTGAGTTATAAAAAGACAGGGTGACTTTTCAACTACTTCAAACCAAATGTACATGTTATGTTATTCTCATTATAAAGAATTACTAATTAACCATCAAACTATGTATAAGCAAATCCCACCAGTCAATTCTATTCAATTACGTTTTACCTACACCGATATTTGTATCAGGAAATTTCCATTATTTAGCTCGGCATATTGGGAAGGTTTAGCAAGAATCCTAGGGAACCCATTGCACCAAAGCCTGTTAATGTTTTGGTTTTGTTATTAGGAATGTGTTTTTCCACCAAAGACAAGAGTGTTTAGAGCAGTAGACTTCTGTCTTCTTGGACATCAACAAGCAATATAAGAAACATCATGCAATTTTGGGAAACTATTCCAATTTTGCAAGAATACTTGTTTATTTGATATGAGAACCATATGTGAAATGCATAAAACCATGTGGTAAGAAATCTCCTTGCAAACGACCCATTATGAAGGGTTAGCATGGCTTTCCTTGCTGTAGAAGCTCCCTGGGGTTGGCCCTATAGTGAAGTCAGTGTTCAAACTAATGGCTTATTGAATACACCCTATATTCAGTTTGAAGTTTGGTATAACCAACATACTAATTTCTTAATTGATACATTTGGGAAAATCAAGGCTACTCTGGGTCAACGCAAAAAGTCAACATATATGTGACCACTGTATAATGGGCATAATGTTATCAGTAATTAATAAAGGGGTGGAAATAGGGTAGTTTGCATTGCTTGTGAGGTATCTGATGGATTATTAAAACACTAGACGGAGCCATTGAAACTCAGACTGAAGTAATCCTTCAAATTGAGACGTAGATCACACAGAGAAGATGCAGATTAAAACATATACTGAAAGAGTTCCATAAATTAAAAGTTCCTCATGCACAAGTGGGAATTGCTGATAGTGTTCGAATTTCACATCAACAGTAATGCGGTCACATTGCTCAAAACAAGCCGACATGCTTTGGGGAATATTAGATACATTTATTAACCACACCAAGCAGTTTGATACTTCTTAATTGAATTACAAGTGCGCAAATATGCCTTCTTGTGCCTGTATAAACATATATAAATAATAATTAAGCTACAGCAGCAAATGATGCACATAAAAGCTAAATCAGTAAGACAATGTCAAAAGTATATCTCTTATAAATGTGTAAAATAAGATCTCTAGTATAGCCAAAAAAAGAGTTAATTCATTTGCATTTCTTTTTTTTTTTTTCGACAAACATATTTGTAGAGCTGAAACAACGAATCGATAAAATCGATAATAATCGATAACGGAAATCATCGATAACGATTTCCGTTATCGATTAATCGAGTGATCAATTCGTTGTTGGAGCACTCGGCTCCTTTTACTTACCTCCGCGAGCGTTCCCCGCTTCTGCTACACGCTCTGCAGTCTCCGCCTTCTTTTAGCTACGTGACGGATGTGACGCGTTCCGGAGGTAAGTATTCTTCATGTCTATGTGCACGGATCGCACAGAGCCACTCGCACAGAGCGAATCGCTCTGTGCGAATGGAGCCACTCGCACAGAGCGGTTCGCTCTGTGCGAGTGGCTCCACTCGCACAGAGCGGTTCGCTCTGTGCGAGTGGCTCCATTCGCACAGAGCGGTTCGCTCTGTGCGAGTGGCTCCATTCGCACAGAGCGGTTCGCTCTGTGCGAGTGGCTCCATTCGCACAGAGCGGTTCGCTCTGTGCGAGTGGCTCCATTCGCACAGAGCGGTTCGCTCTGTGCGAGTGGCTCCATTCGCACAGAGCGGTTCGCTCTGTGCGAGTGGCTCCATTCGCACAGAGCGGTTCGCTCTGTGCGAGTGGCTCCATTCGCACAGAGCGGTTCGTGAGTGTGGGTGCAGGGCAGAGTGGGGGTGGGGGTGCAGGGCAGAGTGGGGGTGGGGGGTGCAGGGCAGGAGACTGGGTGCAGGGCAGAGTGGGGGTGGGGATGCAGGGTGTGAGTGTGGGTGCAGAGCAGAGTGGGAGACTGGGTGCAGGGCAGAGTGGGGGTGGGGATGCAGGGCAGGGTGTGAGTGTGGGTGCAGGGCAGAGTGGGTGCAGGGCAGAGTGTGAGTGTGGGGGCAGGGCAGAATGTGGGGGCAGGGCTGGGTGCAGGGCAGAGTTAGAGACTGGGTGCAGGGGCACAGTGCAAAGTGCTGGGTGCAAAGTGCCAGTGCTGGGTGCAAAGTGCCAGGGCTGGGTGCAAAGTGCTGGGTGCAAAGTGCCAGGGCTGGGTGCAAAGTGCAAAGTGCTGGTGCAAAGTGCTGAATGCTGGGTGCAAAGTGCTGGATGCAAAGTGCCAGGGCTGGGGCAAAGTGCTGGGTGCAAAGTGCTGGGTGCAAAGTGCCAGGGCTGGGTGCAAAGTGCTGGGTGCAAAGTGCTGGGTGCAAAGTGCTGGGGCAAAGTTTCTTGAACAGTAATAGTCCACCTCTTTTCAGAATGTTTGGGGTTATTTTGTTTCATAAATATTGTGTTTGGGTTCTTGTACTTTGAAAATATTGTTTTTTATTACATCATAACAAAATAAGAATGTTAATGTAAATTTTAAGTTGTTTTTTAACATCCAGTTCATTAAATTCTTTTAAATAAACGAAAAATTTGCATATTGTTTTTTTTATCCGATTAATCGATTAATCGAAAAAATAATCGGCCAACTAATCGATTATTAAAATAATCGTTAGTTGCAGCCCTACATATTTGGTCCTTCTTGTTACGTTACATGCTGTTGTCATTGTGCAGACAATAGAGTTGCTTACTGTTCAATACTTCCACCAGGTTTAATGCTTCAATAAGTCTTTTGGTATAATAGGCAGCCAAGGAGTGACAGGAAAAGTAATGCGGTTGACATCTGGTATGATTTATAGAACAGTGTAATTCAAGCAATGGCAACACATCACTTACTACTTGAAGACAGGACGACAGCTTTGAGAAATGGAGGGAGGAGACCCGAGATGGGCAATTAATCTCTACCCACAGTTTCATGATTTTACTTCTTTGGTCTACTTTTTATGTTTTAAATTGACTGTCTTTGAAGCCGCTGGTACAGTAAGGGCTTTCACATTCCAATTTGAATTGCATTATCCAATAGCTTAATTCAGAGGAGCCGAGATAGCTAAGTGACTATGATGCAAAGTAAATGTACTCTTTTACTGGAATAATTGTAAATTCCACATTGAGGGGTTTTATTTCATACTTTCGGTATATGCAGCATAGCAAAGGCAAAAGCTTACATTGATTGCACACAAACGCTCATGCACATTCACCTGGGCCGATCCAAGGCTTTGGTGGGCCCTGGGCAAAAAATATAATAATGGGTGCCCCCCCCTACCAATACCCAACCGTGTTTCCATCACATTCATTCTGGCACATTTAGTCCCATGAACCCACTGGGCTCTGGTGGGCCCCTTGTTGCTGGTCAGCTTTGGGCATGTGCCCACTTTGCCCTGATATTTACCGGGTAGGAGTGGGGGCTTTCCACAGATTGATGACATTGTGACCGAGCAATGTGAGTCTCCATACACTGGCAGTCGACAGAAGGGGAGAAATAGCTACCAAATGAGGCACATATAGTCAATCTAAGACAAGGGTTGTCTAAATAGCTCTGCTTGAGCACAGATGATTAAATTGAAGCTTCACATGGAACTCGTCTGCATTCAAGCAGGGTGATCTAGAAACCCTTGTCTCTTTGTGGTCCTTGACACCTGGAGCACCAGGCCACTATTTTCAGATAATGGAAATACGTGATTATATCATTATTTTCTCAAAGGAGGTGTCTGATTAGAGCTGTCCATTGCATTCCAATGCTTTAGTCATCTATTTTAAGAGATTATACAGTTTTACAGAAATTGCTGGAAAAATCTTTGAGGTCTCGTGGCAATTACAATCTCAGCATGTGGCATTCCAATGAAGATAGGAACTGGCTCCTATTTTACTGCGATGGACATATCTTTATGCCGTACAAAATAACCCGAATAAATATATTAATAAACATCATATTTGAGGAAGAGACTTTTTAGAAACTTTTTCCTGAAATGGAGCCGAGGTGCCTTCGCATAACCCAGACACATTTCAACATAGGCATAAACTGCCTTGAGGTGATAGAAGTTTAAAGTAACCCCTGCCTTGTTCAATATTAAATTCACAGCTTTGTACTATATGTAGTCGGTTTTTCCTTTAATCATACAAAAGCTGGAAAGTCACGGTTCTCTGTTCTTGGTCTGAGTAATTATTTTGCTTCAGATGGACAAGATGGGGAGCTTTTTCCATTAAATGTACATGTAAGTCCAAATGCCCATGTTCCTATCTCCATTAATTTTGCTCATAATTATTTATGACATAACTGCTGAGAGAAGGAAAGGCACAGGATATCAATCAGATCCTAGGAGTCATAATACATGCTGGTCCTTAGGGCTCTTCTGATGGTAACCCAACATTATTCCACTAACTCCTAAAAATGATCGACTGCTTTTCATTTTTAATATTTTTCTTTTTGAAAACATAGAAAACTGCTGGCATAAACTGCAACTCTTATCATGCCAAAGCAGCTAATCACCCAGTCCTTGTCTACGTAACACATGTTGCTTGAGAAATGTAATGATACGTAATATAGGTTTTAGTTTTAAAATTAGATCACGAAAAGGATGCATTATAAAATATATATATTAATATTTTTATTAAAATAGCTTTACTTTAAAAAAAAAAAATCCAGGGGAACCACATCTCATATTACTAGGCATTAAATCAATGATGTTTTCCATGATTGATGGAAAATATCGTATTTTACAGATTCCAGGACTTAAACGGTGTAATAAAGTATTTATCACACGAGCATACTCACATTAACATACTTGCACAGTGCATTCGGTCTGTCTTCTGTGAGGTGGCTCTGTGGTATGTATATATATGTAAAGGTACCTTGTATGTGAATTAATTGCTCATAAAAAATATATATCTGCCACATATGTAAGCGCGTTTGAGCAGGGCCCTCCTCACCTGTTGTCTCTGTAAGTCAATTTGTTATGTTACATACTACTTTTTATGTCCTGTTATGTACAGCGCTATGGAATTTGATGGCGCTATATAAAACAATAAATAATAATAATAAAATATGAGATGTGTGTAACATGCATAGTTCAAACACTAGGGACAGTGGAAAATTTATATTTTCAGGGAACCAGACAATAACTGGAGAGAAGAGGGGGAAAATACTTATAATTAATACACGACTTAACTGGAGACCATGTTAAAGTTTTGAGCAGGTAGAGAAGGGGAAATAGATATGGCTGGAATTCCTGGAAGATTAATGGGCCAGTTCTAGTAGGAATGTTCCTTCTATTCTGTGCATGGCTGCTTCATGCTCTCACCTAATAACATACTTCTGAAAATGCATGCGCCTTGCGATACAATAGCTCGATGCATCTGTCTCTCGTACGTTTCCAATGAAAAAACTAATAAAACAAATTCATATTCATGTGAAATTACCTGACTCAGGATATGCAGTCCGTAGTCCGTTAAAACATAATAATTTATCAGCTTTTGCCAGCGCCGAGATAAATAAATTACATTTCTAATAATAATTTCATATTTTTTAAATTAAATGTAAAAATAAAACTAACATATGCATAGAGTTTTTTAAGAGAACGATCTCATATACATGTTTCTGATTCTATGGATAATTACTCCCATGTGGCTAGTATAGGTAGGTGGGGAAATATATTTCCGTATACATACCAGAAATAATTGTTTCAATTTTAGTTTGTGAGATGCTAGCCTCTCGGGGATACTAGGTCACAGATTCCCTAGGAATTTGACTTAATCTGGGAAAACCTCCATGTGTACCATTTTCGGCTACTAATGCTGGGTGACACTTTAGATTGGAATCAATACAAACATCATATATCATGCATATAAGCTTAAATCAAATATCCTATGCATACGTCTATGAATGACTCATTTAGCAGACATGTACTGTAGCTCCCCATTTATTACTAATCCTAAATTGTATGCATTTAGTTTACTTGTGTTTTTATACTGCTGTTCTATCCATTCAGTTGTTCGGTTTTGCATTATGTTCTAGATCCTCATCTCGAATCTCAATAACGCAAAGTATTTCCCTGCACAGCAATTATCTAAGCTCTGCTTGTCCAAATGACTTCTGGCTTATGGTTCTTTTCTTTTCCTTTTTCCAGCTCTGCGAAGTAGCTACTCATGTAACACTTGCAACATGGTCCTAAATTCAGTTGAGCAGTATCATGCCCACCTTAAAGGTGCTCGCCATCAGAACAAGTAAGTCAACAAAGTAAATTCAATGTCCAATTAAACACGAAAGAGAATGATGCTATAATGGTGCCTGTTACACATAATGCAGTGGACTTTTACTTAAGGAGTTTTAAGTAGTACATTGTCTTATAAGACAGGATATTTTATTTTAATGAAGAAAGCCCCACCATCTTAATATTCTGTTACACATCAGTTATACTTTCACTATATCTAGATGACTGTTACTGCTAGATGCTAGATACTGCATGTAGTGACATTGAAAACCCGCCCCAGGACGCACTGTGATTGCTCAGGAGATCGCTCAGGAGATCGCTCACTAGCACCATAGCGAGACGCATGTCGCCTCTTGCACGATGGCTGCACTCTTTAAGAGGCTGTCTCCCCTGCAGGTTGAATACAGTTACTGCATTCAACCATTCATGTCAAGGGATTAGTAAAATATATAAATAAAAATAGTTATAAAAAAATAATCAAAATAATTCTCCAGTGATGACACCATCGGGGGAACCATCCATTTCCAACAAAATGTAAAAAAAAAGTTTATTTTTATGAGTAAGTCCTAAAATTAGCATTGTATCTTCCCAAAAGTGTTGGCATGGGAAGAGTTAAAATACTAGCATTTGAAATAACCATGAAGTGTCTAGATTTCAAATATGTATGGTTTGATGATCTCAATTGTATTGGCCGGGTTCAAAGATGACCAAATGTCTAAATTCCAATTTCAATATCTGGATAAACCAAAATAATGTTATCTAAATAAAGCCCTTCTTGTCCTGAAAAAAAAAACAAAAACAATATATAATGTCAATGTTAAAAAACAAAACAAAAAAAACCACCAGATCGCAGGGTTAAAGCTGTTGTTTACTGCTTGAAGTCACTATTCTAAGCACAGCTAATCTGATCAAGTAGGAAAACATTGGAAAATGTGAGACTGTCCTTGTATCAGGCCTCCTTGTACCTAATTATTCTGACATACATGTAGCATAGCATACAGTACATGATATATTGGGATCTTAGGGTATAATATATCATATACAACATGTATTAGTCTTGAGAAAGTTGTGATTCTTCCTAAACTAAAGCAACAGTAGCGCGATTATTTTAAGACCTGTGTGATTGATGCTTTTGCAACAGCAGTGACAAGTGACATGGGGAATTGCACCTGTGTGATTGATGCTGTTTAACAATTTATACAAGAACGATATGCTTTATAAGCAGGGTGACCAAACATACAACAATCAAGTGGTATCAAACAGAGAATTTACTTGTAAGTGATTTTGAAAGTAAACATTTAAAAATAAGACATTGTAATGAATAATATTATGAAATATTACTGTCATGTTAGTGTATTCTCCAACCCCAACAGGCATTATCTTTTCCCATTCAATGAGCATGTTCTCAGAGCTTTGGGTACACTTCTTCATGCCTCCTCTCCATACCAGTATACTTGGCCTGTGATTAAACTTTACCTTCCCCGACCTGTTTCCTTTTTCTTGGATTATAAATTACCGTAGCATTTTGTACCATGTCTTAGCATTAAAGTACCGGCGGCTGCAGGGTACTCGGAGGCTCAGCCTTTGGGGGAAAAGGTTCTGTCAAGAAGAAGAGTTAGTTGTCCTTTTAACTTTAATGTGCCAGAAGCTGCAGAGTACTCAGGACCTCAACCTCTAGGATTGACTATTGCAGTTAGGGGTAGTGTATGTAGTTTACCTCTACAACAGTCCTATCCACCAGTTTGTTTCAATTACTATGTATGATAATAGGTGGAATACTGCAGAGTTTGACATAAGGTTGATAATTATGCGTCATTACTTGAACTAGAGAACTGTTGTGTATAGTGAGATTTCTGTAGGGACATGAAAATTACACGTAATTATCAGGGAGACTGGGGCAAATACACAAAGTTATCATGTAGGTTATTTTGCATTATGTGATGCAGCTCAAGGGATTTCTCCATTGGTTAGCTATATCTAGACTTAATCTAGGCAATAAATCTTAAGTCTTGTACGATGCAGTAAATGACATATCACAGCCAGCGATTCTTAGATTGCTACAAGATTATGTCACTGTTTCTGCAGCCTTTTCTTATCTAAAATCTCAATGCACCATTGTCCTTAGCATTTTCCTGAACACATATATTGTAATTTGAAAACATAAATGTG
Source organism: Spea bombifrons (assembly GCF_027358695.1). NCBI lineage: Eukaryota > Metazoa > Chordata > Amphibia > Anura > Pelobatidae > Spea > Spea bombifrons. Next base: position 28,642,279 of record NC_071097.1, on the reverse strand, counting down.
CATTACAGAGTTTACCAACTCAATTATACGCAGCTTACACTTAAAGCCTCGTAAACCCTAGTACGAAGTGAATCATAATGGTAATTATAGCAGTGTCCTAGAAATCATAAACAGCCCATAATTGCTCAACATCATCATCATCTTGCACAATATATCACTACAGAATAATGGAATCAGCTGGAAATATGTTTTGCTAACTTTTTGGGGAAAGGACTATGCTGTGCCTTGTTAAGTCATAGGGTATAAGAAGGATGTGCCTTGTGAAACAGTGGGGTGGGAGAGGGACCTGCCTTGTGAAGCAGTGTGATGGGAGAGGGACCTGCCCTGTGAAGCAGTGTGATGGGAGAGGGACCTGCCCTGTGAAGCAGTGTGATGAGAGAGGGACCTGCCTTGTGAAGCAGTGTGGTGGGAGAGGGACCTGCCTTGTGAACAGGGCCGGCCCTACAATGGAGCCGACTGGGGCAATTGCCCCAGGCGGCACTTTGGTTGTTTGTTTTGAAGCGGAGGAGAGAGAGAGGGGCGCCGAGAAGTTTTCGCTTACCCGCTCGGCGCCCCTCTCTCTCTCTCCTCTGCGGCGAGTCTCCCTGTTCAGTCTCGGTGCCGGCTTGTAATGATGAGCGCCGGAAGTGGCGTCAATTTCCGGCGCTCAGCATTACAAACCGGCACCGTGGCAGAGCAGGGAGACTCGCCGGCAGGACTCTTTAAAGGTAAGTACCGGGGGGGGGGGTGGTAGGAGAGGGTTGCGACTTGTAAAGCCAAGTGAAACAGCTATGTCACATTTTATTTGTAGAGTACCAGCACATTCTCTACATGAATTTGTTTTCTTTACAGAATTATAACATGTTTTTGATATTATACAGTACATTGCAAGTATAGAAGTCAGAAAGGGTTGGCAAGATTTACATGCAGGGGATAGATACTGTATGTTCACTCGGAAGACACGTCTGTCCCAATTGTAGAAGCCCAGGAGCTGCCATCCCCAAGATCAGCCACCCTAGACCTAGTCAACCTAGGCAAGAATATGCCACTGGCAGGTATTTGTCAACAAGGTAGCAAGGTGTAGCAACTGGTAAGGGATCAAAAAGTGACGTACCTTTAGTCCTTATGTGTATGTCTCCACCTAAAGTTTTAGAAGTGTACTTTCCACATTTCCAGTAAGGCTTTTCTACGAATCTACCATCATCTCATTGATGTTCTGCACTGACAATTGTGAAAATGGCCGGAAAGCAGATGTGAGGCCACACGAAGGCTAGGGACATGTAAAAGACCCATGTAACGTATACATTGGCTTATATTTATCTACAAAGAAAGGCAACACACTATAGCAGGCAGACCTTGCATTACTTTTCTATAGTCTTTTTATTTGTGAACTCCCTCCAGTGCGCAATTAACATGACAGAAGGACCTTGAGCGTACTAAAAATATATAGTCTTCCTTTTTTATTGGGGTTAGATAGTAAAGGTAAAAGACTTTGCATTGATTTTTCTTTATACTTCTACAGCTTGATGATTCATAGATAAAAGATCACATTTTCTTCCATATTGATTGAGGAAGAAATGTATCATACTTCATTTTTCTGGGCAAATGGTTCAGGAAAATTTACATTTCTAAAGGAGGTTTTGCATCTCTCTATGTTTAAAGGGTAAAATACAATACAGATTCTTTTCTTCCTGCTTGTAACCCTGCTTTCTTCAGAGAGAAGTTTAGAACACATAAATGAACACCTGAAAAAGTATAGGGCTTTTTCAGGAAATGTTTTTGCAGTAATTTCTGTGGCCACAGACCAATTTATGAAGAAGCTGTTGATTTTTTGTCATCTTCATTCTGTAAGATTATGGGTAACAAGAATGAATAATGTTGGCAAAAACAATGTCGGTTCAGTCAAGGTTTTTGCCTATATAGTATCCACAGCAATTCTGTGTCAGGTTTTATTACTGAGTAACTGATTATCTTTTTCTTTTCTTTTTTTTTTTTGGAGCTTAAACGTTCCCCGTACTGCAGGGGTCAGAACTTTACATGTGCTACTATTACACCAATTGGGACTTTTATGACATTGTTTTCCAAAAACATATTCATATGTAGTTGGTCCCCCCTTTGCCGCTACAACAGCTTCCGCTCTTCTGGGAAGGCTTTCCACAAGATTTTGGAGAGTTTCTGTGGGAATATTTGGCCATTCATCAAGTAGAGAAAGTCTGGCTTGCAGTCTCCATTCCAGTTCATCTCGAAGGTGTTTGATGGGGTTAAGCTCATCCAACCATGTCCGTATGGACCTTGCTTTGTGCGCTGGGGCACGGTGATGCTGGAATAGAAAAAGACCCAAACTGTTCCCACAAAGTGGGAAGCATAGAATTGTCCAAAATGTCTTGGTGTATCCCCTTCTGCGTATGGAAAGGGTGGACCAACTACGTATTAATGTCTATTTATTTAGAATGCAAAAGTCCTTATTGGTGTAATGGTCAGGCGTCCCAATACTTTTGTCCATATAGTGTTTGTCTCCTTGAAAGACATGGCCGACATGATCCTCCTACTTTCCTGTGATTATGAATTCAGATAATACAATTTTGATAAATAAAACTAAAATGTTCTCACAGTTTACTTGGGACTTCATCATTAAATTTGTAGGGTTGGTGTGCACACATATTAACACTATTCCCAAAAATAAGGTCAGCATAAAAATCTACATCCAGTCAATGGTTTTTTGCGTATGAAATTTCAGTGACATAAGATAAATAGGTACTAAGGTACTTAATCACATGACTTTTTTCTATAGTCCTAAACAGATGTTTTTGCGGAAGGCTATTTTATGAATCTAATAAGATATGGTAAAAGTGAAATGCATGATGACATTGTGCCGATGAATAATGTGGCTTTAAGGCACAGTAAAGGGGATTGTAGCTGAACATTTCCCATTTTTCCATCTGGTATAAGAAAAGTTAAGCTAAATTAAAGCTTGGAGATTAAAAAAAGCACAGTAATATTCAAAGTTAACTAGACTCAGCCTAAGGCATGATGGATTTTTGCTGTTATTAGTCAGACTGGATACTTATAATTAATGGTCCCACCAGGGAGGCCTGGGATGTGTTTTAATTATTGAAACTTCTTATCTAAGGCAGCTGTTATATAAAAGTATGTTTTATTACTAAGTGTTCTTTTCTGTGGCTGTTTTATTTTTGGTGCTAGATTTTGTGATTAAAATTCAGTTTGGGTTTTATTTTTTAATCGGAGCAAAAAAGAAAAATAATTATAGACTCCTTGTTGTGTGAAATTGCAAATATACACAACGCCTTTCGAAGATCAGTTCATAACAGCTGTGTTTTGATCACACTTCTGAAGAGCATCAAGAGATTCCATGCCAGGTTGCGTCACCTCTTCAGAATTCATCTGAAACCGGGCACAACGTTCTAGAAAATTGTAAATACAGGCTGGCTTTGGAGGCTCAGAAAACGGCCAGTTTTCAGCTACATCTGTGATTAATGTCATTAGCCGATTCATCTAATTAACTCAGAAGGTCTGTAAGCATCTTTATGAGAATTTCTACTGGTTGTAGGTTTCTATTTTTAGTACAATATGGCTCATGTCTTATAACAAGGCTCAACAAAACCCTGATTGCAGATCATTAGCCAATTAATCTAATTAAGCCAGAAGTTATGTAAGCGTTAGAATTTTACCTAATGTTAGTCTTCCAAGTGCAGTGTGGGTCGTATTCTACAACAGGGCTCAACAAGACCCACGTGCCAACTTGTGTGTCCAGCACATGACCACTGCATTACTAGTGGGGCAAATCCTGGCTCCTGCTCGTGGGGCTGATTTGTCTTACAGTTATACTATATGTATTTTATACTTTAATAATTTTCTCTAGAAGAACACTTTGTTTGGTGTTGGCTACACCAAAAATCAGTGAGTATTAAAAATCAGTTTACCTAATAATAAAAAAAAATCAGGAACCTCCCATTCTGTGTATGTATCTAATTCTGGATCTACACTGTTGTGTCTCTGTATGTGTCCTTATGGATATTCAAAAAGACCAGCTGTCACATGATTAGAACGTGGAGGAAATAAACCCATATTCGCAAAATCAAGCAACTGATATGATAACATGAAACACCTTATGCATGCCTGGTAATAAATACCATAGTTATAGGGCTCAATAGCAGCAAATGACATTAGCGTCAACTTGTGTACTGATAATAGTTGAAAAATCACAGATCGGGGCCATTTATAGGTGAGAATGTGAAATAGAAATTTGTATTATGTCACATTATTTTAATTATGTATGGGATTTGGGCCAGCTTTACCATTCCATGAGCATCCATACTGAAATGCAGGGTACTCATAAAATGTTCATTTTACTTGTATAGTAATTGCTCCATAGACACATTCTTACAATTTTGACAGCATTAGTTCAACCACAAGTTCAGACCCTGATGCTCAGAGGGTGAAGAGTAGGTTCTGCAGTGCCCATCTGGATAACGAAGCACCGATATTTAGCATAATATACTTATTTGAAGTGATACTTAAAAGAACTTCAGAAGAATTGCATGGTACTAACTTGGAAATTACATCAATTATTCTCCAAGTTTTAGTAGATTGCTGGTTGGAGGTGCTAATGAAGAGCTGAGATTTGCATCATTACCACAGTGCACTCTTTTTGCCATAAGTACTTTCAGCTTTGTTGGCTCTAGTCCAGATTCACAAGAACATTCTGCATTGCTTTATTTCTTATTTCGATAATATTTAAAAATGATGGAAATATTATTATTATTACCTTTCATTTACTAAGCGCCAACTTACTACGCAGCAATGTACAATTTAATACATAACAAATGTACATTAACAAAATACAGACACAACAGGAGTTGAAAACCCTGCCTGTGAACTTCCCATCCAACCTGACAACAATGGTGGTCTTATAAGGGTCCCACTTGTGAGTTTACAATTTAAAGGAATAATATGGATAATTGAAACAAAAGGAGGGATGACGAGATAGAGTTGTAGCTTTCTTGTATCTCTGTTATAGCAGTGATTAAAGGTAAGTGGTTTTCAGGATGTAAAAGAGGATGTATAAATAAAAGACGTGGATGGTTGTGGCAAAGAAGGGTGGCTTAGTACTGGTGTCAGGATGGTGGCTTTCAAGGGGCGTGGGATGTTTAAGGAAAGCTACAAGAGGGGAAGGAAAAGATGAAAAAGAGAAGATTTGTTTAAAGTAAAAACGTGGAGAAGGAGTCACAATAAACCACACAAACTATATATTGCTTGAAAGCACTTGGAGCCACCCCATTTATCTTTCTAGGTCACCAACAGCAACCATAAAACTTCCATAACAGATGATTTTTGTTTTTTCCCCCTAACCATTTGAAGAAAAAAAAAAAAAGCACTGGCCTCTAGCAGCTCATAGTTGTGGGTCCTAGCCTCATGTTCACTCCTACTGACCTTGATTTGTCACACTGACACAAACACACAGAACATTGTCATCTTTGCTGACACAAACTCAATCTATAATACAATATATGGAAGGAAGAACAATACATTCAGAGGCAGTGACTTATCCTGCCCTAGGCTGTCAGATCCAGCAGCTAAACTGGTGTGTGTGGGCAGATTGCCCTCTTGGGTGATCAAGTCCCCTAGTGTGCTGTACCTCTTTAAGCTGGTTACAGGTGAGATCCCTGATCTCCTCAACTGGCCTACATACTAAAAGGCTATGTGTGCCTTTAAGAAAAGAAGCACAAAGGTATGCTGTCACGGGATTGTGTGCGTATCAGAAGGACGAAACGTCTGTGTGTCCCTAGCAACTCCCTGAGAGGTACCAGAAGCTGTGAATACAGTTCTACTTTCTGATTAAACAAGTACATGAACATGTTAATGTGTTTCCACTTGAGAGGAAGAAGCAGCTTGAAGAACATGATTTAGCCTGGTTGTTTTCCACAATATAAAGCCAATACCTCTTTGACATGAGGAATTTGAGTTCAATGAGACTCTGTCTATTCTCTTGATAGCGTTTGAGCTCAGAAACCGAACTCTCTGGAAGAGTGTATCGAGTTAAAAAAATAACATTTGTTTCCCTGCTAACTCATGCTACAGAACTTCACAAAATAAATAAAAAAAAAAATACTGGAAAGAAATAGCAAAATGAAATGTTGCCAATCTCTTTTCATAGATGATGACTAAGGACCATTATGCAAGATACACAATCTGAATATTGAATATGAATTTGTATTTCAATTATATTTTATATATCTCGAGTATTTGTTTTCTGGTTTACATCAGTTCTTCGAGAAACAATGAGAAATCAAGTAAAGTGGTATACTTTAATGTTCTAAATTGCATTGTTTATGTCTAGACTAAAATAAGCTTCTCTTTCTGCATTGTATTGTGTTCTCCCTCTTTCATTACTGGTCTGTTTTCTCGTTGTCTATGACACTGAGTGACGGTACTGCCGCTCCCCATGTAGTTAGTACCCATTAAACACGTGGCCTTCAGAATTCTGAAAGCCGCTAGAAGAACACAATTGCCAGGCTCGCCACTGTGAATGACATATAATGTCCTTATTTTTTTTTTGCTTTAAAGAATCGCTTGTAATTAGCATGTCAAAACTTTGCGAAGGGGAAACAATGGATTTGTTTGAATATAAAAGTTGCAATTGGGAAGCATTCCTATAATGTAGTTTGGGGTTTTTTTTATACATGGCTACCGGCTAATCTGCTCATTTAAATGCATATATCCAGTTGAAGTGCCTTAATACTTTATATTAGATGCAGGACCAGCTCTAGGGTTTCTAGCATTCCTAGTACTTGTCTTTAATCCCAGGGAAAAAAAAGACCCTTTCATTTTGGATTCTAGTGGTTAAGTGAACGTAACCCCATCGTTCCAATGCGGTATATTTTTCCAGTACCTTAATGGTGAAGAACGCAGCCCTTGTGCGGTCTCCTTTGATGCATAAAGAATCGGGGGGGTATTTCAATGAATTCAACCAATTCTTTTATCTACGAGTATTGTACTATTTTTGGATATGTTTTGTAAAAATTGTATTTTCAACATACACTGAAGTGGCCTGTCTCTAGCTAGCTGCTTTATTCTTTTCTAGATTGTAGAGGCAGGTAATAGAGATGTACAGCTGACTAAAGGACCTTTCCCCTGAAGCATGGATATAATCATTCAGCTTGCAGCGCCTCTGCCTCCTGGGCCACCCTGATAAGAACCTAGCGCACTTGGAGAGATTTTTCCGCGCTGTGCTTTTAGGTGAATGATGATTTTATTATATTCTCTTATCAAACGAATATGGGATAAGTGAGTATATTAACCCGTACTGAGGTGAATTATATATAACTGCGTGGTTCTATTTGGGCTGGCTATTTTAGAAAGTAGTTTCCTAATGGAGGTTATTATATATAAAGAGCATGGATAATATACTAAGTGTAGAAAATGTTCTGCAGTTATTACATCTATCTATGCTATGAATGTGTTCCTTATGGAGTGAGATAATGCAATAATCATTTAATTACAATTGCAAAATAATGCTTCAACCATCTCCATTGTACCAATTAGCATAGTAGATGGGTATGGGTTGGTGTTCACTGGAAATTGGAATAAGTAAATTTATTTCATGAATATGTTCATCTGACCCTCTAGTTTTACAGGTTGGCTACCAAAACTTTAGAAAAATTAATCTGAAGAAACAAACTCATCTTATAATTGAGGTTGTTATTTATTCAGACCTCAGATCCACTGCACAGCAGACTAAGCCTAGTGGCCTGTCACTCACCTTCACTCATGCTCTCTCGCGCACTCACTCTCATGCAGAAATGCTTCTCTTTCTCCACAAATCTGTCTTCATTATTCTAGACAGAGAGGAAACGTGGTGGAGCCAGGGAGACAGCTGCCCCCCTATTCCGCTAACCGCCCTTTTGAGGAAGTTCTCCGAAAAGGGCTGGTTCATGGAGAAGCGGATGAAAAAAGAAAACACGCTAAGAAGCGGATGAAAAAAGAAGAGCGAACAAGAAGAGGCAAGACAAGAAGCAGAGCTGTGGGAAGCAGAGAATGTAGAGCATGAGAGAGAGGAAGTGTGAGTTTTAGAGAGAGTGTAAGAGAGTGAGTTTTACTTTTTTCAACAAGGTTGTCTTACAGTCAGAACTTTTTTTATTTCATTAAGATCCATTAAGAGTTTGAGGGGTCATCTTATAATCGTGCAAATATGGTAATTGAAGTCATATTGATACATTTACTTTTGTTAGTAGGACAAGATGAGAATCGTGTACCAGCCGTACGTTTTATCTTTAACATGCAATTGTTTTGTACAATGGGAACGAAGCATATGGAAAGGTCACTCTCAACCATACAACGTTTGAGTATAAAATAATCTTTGTGACCGTCTCTCTTTTACTAAGCTCGTATACACCACTGCCTAGAATTGGGTGATGAATTGGTGGCTACACAGTGATCAGCTGATATCATTCTGAGCAGCGGCCCCTATGAGATAATTCTGCTTCAAATCCCTCTTTCTTCTCTGTGTTCTTATCTCTCTGTTACACAGAGGCAATGTAGATACACAAAGGAAGAAAAAAAAAAAGAACAAACAGTTATATTTTTTTAACATCCTTCACTTGTACAAATATGGCCTGTGATTTCATTGTAATTGTCTATGTGGAGTAGCCTGGGAGATTAATATGTGTTTGATCTATTTCACATAGCAAGACAAGGCAGGAGGAATGGTGACCCAAGGCTATGATATCTGTCACAAGATATGGCAGCTCATTATCAGCCTGGAGAAGCCATCCCTTAAGAAAGGAGGGTAGGAGAATGGATCATACCTTTTCTGGCACGAAAGCCCTTGAGTGACGCAAAATTCAATAACTTGAGAGATTGTAGAGTAATCATTCTCCATTAAAATTGTCCAGAAAAACCATCATCTGCAATGTTTTCCCAGAATTAAATAAAAAAAATGATGCCATCAATTTGATAATGAACTTCCCTGTTACTACTGATATACTAGAAACCACACTAACATATAGAGCTCTCACTTCAACCTTTGCCTTAAACTTGTGTATATACACGCTTTCTTTTATATGATTTCCTATTAGGGAACTTAATCTACTGATTTATTTTGCCTGGAAGTTGCTGTGTACAGTTCTATAAATAAAACAGGATCATTATTAATAATGATATTATGTATTAATTCATATAGCTGATAACACAAAGAAATAATTGCTACATTCCGAGCTGACCTGAATAATTCAGTTAACAATAGTTATTTTTCTGTTAGTCATTTGTCTTTCGTAGTGCATACTGGAAGCAAGAGGCAAAAATCAAGTCTCTTAGACAGTAATTTCTTTACATTATAGATAGGGCACGTCTTCACTAGGGTCATGCCTGGTTGAGAACCCTGGACCCCGTGTGCAAGGGACATCAGTGATCAACCATGGACCCATAGCCTACCATACACTAAGTATATGCCCTAGTTCAAACAATCTGCTACCTTTTGTTTAAGATTGTTAACCCTAGGTGTACATAATCAGAGAGCTGCATTCCCCTTGAGAAAATAGTTTAATAGCTGACAACTACTTTATTCCAGTCCATCAGTGTAAAGAACTGTTTTATACAATATTACTGAAGGATAAAAACTGTTTGTGTTGTGTGAGGACAGATGGTATGAATGCCACCAGGGTGTATTTCTAGAACAACTTGCCTTGCAGAAAGGATCTATATAAGTGGATTCTTTCTCTGAGAAACACACAGGCCACACTTTTTGAATATCACAGCCTCAGCACAGGCATCTCAATAAAAGAAATCCACATAGAGATGCATAGAATTCCTTGCCTGTTTGTGGTCCTTATGTTTAAAACCACTGATCTATATATATATACACATACAGTATGAACAAGAGTTTTAGCCCTGAGTAACACTAGATTCAATGGGACTCTCTGTGACCGATCTCGATACAGCTGCCAGATGGTGCAAGAAAATAATCTTCAGAGTCGCACTCGAGCTGCCCCAAACTCCTGTTACCTAACTCAGTATTTAAAGCTCAGGGTCATCTCCTGTAAGTGTAACTGCTTATCATACGTGAATCTATCCAAGGCAAGATCGGGAGACCGCCAATCGACACAAAACAATCCAGTAACCCAGCAAGAAATTGGTTTTAACCATTCTACATGTTTAGTGATGATCAGGGGTTTCAAGGACATAACACAAGTTTATTTCATCTAAAACAGTTGCAGTGAATTCTTCACAATGAGTTGAACTTGTTCAAGCAAAGGAATATCACGCACAAATGAAATCAAAACTATAGAACACTGTGAGGAAGCAGCATTTAAAACAATTAATATATAATATATATATATACATATATATATTGTAACATGTTAATATATATATATATACATATATATATATATATTTATATTAACATGTTACAATTCCCATCTGCGCCACTTTGCAAGAAAAGAACATGCAGCACTGAAACGTATATGTGGTACAGTTTAATTTCAGTCAGTAGGTATGTGGTGTCTTTGGTAGAGGTCATGAATGTGATGAACACTTTAAGTGAATGATTGTCCTTGACTCCTCATGAGACATTGTGACAGTCAAGTGAAACCAATAATTGTGTAACCCAAGATTGATCTAACATTTTGTGAATGGCTGACAAGTGATATAAAGGTAGTGAGATTTGTTCTATATCGATATAGATACTGTATATTTGCCCAGCATTTTTAGCAAGTTTCCCTGGTAATAGGAGCCACTTGAGATTCTATTCTTCCTTTGTATAGATCACATGACCTTTTTTTTTTTTTAGACGTTCTTAAAATCTATATTAAAAGCAGTATGGATTCATATGTAGCTCACTTATAGAGCTTTTAAGAGTATGGCCCATGGTGATCTTGCATCTTACCCTTAGGATGTGTCCAATGCCTTCTATCCCCAACCATTTGATACCCCTTCTGCCATGATAGGACGGTGTATCCTGAAATATTTCCAGATATCAAATATGGTTTGTAAATCCATTACGAAGAACCATCTTTATAAGTTAAAATTAGCAAGATTTATACAAACCCTGAACAATTTGACCATCTGAACGCCTGCTAAGGGTCATGGGAGTTGTATCGAAAGCAGCCTGTGGGTAATTTATGTAACGGAATGCAATGCAGTGCTTGGTTTTTCATGGGAAGGATATTCTATGCGTGACATCAACAAATGAGTCTTGTATTGAGCGTAATATGAAAATGGAATAACAATTATCTGTTTGTTAGTGTAAATATGGTGTATATTTTTGTGTTGCTTGTTTAATGAGTTCCTGTGGGATATCTAACATTAATATATCAGGTTTTTTAACTGAGTTTTCCTGTGCTTTTTTGATTTGGTGCCCCCTTTGCTACACCCTCCATTCTTTCTGATATTACCTTATCGTCATGATCATTATTAACGGTAGCAAGTTGATGTCGGAAAAAGGTTAAGCCGTGGGTGGACATCATCCTTTGTGCTGAAATTAATTATATACATAGCACATATACAGAGGGCTCGGTGCAATGCATCATTGCAGAAAAAAAGAGTTACCATCTGTTTTTTGTTCCTAGTCATTAAGACTTGAACTTTCATGCAATGAACCTTAAACGGTGTATTCTAAGCATATCTAATGGGTTCGATATGGAGAGATGGCTGCTGTCTTGCTGAAAGTCTGTTAGTTAAAGGGGAAGTACAAAAATAGGAAGCCAGAACTGCACTTCAAATGGTAATGGCACATATAGAACAATATAAAGAACACTATATTGAACAATAGTGCAAAAACCTACAGGTGCCCTCCAAGCACCATTAATAGCAAAAATGTAAAAAAAAAAAAAAAAAGCACTCAAACTACATGGAAAATGCAAGGTAATAGACATATATGCCGATGCAAACAATGTTTACTGGGTGTAATATCACCCAAATACAAGGTAAGAAAGGTTTTCAGCATACCAATGTAATGCATGAACAAAGTAAGGACAGAATAGGCTGACACCCAGTGTGAGATCCTCCAAAATGTCGGCTATGCGTAGGATCTCCTACCCTTTGTAAAGATCCATAGCTATTCTATCCTATTCTGTCCTTGCTTCGTTCATGCATTACATTGGTATGCTGAAAACCTTATTTTGGTGATATTAACACTAATAATAATTGTTTGCATCAGCATATACTGCATGTCTATAACGTTTTGTTTTCTATTTGTTTTTAGTGCTAGCCTTACTCTTTTTGTAGGTTAATGGATGCTTTGTTTCAGCTTTTATTTAGTTATCATAACAGTTTTGGCTGAATAAAAGTAAAAAAACAGATTTAAGAAAAATTAGCGTAAGTTGTCTTTTTTTCAGAAACCATGGTGAGCGTAATGTAATGCATTCAAGTAAATGTGCTTAGGGAAAATAGGATGTTAATTATGTCAATCTGTATTATTTCTTACATTTTACAAATACAAAACATCAATTTATTTTCCCCCATGATCCGTTTACTTTGCACCAAGTGAAGAACACGTACCGTCGATATAACAGCTTGAGGTTTGTTTATTGCATTAAGTCCGTTTTAAGAGATCACAAGCATCTGTAAAAATCACACTTCATTTTTCATAATCTATCTTGCCTTCCAGTTCAATTTTTCAGTTGAAAGCACAAACTGTCCACATAAAATCTATCATAAAAATAGAATTATCGTATTTACACTTGAATACATGGCTAGGTTGCACAGTGTTTTGCAGAGGTACCAGTGTGCGTACAATTATATATTTTTAATCATTTAACGTTGTTCTCCAAGTTAGACTGCAATTAGATTGTAAGCTCTCAAAAGCAGGACCCCCTGATCCTTCTGCACCAGTAGTTCTCAACATGCCTTGATGTTATTGTCCAATTTAATGTTATATTGTCGATTTTTCACTTTCCTGCTATTGGAAAAGCACTACAGAGTCCACTTGTGCTCTATAAATAAATGCAGCGTAATGTTATCAGTCTGGCTTTTTCAATTACTGTCTGTTTTGGTGTCTTTTTACTAAAGACTGTCATATAAGTTATCAAAACACATATTTTTTGGATTCAAGAAAATGGCGCATTTCTTGGATGCACCAATTTATTGTGGCAGTCCTACGGGGTGAATTTATTTGTGTCAAAGTTTTTATGTTTTTTAATCTAGCAGATTTAACTATGCAATGTAAAGGGCTTACTTAGCCTTCCTCTTGGGAAATCGCATATCTTCAGACAGAGATTAGTCCCATTGAAGTGTAGAAATCATAATCTTAAAGGGTCAGGGGTTTAGATGTAAGGAAGTTTTATGTTACTGAGATGTTGGTAGATAAATGAAACAGCTTTCCATCAGAAGGTGGCTTAGGATAATACAGCGGGGAGATTTAAACATGCATGGTAAAGGCATAAAGCGATCCTGAATATAAAACAGGACAAAGTCTCTATGTCAGGAAAATGGCAGACTAGATGGGCCAAATGGTTCTTCTCTTCGGTCAAATTCTATGTTTGGTTGGTATTACGTGAGAATTGCTCTTATTTCTGAATGAAGACGAGTAGAGGATGAAGACTAAATTCAAGTGTGCAAACCATGTGAATTAATGAACGCCCTACTGTGACACATCTATGAAGATCTTTCCGTTGGCAGGTAGAACAGCCTTATAGTTTCTTAAATGATCCTCAACTTTAGGCAGCGAGCTCCGGTATTCCTGATGACTCCTCATTGGCACAATGGGGTTATTTATATTTTTCTTGTAGCAGGTTCAGCAGGTGTTGATTTCTAGACATAATCCCAAATAACTCCTGGAGGTCACAAGGTGTCACACCTACATGTACTAAGAGTCTCTATAACATAAAAAGTGCAAAGTACCTTTACTAGTAGACATATTTCTTCTCTGCTACTGATCTTGGCTATGGGTTCTACGAACCCTTCAAACTAATGGCTAAGTTGCAAATGCATTTTGTGATACACCGGCTGTTGAAAGCCAATGTTCTTGCTTGTCTCTAATGTTTCCCTACTTTTCTTTTTCTTCTGCTCATAGAAAGAGAATATCCTGCGCATGGTTTTGCAGGATATATTTGCACAGACATATTGTCTGTGGATGTGGGGAAACCTGCAGTGGCTGATATAGAAAAGTATGAGATTGAATGTAAAACATAAATCCCAGGGTCTTATCTGAAGTGGCTGGTGAAATGTCAGTATTCTCAGATTTACTGACTGGCGTTGGCAGGCCATTAACTACAGCAGCATCTTCGTGACAGAGTCTGTAGGAACATTGTAGGAACACAAATGTGTCAAATCGAGCTAATACGTTTTCATTTGGGAAACTCTGGACTGTGAAATATGATAGCAAGCAGTTTCATCTTCTATTGGCAATCATGAGTGACTGGTTAATTAGAGGCTTTGTTAATCCCTTGTTAAGTAAATTGAATTTCTTTCTATTTTTTCTTTTTTTTTTAAAATAAAACCTATTAAATGATAATTGCGATGAATGGGAAATGGATGAATACCAGGGCTTTTTATGAGAACGATAAATGTGAAGTGTCTTTAATACGTTATTTTGATTGGAATTAGAATTGAATATGCTTCTAACAGTCTAAGCCATTGCATTTTATAGGAAAAAGTTTAATGTCAGTAAAGTTTAGAATAGGGTTAATAGTGGAGATGAATGGGAGCTTTTGATGTGAAACGGCTGAGACATTTGGGTAGGGAGTCAATGAGTGTATTTTTGAGGTTTGACATTATTCTGTCCTATCCAGAGTGATATATTATCATTATCTTACATTCTCATGGCACCATACTGCAGGGCTCAGGTCACCATGTATCCCCGTACCCAGGGGTTCACGTGTTTTTCCTTTCCATTCACTTCTGGGAGGCAGGAGCTCACCTGCGCCATGTAGTAGTTGAGCATCTCCTGCGTTTTGTGGTTGGCTTTTGCATGCTTGAAAGTGGAGCCCTGCCATACTATAGTTTGAATTTTTTATAACATTTAATATGCCTTGAAAGGGACCTGTCATTGGAAGCGGTTATTACTAGTGTCACATTAAAAAGGTTGTTGCTGTTTTCTTTTTTTAAAAGTCAACATTTTTACACAATATAAGTGTTCCTGGCAGCATATTAGTTAATTGTATGTGTCCTAGCTATGCCATCTTGGCTTTATCTACTAGAGACCAGATAAAGGACACAGCACATCTCTTCAATGGAAATGGTAATTTATTCCAACACAAGCAGGCAGCGTTTTGACCTTCACAGACCTTTATGAAGCCATTGAGGTTTGCTGTGTCCTTTTTTGGTGGATATGATATACTTGGAGGAAGCAAGGTCCAGAAATCCCTGGATAAGCCAGGATATGAGGAAGGGCGCCATGATCCAGCCTGAATTTGGAAAAAAAGCAAGGCTGCCCTTTTGGTGACCCTAGATGGGCAGGGGAGTAAGAATGTCCTTTGCATGACCCCAGGAAAGTAGTGTGGGTGACAGTTGGGAGGGTTCGAGTGATATGATAGGTGGGTTTATAAATGGGAAAATAAAACAAAAAAATAGACATATATGTGTTATTTGAGGATGTGGTGGAAATTAATTAACCTGTGTTTTGGCAAAGAGACTTGTCAGCAGGGGCATTTCCCTCCCACCCTTCCCGTTGTTTTAAAGAGTTATACATTTTAGCCTACTGGCCTGGTTACAGGTGGACACAGTTTTGTCCAAGTTGCGGGGTGTCCATCTCAAATATGGGACCACGTTGGTTTGAGTGTATGGTGTGGGTCTTGCCGGCGGGCAGGGTCCCAATGGGAAGCTGGGTGGTAGTACTGACCCCAGCTGCTGGTGCAGTTTACATCTGGTGGGGAAAACGCAGTACTTGCCAACAACATAGATGGTGCCCCTCAAGTGGGACTGGTATTTGCTGATTTTAAGCGAACACAATTTAGTTGGAGGGGATAGCCCCATGAAGTTTTTGTTATAAATATGTTAACCCCTTCGCGACCTTTGCCGGTTCAGGACCGTCATAACAAGAAGGTCACTAAATGACCTTTGACGGTCCTGAACCGTCAAAAAATTAAATAAGCTTAGAAAGTGATCAAGGATCACTTTCTTCGCTTAAACGGCCTTGCTGCAATGCCTCGATGTCGAGGCATTCAGCAAGGCCGAGATCGGCATCGGGGGCCATGTCTGGCCCCTCCCCGGGGCGTCAACAGCCGCCATACATTGTATGGCGGCGGACGCCCGTTTTAAAAGCGTTTAGATCGTTGATCGCCTCCTAAACTTAAATGGTGTCGCTGGAATGCCTCGATCGGGAGGCATCCAGCGACACCAAACACTTACCTCTGGGTGGGCTGTGACCGCTCCGGAGAGCGGTCACAGCCGCCGCTGCCGGTGATCTTCGCCATCAAGTAAGATGGCGGCGGCCCGGGAACTACAACAATAAAGACGAAAAAGTTCGCTAGAGGGTCTCCAGACCCTCTAGAGAACTGGCTCCACTTGCTGGTTGAATACAGGTACTGCATTCAACCATGCAAGTCAATGGAGCCCAGCTTTCTAATCACTATGTGATTAGTAAAATATTCAAAAAAAAAAATAAAAAATGGAAAAAAAAAATAAAAAAAATGTGCTAACATTTAAAAATAATTATGCAGTGATGTCACTAGATGAACCATCCAGTACCAGCAAAATGTGTAAAAAAAGAAATATAAAAAAAGTATTAAAAAAATAAAATTAAAAAATAAAGTTTATTATTTTGAGCAAGTGCTAAAATTTCTCAAAAATCTCAACAAAGAGTTAAAATAAAAGCACTTCAAATACCCAAGGGGTGTCTAATATATAAAAAAAATGGCTGATGGGGTAAATTGGAGTGGCCTAGCTCACAGATAGGGCATAGGTACAGACTGACCAAAATGGAGAAAAAAAGCGCACTTCCCAAATGTGGCATTTTAAATCTGAAACAACCCAACAAACCCATGCATGTGGGGTATCGCTGTACTCAGGAGATGTTCCTGAACACACATTGGGGTGTTGTTTGACAGTGACATATACCAGAACCTGTATATCTATAACTAAAGTACAATTTGTGTGAAAAAAAAAAAAAAAATTACTATGACAAAGTTTGACAAAGTGTAGTTCTATAATTGGTGCATGGAAAGGGTTAAAATAACAGCATTTGGAATACCCTGGGGTGTCTAGTTTTCAAAAATATATGGTTTGAGGGGGTTAAATTGAGTTAACCGGCTTCAAAGATGTTCCAAAGAGGAGATGGAGGCAGACTGACCAGATTTGTTAAAAAAGATTTGGAAATCATAAAACGCTGCTTGTACTTATTGCCCTATAACTTACAAAAAACAGCAAAAAAGCATAAAAACATTGGGTATCTCTAAACTCAGGACAAGTAGTAGAATCTATTTAGCTAGTTTTTTTACTTGCTTTTTTAGGTGAGTAAAAGATTTTTCAAATAAAAGTCATAAAATGTGTTTTTTTTCAATTTTTCACCATGTTTTTTTTATTTTTTTTATAGTAAATAAGATGATACGATCAAAATAATGGTATCTGAAGAAAGCCCATCTTGTCCTGAAAAAAACAATATATAACTTATGTGGGTACACTAAATGGGTGAGGAGAAAATTACACCTGAACACAAGCACCACAAAAGTGTCAAAACAGCCTCGGTCCCACAGGGTACAAAACGAAAAATGAGCCCGGTCCTTAAGGGGTTAATATAATTATACCCAAATGTTTACATTGTTTGCTATAAATAAAGGTGTGTCACAGTTGGTCGCTGATAAATAAATAAACAATGTGGCCTTTACTCATTCCTAAAAGGAGGTACTGTCATTTTTTTGTATGAGTTTTGGTATAACAGGGAGAATGTGTGGGAATGGCTGTGGGCGTTGCGGTAAAACTAATAGTGCCTGGATCATGGGATTATATGAAGGTTGGCTGGCTTCACAAAGTACCAGCTATAACATTTTATTATATTTATACATTTTATTTATAAACACTCATTATCATACTGCCTGCGGTAAATAACAGAATGGCTCAGTTCCAATTATCAAGGCGGACCCTCTGACTAATAAAAGTCTACGGAGGAAAGGATTTCATTGGATAAACAGCTTTTTCAGCACTGATAACTCATTGTTGGTTGGGAAAGTCACCCAAAATAACATGACCGCCTGCAATGGCGGCATCCAGGTCTTCAGATAAAGGAAATTTTTTGGAACAAAGTCATGTTTTGTTTTTTTTGCTATACTATGTGAATGTGATATGACTTTGTTAAATGCCTCTTTTAACAATACAATAATATTTTAAGCACATTCGTTTTTCAACTACTATTAATTCTTGTGTATTCTGATTAGAAGTACTGTATATCTTTAGTTACATTGCACCTTGTTATTTATTATCTTATTTACAAGAAATGGTTAATATTTTATTTTCCTTCCAGGTGCTAAACTGACTAATCAGAATGACATATTTAGAACACGGCATTCGGTTCCATTTTACCTGAACTGATTTACAAACCGGCCAGAATCTGTGCTTATTTGTCACAGAGATTAGAACTGTTTCAATTCACAGCTAAAAGTGTTATCCTGCTTGTATTAAAAGCTCACAAACATAATGAAACCTGTGTTCATTTCTGATGTTACCTTTTCATGCATCATACAAGATGGTAACATATAATGATAATAATAATAATAATAATGTATATACAATAGTATAGTTTGGTGCATTATGGTGATAGGGTATGTGATGGGTAATGGTGCTCCATTTATACTCAGAAAATATAGCTGTGTAAGCTGGTATGGACTCTTATCTCATTCAACACTTGGCTTGGCCTAGGTCTTCAAGGGTGGGGGATGTGAGCTGGAGACAGATCGAACACCTCCTCTCATTTGTTCATAGAAAAACTGTAATATTTGCTGTTAGTCAATATTTCTAACAGTGGTTCTTTAAAAAATGTCCTCCTACCACCTCTTAATACCTACATCAAAAACAGAGTAGAGCCTTTATCTCTGCATATTATAGGAAACCTAACAATGCACTGAATATAGGTATCTGTAATATGTAGGGTTTAATCACTTCATTACCTGTAATCATTTCTGTTTTTAGAAAACCAATTAAATGTATTTTTTTCTCTCCAAGTGCCAATAACAGTACAGAAGGAGCCAAGTCTTACGAGCCAAGTATTCTACCGAATTCTGCTGATGCTCAGATGCAACGAAGGAGCAACTTTTACACAAAAAATAACACACAAGAGAGAATGACAAAGGATGGTAAATATCAAAGTATTTTGTTTCTTGTTTTATGTTATCTGCGGCACATTTTAGATGATTACAGGCTAGAGTAATTACTCAAGTTTTATCATCACCATGAACTTGATATACGTCCAGCTCTGGCTTCTTTACTATAATATTTCATCTTTCTCTATATCACTTACCCTTTGTTTGTCTTAAACCTTACTTACAACAAAAATAAGACCTTTACTTCATGTAGGTCAGAGGTTCCAAACCCAGGACCACAAGTTACACCAACTATGTAGGATTTGGGGTTTAACCTACTGCATTCCAATGTCAGTATCCGTATACCTGGTTCACTGATATGACTTGAAGACTAGGTGGATCTATACTAAGATTAACCCTTCCCTCACTTATAATATTCATTTTAAAACCAGGCATGTTGGCTGTGGTCTCATATCTCGTTTGAGCTAGAAGAGTTCACGTGTAGACTGGCAACTTTGTAATCATACCTGTAAAATCTCAATTTATCAGTTCAGGGTGGCAGTATTCATTTTCCATTAGAAATTTGCAGGAAAATAACTGAATAAAGGTAAAGGACAAATATGTTAAAATGTTTTTTTTTTGTTATTATTAAACATTATTTAATACGAACTTAATATATTACAGCAGCTTGAGCTGACTTTTTGCTATTCAGCCAAGTGCAAGTATGCCGATATACCCTACTTATAGTACAGTCCCTTCTAATCCTTGAATTCCTTGCGTTGTGATTGGATGACCTGACTTTGGCTTGTGCCTCGATCCTATTGGGAATTTAATCCAGGATTACGTTAGATTAGTTTGCCGTGCGGTTGACTGGATTTTTCAATCAAAAGATCAGTAACCTAAATCAATACAAAAACCAGAATATCAGTAATCAAGAATGGATTTATGTTAATATTTTGCCGATACCAATTAACCCAATTCAATAAGTTCTTACACTGCATTCTGTGCAAAGTGTTGAGGCGCGTGTAAATGTGATTTTCCACAGGTTCCGTTAATGGCCAATACATTTCAAAGCAAAACTCGTTTATGTACCAATTAACTCAATCGGGGCTGCACAACTCCAGTGCCTGAGGGCTACAAACAGGCCAGGAATTCTGTCTTCTTTCCTGAAAACAAGTAAATTAATAAATGTTTAATTTAGATAACTGTGCTTAAGATGTGATATCCAAATGACGCAGCCTGCTTGTAGACCTTGAGGACAGGAGTTGTGCAGCTCTTAACAAGGTCATTGCAAAGAAAGCCCAAAGGTTCTGCTGTGTTTCATAATTTAATGGAGTCCGACCCCAGTTTTTAAATATATTTTTAAACTGCTAAAACCAATGACATGATATGATATCTAATGTGTTAGGAAGTCCCGTTAAATTACCTGAAAGTCATCTTGGGACAGTTTGCAAATGGTGACTCCCCTGATATCCACAAGTTTCCAAGAGTTCCTACAAGTTCCTCCACATTTTAGCTTTTATAGGATTTTGCAATATATCCTTTATCAACCATTTATCATAGCCATGCAAAAAACACTGCCCCTTTATGAGGTTTGCAAGAATACAAGACAACTGTTCCCTGCCAGAAGATTGAAAGTGTACCAGAAGATTGAAACTGCATTGATCATGAATAATAGTTTTTAATGCACCTTTTTTTCTTTTAGCAGGAAAGGACAATGACAGCGGAAGGAGCTCCCTCAGTCCACCGCAGATGACAGAGTGTTCACCAGAAAGCACTTTCTTTTCCATGATGGTCGAAGAAGAAGCCACATTTTGTGCTGACTCGTGCTGACTTGTCAGCTTTTCTGCGTAACACTCAGACTTGTTTTTATTAAGTACAGCACAAGAAAGGGCTTATATTTTTTAAGATATCACTTGGAAATACTGGAAAAAAAATGAGCATGGAATCATCTTGAAATATACAATTTGATTTTCGGTTTCCATTGAAGAGAAACATCTCTCGTGACTACAACATGATCTTTGTGTTTGAAGGATTCTATTGGATTATGTGGCTCCAAAAAATATTCATCTTCAAATGAAAAAATGGGACATTGAATAGTTTAAAATCTGTAATTGGAACATGCAATTTCACATGTGTGAAAAAAAGGTTTCTTCCCTAATCTGGATAAAATATAATACATTTTCCACGCTGATAAAAGATTCATTGTAGACACTTAATCTGAATTAGATAAATGGAAAATACACTTTGGCAGCTGAGAGGTCAAAAAATAAAGATGGCTGGACAGATTATCAATAGATTTCTTGCTTGACCTTTGATGCTAATTTAAGACTAAATCAGTAAAAAGCCAAAGGTAAATCTGATTTCACTTGGGCAAACTGTGTGTTACATCCCTCATGGATTTTTGGATTAGCGTCGGACGGTTTGAAGTTAATTTAACACACGCAGGACACTAGACGGGTACATTATTCCCTTGTCTGCATCTGACATTATATTACACAAGCAAATCCGCCATATTTACTCTACTCCCTGTGGATTTAGAAAAGGTAACATTTTTGGTGGAGCTTGAAACCAAAAACAGTGTCAGGAGATTATAGACCCAGGCAGAAAGTGTGATATTTTATATGGCTACGTGTGTTTTTTTGCAGGATTGGGATATCGGGAAATATTTTGGAATGAAACATTATGCCGATATACAAACGTATCCAGATCTTAACTCATCTCGACGTTCCCTGACATTTTGGGTCAGATAAACAGAAAATCTTATAGGAGTCACTTATCAGCGCTGACATTCTAACTACATCTATGTATCTAAAAATAACAAGTATAAGGATGTAAGACATTGAAACGGAAGGGATTTAATAAGCGCAGTGTTATAACCGAGGATAACATATGTATGTAGTCGCTTTTAAAACTACAGAGGGATTGTTCTCGAAAAATAACTTTGCATTTATGCGGTTAAGGGGGGATCAGATGATATTTATTAAGAAAGTATTGATGAATATTAATGAAATATTATTTGCGTCTGTATTATTAGTGCTTATCATGTCCACGGCTCCAAGACGTGCAGTGTAATAATCACTGGTGTATGTTACCAGTTTACTGCAGAGCATTGAAATATATTCATGTATGTTATCAGAACACATTTCTGAAGCTCTGCATGAGATAGAATGGGGTTAAAACAATTACCCCGAGAATGGGTCATACGACACATCTGCTTACATGTTCATCAGTTATGTGAAAAAAATACATTGTCACGCAAATATATGTATATATATATATATATATATATATATATATATATATATATATATATATATATATATATACACATACAACATTGATCTACTTTCTGTTGCATGCCCCCTTTGCCTCCAAAAGGGTTAAAGGCCATCAAGAGAAATGTAACATTAAGGTGATAGACTAATTTGTATCAAAGGGTATGAATTATCTTCCCTTTATTGATAAATGTTTACTAGAAATGAAAATCCTCTTATATCATGACGATGCATGCATATATGATTTCATACATTTCAGAAATACCGACCCATGATGGATCAATCATTACGTTATACCAAAAATGTATAGTTGTACTGATCTCCAAAGACAGAAAAGTGGAGTAGGGTGACCGCATTGGTCATTTTTTCCACCAATCACACTGTAGGGAAGCATTTTACATGAACTGGTCGGTAACATGCGAATTGTCTACATGTCCTGGAAAAAATGATGGATGTGGTGAATTCTATGTTTTTTTTCTTCTGGTGTCTCTCTGCTCATCCGCTGGAAGAACAGTAAAGGGGTGAAACTCCAGAAACCCCCTCGTTTGTACAACTAAACCATGAACACTATAAAACCAGATATTATGTAATATTGTACCAAAAAACAAAGAATTCAATCAAATAACTTCCCCTAGAGAACTCTGTCTTGTGATCTGGTAAATCTATTTAGATAATATAAGATTATATTTATTGATTACTCATTTATAAATTTATAGGAGTTAAAGTCTTGCCTGTTCCGGTAATCTTTTTCACATCATTCCACCCACGTTTGCGGTATTGACTTACAGTCACAAAGCATTTCCTTTGAATATAGCAATAGATTGAGAGAGATTAATTCACTTAGGTGGACTCGACAGGTTTCATTCAGGTGTGTATTGTATGTAAATTGTTATGTAATAATGCCTTTCACCTTCCTGTGGATAGGATACTAATCCAGGTATTTAATTTACATCAAAAATTATTCTTGTACAAATAAAAATAAACTATGCAGGGAATTTTCAGCTCTCCAGCACAAAATGCGACGTAATAGCTTAATAGAATTACTACTTTTTTACTGGTACTATCATGTATAATGCAACTCAATCGATGTATTCATTTAGATGGAATTCTGAACCATTAACCAAGAAAGGGTTACTACAACAAATCATTTTTTGGCCGATCAACGATTGCACCAAAAAATCTTTAACGTGAGAACTTGAGAGATTGGGAACAAATACAGCATAAAAGGATAATATTAAAAATAAAAATCATGAACTTTGCAGCTATAAAAAAAAGGAGTAAAAATGAAGAAGCGCTATAGCAAGTGTTGACTCTACATTAGCCATTTAGAAGCCGAAATGTTTTGCAGATTGCTTTCGATGCCAGTATTTTATCGCTAGGATTTAGGAAGCTGCTCCATGCAAATAATTTTACTGAATTCACTTAGAAGTAAAACTGCGTGGATTTATTGTGTTTGTCTATAAATCACACATTCTATTACTTGATCACACTTGACATATCATGTTGTAGTGATGGCTAGGTGACTGCTGCAACTTTATGCTTTCTTTGCTGAGAATGATGAGAGTTGAACTCCACAAAGCAGGCATGATAGTAATTGCCATCCCTTATTGTAGATTTCGTTACACTTTTCTTTGTGTTATAATTTGCAGCTGGTAGTGCCTATTGCTGTCCATTTTCTGTGCCCCTTATTGCTTTTGGGTATCTGTGAACACAAATGTATGTGCTAACCAACTGACAACAAATAAAGACTTCAAAACATCAACTTTTAACGCTTACGGTTGTATTTTTAATGGCACTGTGTTTGATAACTTGTCGCGTTTTGCAGTCCTGCATAATATATGAGAATCGTTTTGAAGTTGGAAATAGGATGAATTTGGCCCTTTGGCTGGATATCGTATTTGCGCATTCAGTAAAATATCTACCGGTATATGTTATTCCTCCAGAGCTGGTGTTTTATCTAACGACCTGCTAGGATTCCCATAACCCAATGGAACCTAAAACATAAGTATCTTTTTTCTTTTCTCAAAAGAATATGGCTAGTGGTAGATGGAAAGGCCTGTCGGAAATGCAGTAGAGACAATACCCAAAAATACCCAAATTTCACTTGGGTGAAAAAATTGTCTCAGATACCGCAGCAAATAAATGAACAGACTGTGTTCCCAGACAGTATGTAAGGAACCTAGCTGCAGTAACATCTTGCTTATTATAAATCTCATGATTCCAATGTCAGTCACCAATGAGACACTTAATATATCAGTGATTAAAGGACTTTGATGGGGTAACGTGTATTTTAGCAGTGATTGCAACAATGATTTAGAACTAGGTGGACACCTACAAGGTTTTGGTTTTATCAAACTTGTCATCTACATGGTTGCATGATTTATTACATTTTTATCACTACTCATATCATGTATTATTCACGATTTAGTAAAAAAGCTGAGAATCTTTTCATGGGAAGAAAGGAGTAAAAAGCCAGAGCCGTTTGTTCACCAAACCGATTGCTTTTGAGATACATATTTCCACTCCATGGCTTCACAATGCATTGTGAATGAAGTACAGTGAGCTCTTCATGCAGAAATAATTCAGAAGGCCCTGCATAATGTATAGTTGAATAGGTTAGATGGGTTTCAAGAACTATGCATTATGCAGGGTCATCAAAGTTGCCTATAGTTATATAAGATCCTAGCTTTAGTCCTATTTAGAACTTGAAAGAGGCATAGAGTAGGTAGAACAAAAACTGCTCCCCATCAGATATTAAACAAACTGGCCCATCTAGGAATACTTTTTTTTACAGCTGCATGACATCATAGGTCTTGGATTTTCACTTATTCTCCAAATGTCCCTCATACCCAGAGGGCTAACAATGGAGGTCACAAATTGCAGGATTCTGTGAAAGTTGCTTGCTCAAAAGGACGTTAAAACTGCCCAACATTTACTGTTTTTTCTTGCTTTCTTACTTTAAATCAATACACCTGTTTTAGCAGCGGCTTTTACACTAATGAAGTAGTTATTCTTACCCATAACAGGCTTTGGGTGTTCTAGTCTACAGACAATAAGGAAGGATTTCATTTTATGCTACCGCTTACTTTAAACTCCAGAGCATGAAAAAAAAGTCATCGTATGTCCATTTAGCCAAAGAATACTTCTCTTATCTATAAGAAAATCAGTATTCAAATCCCAACAGAACATGGACTGAACTGCACCTTTCTGTATTCATTATGAAAGGTATTATATCGGTGGGGTGGGGGAAGTAGAGTTGAGTAGTAGGTCAGCCATGCTAGATAACCTAGGTAGCTGGTGCTTACCAAGTTCTGTCTTGTATTAGTAAGGATACAACCATTGTAATGTGACTCACAGTTAGGAGTGATGTTGGCCTTGGGTCGTTACCAGCCTGTAGACCATAGAAGTGAGCAGTTAAACACATTAGAAAGCAATAAATAAAATAAATGAGGAGGTTTCATGAGGACTTCATGTGATGGTCAGCAGTGAAAGTGTAGACATTTGTTATACATGGTTGACTTATCTTTTAAAAAATCGACTTTTCTTTTACATTCTACCCAGGCAACTGTCCTTTATACCGATATCAGGGGTTTGGGACATGTGGCAGTACCTTTTCATGACAATGTGAAATTGATGGGGAAAATGGAATGTCTCTACAAATAAGGGTTGGAGAACAAAGGAGTTTCACGTTTTACAGAGGAAATATATAGCCCTCCTTAGAACGTACACCGTGATTCCACCAGACATCAAATAAACTTCTAACCTTATACTGCTTGTCTGCATCAGCTAAAATTTCAGGGCTACATTTTTTAGAGTGAACGAGCGCAGTGCATAAAAACATCACAATGACAGAACGTGAAGGAAAATTGATTGACCATCTGTCTTCTTCTCGTACCCTCCAAAGCTCATAAGTGTTTTCTAGCAGCTACCAGTTTAATCAAAGTAATATTTCAAGGCCTGGTACATTAGCGGACTCTTACGTTAATATCACCTCCTCCATGTTTTCATTTTATTTTCTTACACCATTGGCAATATGTTATGTTATCCCCAACAAACTTATTAACTCTTTTTGTGGCAAAGAACTCAAATGCATTATAAAGGGTCTGCCTTTTCAAGCTTTTTCCTACAATTAGGGCTAAGCTGACCCTGAATAATGCATAGTTCATTAAACATGGGTTTAACTATGCATTACAGAGGCTTGGTTTAGCCCTTCTTGCATGAGACATCTACTTGGAAGTCGGTAAGATTAAGAATATGCCCCAAAATCTCCCTTTTTTTTTTTTTTTTTTTTTTTTTTTTTTTTTTTTTTTTATAAAGCACTAATGTTCAACAGGAGGACCACAAGTCCATTGCAGCACACAAAGGGTCTTGTGTCTCGCTTATTCTGTCCTAAAAGTTCTATTGATATAGATCCATAATTTAATTATATTAAAATCTGTACCTCCAACTTCTAAACAACAGCTCTCATCACAAAATTGGAAAGCACAGTTTTAATGGTGCTTCCAGAAAAATAACAAAAATCTAGCAAAACATTTACAGTCGATGCACAACCCTAGCTAATTGAGTCCGTTTTAAATTCAATGGAGTTCAATGTTGAGCGCAGGTCGGTGACCTTGGAAATGTATTTAATTATGGTAAGTTACGGGTCACTGTAATTGATAATAACCTCTGCAGCCCTTTAGTTCATGCATAGATAATCAGGATAAATGAAAGCACAATGAACAACATGATGGGGCGATCACAGAGCAAGGCTGGAGACAGCCAGAAAGAATACACTTAGGGCTTCTGCGCTTATTAAACAGAACTGTGCTGGGCAAGGAAAGGCTGGAGAATGCAAGAGGATCAAGGGTAGGTGAAAGAGTCAAGTAAGTAAAAAATAATGATTTGAGGGTTTAAGGTAAAGCATTACATAATTAATTCCTTCTTTAAAAGAATTTAGGCACAGCAGTTCCCCTATAAGTGCTACCTTAAATAAAACCAATCACGTTGTATGGTCGTCTTCTTAAATAGTCACGAATCTTTAAATATACCTTCATGAAAGGGATGTCATTTATTTTTCAAACATTATTATCATTGTGAAGATATTTTTATTAGGGAATCTTTGTTCTCCTTATACCTCGTGCTTTACCTCCTTGTGCCTAATTACACACAGAAACATAAAACTTGACGGCAGATAAGAACCATTCGGCCCATCTAGTCTGCCCATGTAATTGCGTAATGATTGATTGGCCTGCCCCGCGCTCACCTCCCTTCCTCTCGCTCCCAGGTTCTGAAGCTGCCAAGACATATCGGCTTCCATCAAAGGGGTGGAATAAATTAATGAGGAGGAATAATCACCACGACACTGCATATATTGCTATATTATGCAAACTGCCTTGCGAACTTGTCCTAGCTGAAGACTAACAAAGTCTGTTGTAGGAAAAGATATCTTGTTAAAAAATGATTGGTACCAACACTATAGTAATTCTGTCGGCTCTTGCTTATGCTCTTCTTTTCTAATGCTTATGCTATTCGAAAATATTATCCCCTTTCCCGATACTATCATTAGTTCAACTAAGGGCATTCCATAATCGAGTTTCATCAGTTTCCTTACTGTGAGCGCTCTTAGGGAGCCCGGGCAGATAAATCAGGGCAGAACAGCTGTCGGCCTATGCAGCTGTGTTCTCTATTGCTTAATAACTTCTCTTTCCCAATTATAATGAGAATAATACATTTATCTGCAGTATCATATACCGGTACGGTAGAAAAACACCAGGAAAAGACTTGGTCGTGTAGAGACACCTGTGGAGTATGGCAGGGCAAAGAAACCTTATTTAAAATGTAAATTGAACTGCCGTTGAGGATACGACCTGCTGTCCGTGTGACAAAATCATACAAAATCAAATAACCGCAG
Source organism: Spea bombifrons (assembly GCF_027358695.1). Lineage (NCBI taxonomy): Eukaryota > Metazoa > Chordata > Amphibia > Anura > Pelobatidae > Spea > Spea bombifrons. Next base: position 28,613,942 of record NC_071097.1, on the reverse strand, counting down.
CATTTCCATGCAGGATAAAAACGCAAGCTACATGTTGGATGTTCTATTGATCTCTCATAACTTAACATTCTGTGTGTGGAATTCTCATGTACCGGTCACCCATTTCGATGACATATTTTGTTAACAGTATAATCACTCTGTTGGCCACCATTCTTTGCAGTAACGAAGTAAGCCTTATGGTGACAAATTATAACAATCGCTTTAGAAACATAGAATTGGGTGGCAGATAAGAGCCGTCTACTCTGCCTGTTGAGTAAAGACTCAAACCTTAACCAGTCCTTGGACTTATCTTTATGCCTATCCCATGCATGTTTACGTTCTTTACTTAAATTGTTTACATCTGTTGAGCTATGAATTCTATGGTTCTTATCAAACTGTAAGAGTTAGAGTATTAGGATTTAGAGTGGTGTTAGTAAAACCTCATCCAAGAATATTGTACTTGTACAGGTGGATCCCTAAAATTACACCTAATCCCATCAATGTAATCAATGGCAGCACATAATGGGCACACCTGGGAACTTTTTGGGGTTGCAGCATGGGGCCAGTGGGTGTTCCTACTGATGTCGGTTGGCATTTACCCTGATGTTGTGTGCCTGACCCCCCTGTAGTTAAATAGACCCTTTAATCCATATGACAGCTGAGTGGTCCCTATCCATCCTGCACTTTGACTCGATGGCAATGAGTTTGGACATCTCCTGCTACCTGCACCCACCCATGCGATGTACTTACAGTATCTCCAGTCAGCTCCATTGCTGGCTTGGCAAGTATTTTATGAAACCCTCATGTGCAGAAAGTGATCCAATTTATTTTTTTAAGCAGCCAATCAGTAGCGTGGTGATGGGACCACAGAGGAAATGTTCCCTTGCAGCTTGGACGCTGCAGCTTCTCCTAAAGGTAAGTGTTTTTATTTTGTTTACAGGTTCAATGAATGAAAGCTTTAGTATGCATTCTTTGCTGGTGAGGTTGCAGGGGACATTAGATTGTCACGTTAAGTTGGTGCAGACACGCAGTTACATTTTTCCTACAACTCACTTACCCTTCACCATTTTCTAATAAAACCAACACATTTTACTACATTCTCCGCAATTAGATTTGCAAATAAAAGCACAACATATGACTTCATATTTTATAAACATATTAAAATTACCCTATTTTATTAGTGGAAATGTAGAAGCCAATTTCTGGTGCTAAGATTGAATTCCATAACTTATCATTCAAAACAGCAAACCACCACATTAAGCGAGTCGGTCCTGAATTATGGAATTAATAAGGGACTAATATCATTTCTGCTAGCGAATTTCAGCCAATGTTGACTGAAACTGTAATCTCTCCCCAACCATTCTAACATCTGAAGAATTCATTATTCTTTATTAATGTCATAGATACAGACATTTCTATCTAGGCTGGCGTAGTTAACTATTCTCATTCTATCTGATAGGAAAAGCACTCATATAGCAAATAGAGCCGGCCATTCAGGTAGTTTGCCTTGAAGAACATGTGCAGAAGGAACAAATTACTTTGGTAGCCTTGGTTACAATAGCTATAGTGGGAAAGGACACAAACATCTGTATAAAAGGAACATTCGTTCAAAGTTCTGACAAATTGTATTATTCTGAGAATCACAATTTCGTAAGACTTTTTTTTGCAGAGTAACATGGATATTTTGATTAAGGGGACTGTCATAACAATGGAGACTAACGGTACCTACAGAGACTGTCTATCTCAAAAACATTGACATGATGTTCCTTCAAAATTCCATGGACATCGCTCAAACATAGAAAACAAAACCACAGATTTTTTATTAATGTAAAGTTTTGTTTAAATGACTTTTTCCATGGATTGGGTTCCTTTTAAACTTCAAACACTGCTAAGTGGGACGGGGGAGAGGATAAGTTGGACCAGAAGCTATACTCCAGGTGGAAGATCATAATAGTTGCCTGCACAGATCATTACATATCGGAGCTCTAGCTTGGTTCCTGCCATGGCTTGGCCAGCTTGCCATCTTCTGTGATTAATCCAGCAGAATACAGAAAGTCCAGATGAAGATGTGCAATGCTCTGCAAAGCAGTCATTTAGTCACCCCTGTAGTCGGGGTATTAAGCCATTTCTTGGTAGGTAACTGTTGCACTTCAGCTATTTCAATATTTGGCAAGCAGATGTCTAAATAACATATGTGGACTCTGACACATAACGAGCGCTATGTTTCATTCACATCCACCCACAAGTAGTTAATTAACATCACTCAATGTTTCTGTCTCCATGTCGCTCGTACTACATCTTAATTATGGTTCCAATACGTATTGCATTGGGTGCGTTCACGAAGCACTAGACATAAATAATAGAGATGTGCTGTGAATCTGTAATACGATTGTTTTCCATCACGGCGACTAGCCGTGGGCTGGTAGACTTAAGAGGTGACTGACGCAGCGTATATTTATCTTTTGAATTCTATTGAAAGTTGTTTTAAAACCTTTCCATAAAACTCTGTATAATAGAAGGGGTTAATTAGATTCTTCAATGGGGTCCCGGGGGATAACTAAAAGCACTGGGCCTTAAAGGAGCTCTTACACCTATGCAACATAAAAAAATATACCATGACATTAATCATTTTTAACAAATCAAGTATTTAACCTTTTTTCATCATTGCAGCTCATGATATGGGGTGAGAAAACTGAAAGGCTGCAATGTTTTGTTGCCATCACAGCATCAATAGCTGCTTGTAGTCCCAATAAAGATGGGATAGTCTTGTACTGCTCAAAACTGGGATCTAAACTCTAAGTAATTAAATAGCAGTATATACCTTATTGATCCCTGGTGGCAAATGGGTAACAACTCCTGGTCATATGGCTTTAAACATAATCTGTAGACGACAGATTCATATAAAACACATAAATCAGGAGATCCATGGAGCATTTCAAGCTACCGGTGTTTTTTCTTTTTTTAATTTTATTTTTATTATTATTAAAAATGACGTGCCTTTGAAAAGGGTTTACAGCAGAGAATTAGTTTTGGTCAGAAAATAGCTGTCACCAGTAATGTCGTTTGCTGCCGGTGATGCTGTATTTGGCTATTTTGCGTTATATTGGCTGCCATGCTCGGTTAGCAGCTTGATCATTTCCCTGCCTTGTCTATCAAGTATGAAGATTCTGTTTCCAAATTGTGGCGGTTATTGCAAAGCGGAATTTACAACGTGACACGCTATTAAAATCTGTTTAATAACCTGATCGGAAGAAATGAAGCCTCCCCGGTGAATGGGTAATGGGTTTGTGCGCAAGGCAACTGGAAGCCGTAGAAAAACAGAGAGCGCAGAGCGCCTTCAGATGGACCGGAAACATATAGCTTTTCATGTATGGAAAAAGAGAAGCATTTATAGCAGATCTCTATTATAAAATGTAAAAAATATATATTTTTATTTACATGAACGCACAAAAGTAATGTGCTCAGAGACTGGCTCTGGTGCAAATCAAGCACGTCCCTCTTTAAGTTGGACAGTCCCTCCTTGAGACACAAACCCTTTTGTCCTTCTCTCCTTGTTTGCTGGATATTAATGTATTGGGAGAGCCAAAATCCCTAAATATCCCAATAATTCATGCATAAATGTTGTATGAATGATTATCAATCACGTCACAAACTCAAATAAAAAAATCTAGGTAAAGCGCCATCCCCTCCCCCATAAAATAAAAGTGTGGAACATTCCTTTTTTTGAAACATAGCAATGCATATTTGGGTTTTTATTCTCCTTTATCTCACGTATTAATAAAGCCGTACTATGTGGCTAAATTTACAATTTGTTCCAATAAACAAGTATTAAGGTTCATAGGATCATGGGGGTTGAAGTTAAAGAACAGTTTAAAAAAACCAGCGCATATCATTGCACGCGCATGCACAGATGATCTGGTAGTACAGACGAAGCAATCACTTCCCTGATAGCTGAAATAATAATAATCTGGCCGTGTTTGGGACATGGAGCTTAATTCTAAATAGTGTCTAAGCTTTGTGCTATCATAGTTGCCAAAAACTTTCCAAATCATAAATGAAACAAAATTCAAATGAGACGTCAGGTTTTTCTACAATGGCTGTAAATCCAGCACGTTTGGAGTGTATAATTCCTTGAAATTGTGCTAGCATAATGCCTTTTTTAATGGACTTCTTCCACAATGTTAAGCACCGGTTCCGTGACTAATTCCCTTTTCACAGAAGTTCTTCAAAGGGGATTTTGTGATTATTAAAAAAAAATGCAGTATTTTGGCAGAATTCCAAAACGATAAAAAAGCCAACACTAACTCTGCAACGGCCTAGTAGGGTTAGGAAGAACTAGATGACTGTCTTCAAGGACAATTAAATATTAATTAGTGAACCGGTGCCCATGTATGCTTAATCAAACTGACAGCAGAAGGCCTGAGAGAAGAAGCTCAGATTGTCTCTTCTATGTCTCTTACCATGGACCTCTCGCTCTGATTTTGTACACGCGTGTCACTAATACACTCTTCTCGGGTGACTGCTCACAATACAGCATTAAATTGTAAGCTCTGTGAATTACTTCTGTTTCATTACTCTGTGCACGGCGGCACGTAATGAGACGATTTGAACTGGAACAGTAGGGTGTAGACACATACTAGCCAAGTGACCTGGGTATTAGGAATTACTCTTAGGACTGACTGGGCATTATCTGTTTTCTTTGTCATTGACTCCCTTGTTACATTGTACATTTTTCCATCGACAACTTCCCAGCCCCGGTAATGAGTATTTCATTGAGATGACACCAGATTAGAGATACACCAGAGATTCGAAGATGGTTACATTCTGGCAATGTGTATTTATTAGTTAGTTTAACTCTTTGATATTCAGTTTTGCTGATATAAGGTCAGTGGCATATTCTCGCCTCGGCCTAGGGCCGCACTTCCATTGGGGCGGCAGTTCTATCGGGCGATCAGGCACCACAGCCGTCCTCTCCCCTTATTGGAGGATTGGGGAGACGCTGTCATCGCGGGGCCCCCTTTTGTGGCCAGAACAATGCAGATGGACCTGTGAAGAAAGAGAAGAAATGTGCAAGAAATTTGTCATTCAAAAACTAAATGGAAAAACAATCCGAATCATTTATGGCCAATATGCTTTTATGGGGTCTTTGCTGTGTCAATGGGCCATACCATTATGCCACTTGCCCTACGCACATCTTCGCCAATGTTGTCCTTTACTGCAATTTTAATGATTAGGTGCTGTTCTCTAACTCAACTCAAATATTTTTCTGAACTTTACTAAAAGCCTCATGGGTATGAAAGGCAGAGTATGTTGAAGGTTGACTGGAGTTGCATTTTAACTTCAACCCCTTAATGACAAAGCCCGTACATGTACGGGCTCAAAATGCATTGTTTTCAGTGGGTTTTGGGACCACCCATTGTCCTTAAGGGGTTAATAATATTATAATCATATCAGCATGGAATGTTTAGAATTTCTATAACATTTGCGCAGGTCTTTGGAAAGTGTTTCTTATAGTTTCAAGATAGTTTAATGAATAGAAAATAAGATTCTTTTTTTTCTCTCTTCTTTTCCTTTTTGAAATTTAGATATACTAGGATACTTGTTATATTTCATATGTATGGCAATATGTGAATATATATTTATTGATTAATTTGGATACACGTATGTACCATTAGTTTTTTGTTTATGTTTTTCTTTTTTTTTCTATGAAACTCAATAAAACAAAAAAATGTAACCAGATAATAAAAAGATTGTACCAGACAATATCAAATCTTCTGACTGTATACATCTCAAGGAACAGTTTATTGGCAGCCATTAAAGAAAGGTAATTTAATGCCTGGAACTCTTTGGGGTGGTAATCGCTACAGAATCCTGTTCCAGGAATAATACAGATAATAAAGAAGATGAAACAGACTTGTATGATTATTCATTTCCTCGCTGGGCATCCATCATTCATTTGTCAAAATAACACAATAAGAAATATATTTCCTTATGTATATGATTTATATTATGAAGACCTAGTTGGGTGCCCATTTAAAACCCCAACACTGAAAACATATATATACCAAATATATCTTTCAGGAGCTTAGAAATGAACCGAAAGAGGTCGTTTTGTGTTTGATTGTTTCGATATTGATAAATTATTTAGTAATAAGAATAATCTAAAATAGTGCCCCTCTTCAATGTACATTAACTTATTTTTTTAATGTATCCAGAAAGGAATTATGCTCCGTGAAGCGATAGACTAATACCAAGCTGCACGCTCTCGATATGAAATACTTTCTCTGGGTGTTCTATAGTAGCTCGTTTTACTAAGCCATTAAACATATGCATGGTCTAAAAATTAGGTATTCATATTTAGTGCTTATCAGCGAAATACTTCATTTAGTGCCAAGTGGATTAAACTTTCTTAATGGAACAGAACGAGAGATTTACTGAAAAAGCCAGATGCGGATTTTCAAGTCACATATGGAACCGTAACACGACTGAACCGAGAAAATACGTGTCAACATCTTGATCTGCTTCAGCGGCAGTTTTACGCATTATAACACAACCCAGAAACAGTGCGTCCTTATATACGCTTAAATACCTTTCAAATATTGATACCGAAAACATACCTAAAACCGCTGTAATTACATTAAAATTACAGTTCTCATTTTTTTTCTTTTTTTCTTCATCAATCTACCCATAATCAACAAGATTCTGTCGACAAGCATTACACGCTAATCCCGTTGTTGTTTTCATGTCTTTTCTAAAATTACATTGATCTGACAAAGAGTACCAAATACATGGCGTACAGAATAGAACGTACAACCACAAGATAATAACCTCTAGTCTCGCAGGAGATTGCTTTTTACCAAAAGATTAGTAAAAGCTCCTGACATCAATTTCCGTGTTATTTTTTATTATTGTATATGGTTTGAGTCATTTGCTTTTTATTATCTCCTGTGGTTTGTAGTCATGGAGATAATGCAAGTTTATGAATAATGCATTTAGCATTAGACCCCCAACCAAAAGTAAAACTATTAACCTGTTACTTGCTGGAACGGCCATTTATTCGCTAGTCTGGGACGTGCGCATGATCTTACTGGAGACAAAATGGTTACGATATTAATTTACTTTTTGTACTGAATTTTGAAAAGGTTACTTGGCTCATCAAGTCAATTGTGCGCCCTTATCTCTGGCCCTCTGCAATACATTTGTTCCCTACTTTGATACAGTGTTTAATAAAAAATTGCTACCCAATGTTCATACTGGGGAACAAGCTGGTCCTTACATTAACCCTTACACGGTCCATTCCAAAGATTCTGTCGTAATGACTTCATAAATGCGGCAACCAAAAGCTTCTGATAACAGTCCTCATAAAACATTACTTTTAAATTATATTTGTATAATTAAGTCAGCTGTATCCAGTCTATTTCAAATGCAATATAATAATGTGAAAAGCACCAGTTTTGGATCATTAAAACAAATTTGAATATAAAATGGTCAGATGCAGAATTTGCTCATTCAATCTGAGATTTGTGTAAAACCCTTGAGATTCCTCAGTTATGCTGCTTCTGCAAATAAAAGTATGCTTTAGTTAATTTGGCTATATTTATAAACCATATCTTAATAAATTGAAATGCATTGTCATTTTGGAAAGTCTGGATGAATCATTTACATTCTTTCTGGTACTGCGTAGAACACGCTATCGAAGAGCTAATTTTATATTCTCCTTCCTTAGCCTCCTGAATATGTTTTCATATTATCTGTTATATATTCATACTATCTGTTTATCGGGCATCTATGTTTTAGGGAAGACTGGAGGAATTTTGAAGACACAGGTACATGACCCTGTGCATGCTTCAATCGCAATCTGCATGTTAAGGTTCTGATCATTAGTGGAACCTTACAGTGACAGTGGAGTGATGAGTAAATGAATGTATAATCTACAATGAATGACACAATCCATGACAAAGACAAATAATCCTGGATCACCATTAGCTATTCATCATTTCTAACACATATTAGCCTTGTTAGCATTGCCCACCAGAATGTTCCTTATCCCTCTATCTTCTCCTGATTTCCTTCTTTACTCCTACCATGTTGGTCTTTTCTAGGATCTCATAGCCTTTGCTCGGTGTATTCAGGTTTTCTAAAGCCATACAAGATGTATAGAAACAAGAGCAAAACAATGTACATATTTTTTCTACCTGCGTTATTCAATGGTAAATACACAATACGACCAAAAGTATGCGGACACCCAACCATCACACCTATATGGGCTTGTTGAACACATCATTCCAAAACAATTAGCATTAATATGGAGTTTGTACCCCCTTTGCAGCTATAACGGCTTCCACTCTACTGGGAAGGATTTCCACAGGATTTTGGAGAGTTTCTGTGGTTCTTTTTGCCCATTCATCCAGCAGAGTATTTGTGAGGTCAGGCACTGATGTTGGAGAACGCCTGGCTCGCAATCTCCGTTCCAGGCCATCCCAAAGGTGTTCGATGGGGTTGAGGTCAAGTTCTTCCACACCAAACTCATGTTTTTATAGACCTTGCCTTGTGCACTTGGGTGCAGTCATGCTGGACCTTCCCCAGATCCCAAAAAGAAATAGCATCAGGGATATAGTCTGCTTGGCCTTATTGGAGTTTCACAAAAGGCGTATTTTGCAAAGTACTGATCACACAGCTGGCCCAGAGAGTGTTAAGTGTTGATGAGACAATGTGTAGGAGTAATTAGAATGAAGAGGGCATAATAAATCTCATTGCATGAAGTCGCATTATAGCCGTACATAATAAAATGTTGAACCATCTCTAATAGGAGTGACATATGTTCCAGGCATATTACTCATGCAGGTGCACTCTACCCTTCATTAGATTTGTAAAGGTAATATTTATATAGTGCAGGATGATTTAGCCAAAGCAATCGTCTATTAGTTTCCATCAATTCACAGCATATAAATGTCAAGTGGCCAATCTATCAATCTGAGATTCAAAAATATGATACAAAATGGCCAGGATACAGCCCGATTTGGAAGGCATTATTTATTGATCTCTCAAGAAAAGCTGAACAGTAAATTCATTAAAGCCGCACAGAATTAGTCACGTTAATGAGTCGAGCGGCAGGCGCTGGTTACTGGAACAATAAGTGAGGCATTGTCTGTAGGTGAACTCCTCAAATTATTATTATTATTTATCATTTAGCTACAAAATGAGACATTATTGAAATGAAGTATTAATTAATGAGCAAAACTTGATCAGAGGACAGATCTGAATAGAGCAACTTTTTTTTTAATACTGGTGAGTGCAATTTAGAAATGAAACCATGCGATAGGAAAGGGGTAACGAGCACTGCCCTTGAGTAGGGGCAAGTTTAAAGATGACCCTAGGTCATAGCCATACATTGGAAAAACTCACCCATAAAGACTGAACAGATGGAAAATACTAATTTCCTCTCCAAAATGCAACCATTGACCCAAAAACCTATTTGACCGTTGGACCTTTCCCAGTTAGGACTGCTTGTGATGTTTTAGGTGCATTATTTCTATTACATAGAAACTTAGAATTTGATGGCAGATAAGGACAGATTCAGCACGTCTAGTCTGCCTGTCTTTAGTGACGTAGAGACTCAGATCTTAACGAGTTCTTGGTCTTGCCTTAAATTCAGGAGCCATGTGCCTATCCCATCACTGCATTAACCTATACGACCCTGTCAGTAAAGTTTCCTTATATTACATATATTATTTACTATACACGTTACACTTGTATACACTTGGTTATGCTGTTCATGTTTGTATTCTGCGCTGCATCACATGCTTTGTAGATTCTGTCTTGGAATAAAATTAAGCAAGATGTATAACATGACAGAGCTGTTTATCCTCAAAGCTCTTGGTACAAGGAAAGACGTTTACAACAGACCACAGGGCAAGGTTTTTAGTTTTTTGAGCTGGTCCTGTAAAAATATAATTACACCGGTGACTTTGAAGTAAAGCTTAATACTACTTAATACAGAACGATGAATTAAAATATAACAGCCACACAAGCTCATACATGCATTTCCTTACGACAAAATACCATTCCTGTCTTAATTTTATAATCTACAAAACTGTGCTGAAAATGTGTCCACTTAGGGGCCACGGTAGGCACCAGACCCCTTTATCTTCTGCGGTTGCACCCCTTAGAGGGATATGTGACCCCTTCCTTCACACATCGGCCCGAAGGCTTGCAGGAGGTCTGGATCTTCTTGGTCGTTCCCCACAGTGAAGGACGACTGGAGTCATCTCAGGGAGGAGGCCACACACAAAGGATACCACAGGGGGTCCGGCTGGACCATGGCCATTTTCAGTGATTCAAAATTCAAACCTCTATGTCAGATATCAAATAGATATATTCAATAAACAGCACAGCGCCAAAAAACAGGTGCTTTATGTAGGACAAACAAAACATAAAAATGCATCAATACGGCCCCAACCTACTCCCAAAACACTACTCACCTGAATTATTTAAAAAAGGTATTTCCTAAAAACTGTAGGAGATAATCTTACTTTTTTTTTTCAAGGTCACAATTGTGGAGACATGTATCAAGCAGTGGATATTCAAGTTACCAACCAAGACCATTGCATGTGGCCTCATGAGATAATTTGATTGTTTTTTTAGCTGGAGACATATGTGACCTAATTCTGGCTTCTATTCTGATTCCCAATACAAATGTTTTAAATAAAACCAGTAAAATAATATTGTAAACATGAATTGCTATCCCGAAAATTACACATTTTGGAGAATCTTTATGAGAAAAAAACAAAGATAATATGGGGTAATGGGGGAGAAGTTATCCCTGATGAGGAAGTGCTTCAGGAGACCAGAATGATGCAGAGGGATCTGTAGAGAAGGAGAAGAGCAGACACACTTCTGTTTCTCCACAGGTCCATCTGCATTACTCTGGACTCCTGGAGCACTTCTGCATCAGGGCGGAGCCTCGGCGCTCACCACGGGGGACAACTCCTCCCAATGCGGGACAGGTTGTCCTCATTGTGCACACAGAGGCTCCGGCGTCATAGGAAAGAGCTTTATTTGTTTCTTTTATTTCTTACAGATAAGAGAAATGATTTACATTTTTGGGGTGGGGGGGCTGCCTTCACTTGAGTACAGAAGGTGTTTAGTGAAAAGTTGTGTAGCACAAAACTATGATGAATGCATGTGATGTCATGAGTAAATCAAGAAGACTACCTAGCAATGGCAAAACAAGACTTTTTGCTGCTTCTTTTAGTAATGGCGAGTTTATTTTTGGTGTCAGAACCCCCTTTGGCTTAGATAGGTACAACTGACTTATTTAACCCTTTTCTCAAACCTACACTCTAAGAATAGAATCCGAGAAATAAAGCTCCCATATATTTTATGGTGGGAATGAGATTAATACTTGCTTTAGTTTCTTTCGTTATACAATATATAAGTATACGTGACCCAGTTTGCAAAATAGTTACATATAGTATGTAAGCAGAACATTTCAGTACTGCACAGCTGTAAAACTTTTCCATAATAACTCCATTGTTTAAGCAGTCGAGTTGTACCTAAATGTAGAATGACTGATTAGATGACTAAACTTTTTGCTTTTCTTTTAAAGGCCAACTTCGTGGAAAAATAAATATATAATAAATATTGAGGTTTTTTATGGTTAAACGTAAGATATTTGAGCAGTTAGATTTGTTACTGGAAAGATATGAAATTGCTGATGGGGTGAAATAAAACATTCTCTAGAGACAGAAAAGAAAAAAAAAAAAGAAAAAAAGAAAGTGTGGTTGTTTTATTGGAAGGCCTTGAAAAATATAATGGATTTAAAAGGCGTAATCAGCTTAAACACACACAAGGTCATTTATCAACATCCAGAGCGCGCCGCTAAATTGATAAAATTTGCATCGTTTTAGATATGCAACTATTAAAGCGGCGCATGAGTCATCTGGGCAGTTATACTATTAAAAGCAAGCATTGGGAACGGGAAAAACTCATCTTAAATGTTACATTCCAAGAACACTTGGTGCTTATGAATAAAGGAACGGAACCTAGGAGTTTTTTCATGGTCCATTTTAGTATTTATGTCCTAAACACTGGATTTACTTTCCATGCACCACGAGATATTGAATTCTCAGCGCTCCCAATCCCTTTACATATTATGCAAATCTCCACGCAAAGAATAAAACCAGGTCACTTCGTGCAAAATGTAGAATGCAGACCATTATATCGTTTTAAAAATAAATGCATACGATGGGAATAATTCCAACATTGAATAAGCTGAATAGAAACTCTGCCCATCCATGGGGAAGGTTGGCCAAGCAAAACTACAGTTATTAGTCGGACAATAAATCAACGTCCATGAGTTTTGTAAATATAGATTTCAAGGCCACAGTGAGTGCTCTTTCGGAGGAATAAAATGAATTTTAGTTAATCAAGAAAAGGGAACCAAAACACGTTAATGACTACAAATATATCATAGGAGTATTTACAAATTATATAATGTAAATATTAGATCAAGAAATTATCATGATACAGTACAAAATAAGTTCCCGTTTTGTGTCTGCATTCACTAATGCCTGCAGATACACAAACAATTGGGTTTCCATGACAACAACAGCGTGTCCTGGTGGCGGAGACGTCAGCCTCCATTCTAAAAAAGCAGTCAAACTCTGTGTCCTCTTCGTGTATTCGCGGACATTGCCGTCAGATTCTAGGGTGAGTGTGCGTTGGCACACAACATAGACTCCAAGGTGGGTCATTGTGAAGATCAATTGAATCTATGATCTGAATTATCTTTCTTTCATTTTTCTTTTCAACTTCAACAAAGATTTTGAGAAATAAATACATTTATCCCCTGCAAAACAAGACCAATACGTCCACAAGCAAAAACACCTCCATCTGTTTTTTTCAGTGAAGGGCTGGGAACTAGGGGATCAAATCTCTCCAAATGGTCCAGCAAGCAACCAGTACAACACAAAAAATACAAAATAAGGCCAAAAGTATGTGGACACCCCTCCTAATTATTGAGTTTAGGAGTTTCATCCACGCCCATTACTAACAGGTGTATAATATCAAGAATATAGCCAGCCATCACCATAGACAATTTTCTGGCTGTACAAAACATCTACATACCCCCAACACTTTACCTGTGTAAATAGGGACACCTGTGTTGGGGTGTGCGGTTAGAGTTGGGGTGTGTGGCTGGAGGGGAGTTGGAATGAACACAGGTTTGCCCACCACCATCACTAGGTGGCCACATGAGTGCTCAAGTAGAGGATCTGTGCTGCAGCAGCACATGCCTTCATTGAGTTACATCTCCCTGGGCCAGTCCAGGAGATCTGATCTCATCAGCTGGACCGTTATGCCCACTATATATATCATCATTCTGGGTAGGCACATGCAAATACGGTTAACAATTATCACCTTTGCCTCTATATCTGCTTTATACATGGATCCCTGGAAAGTAATTGCCCGCTGCACAGGACAGCCTTTAGACAGAACCCAGGAAGAGGTGCAGTAGCCAGATCACTGCTTGCTGTTTCATCCATAATGGGACTCGTCAGCATGAGGTTGTGATACTGGCTTAATAGTTGAGGCTTGGGGTAGCCAAGAAATACCATTACATAAGTTATGGTGGGTAAAGGTGATGGAAACCCTTCCACTTAAATTTTAGGGGTAGTGGAAGTATTATTTAACACATCTACAAATACAAGCCTTCTGGCTTGTCTGGTGTCTGTAGATGAAACAGCTGTCCATGAGCGGTGATCTGGCTATTGCACCTCTTACCTGAGTTTTGTCTAAAGGCTGTGCTGTACAGCGGGCGATTACTTTCAAGGGATCCATGTATAAAGTGAATATAGAGGCAAAAGGTGGTAATTGTTGACCTTATTTGCATGCGCCTACCCAGAATCCCTTGTGGTTGTGGCAGCACCATGAGATTTCTGAGGGAAAAACAAGCCTTCTGGCTTGTCTGGTGTCTGTAGATGAGTGTTAAATAATACTTCTACTACTCCTTAAATTTAAGTGGAAGGGTTTCCATCACCTTTACCCACCATATATATATGTAACCCAAAGGGATCAGCGCACGCACATCAAACAGGTTCTAAATTTTTTTTTATTATTATTATTTATTTATTAATTAATTAAGGCTACTTAAGATTTAGTCACATTTTATGGCAATATTATATATATATATATATGTATATGATATATAAATATATAAAATATATATTTTTTTAAATATATCATTTCTTGAGAACTTTTTGTTATATATCAGTCTTACTCATTTTGAGTATCACATTTACGAAGTGCATATTTTCAATTTTTTCTGCATATTGTTATTGATGCACGCTACTAAATGTATTATTATAGTTTGGAGATGCTGTGATTTGGGTTTTATATATATATATATATATATATATATATATAAAAATATAACCCAAATCACAGCATCTCTAAACTATAATAATATACATACATATATATACATATATACAAATAAATATATAATACAAGCCTCCTGGTTTTTGTTAAAAAAACATCAAAAAACAACTGCTTCTTCAACACAACTAGCTGCACGTTTTACTAGTTTTTTACACATATTAAGCTGTGTTTTTCTTTACTTATTTATGGACGATATATACACAGCATGGATAGAAAGACAGCAGAAAATTTAAAGAACAAGAAAAAGGACGGAGGGAGGAAAATTCCGGTAAATGCCAAAGCCGGCAGCTCAAAGCGTTTACTAACAATATAATGCAACAGTCTTGCCTGTCACGGCTAATTTAATTGGAACATACACACATCTGATCCCAATGAGAAAATATTGCATCATTAATGATTCTGATGGTTGTTTCTTGATTATCTAGCAATATGTCTGAGCAACATTTTTAAAAATTAAAACCAAAGCTGAACAATATGTGGCTGAATGGAAAAAAAAGCTGATATGAAATAAAAGTTTCCAAGTACCTTGATCTCAAAGAAAGAAAATGTCAGAAAAAGGAAAATCTCAGAGTAGACAGCTAAAAAAACAATAAAATAAATAAGAAACTCAAAGAAAACAAACCAATTGCAAACTGGCAGGAGAAACGATTGTTAAAAATGTATAAAGTGAAGTTACTTATCTAGGACGCGGTAAAACATAGTTTCATTTATTCCATTTTTTCCCTTTTATATTTTGCTGTCTAACCTAATTTATATCACCTCATAAAAGGCCTTCTTTCAGTCCGCTCCAGGAAGTCTTAAGCTTTTGTTTCCTTGGCAACGATCTTCACTTTGCCTTTTTTAGTAAAATAGTCCATCGGTGCTGTCCTATCGCGTCCTTATCAAAACATGGGCATATTTATTTTTATACCAAATCACTGAACACAAAGCTTGATTAATTGCAAGAAATGCCCGGTATTATCAGTCTAGCTTTGAGGAAACTCTATGTTATTTTTGCTGTTTAGTTCTGATCTACCTATGCAAAAGTAACAGCAGAATGATATCTATTAGACTTGTGCATTCATATCGGGGCGAACATGAAAACGTACATGAAGGGTGTGTTTTCTTTGGTCAGCCCGAATACCGAACATATGAACATGGCTGTGGCAAAACGTAGACGAAGACGAAGACACACAACACGAAAAATCTTCGTGTTCATCTACTAATGTCCCTGGTACCTTCCCCATCTAGCCTACCTTATCTACGCAGCATCGCAGGGGTTGACGGAAGCGGAAATCCGTAGGTTAACTGTCAGGGGTTAAAGGGCCGTGCAAACGACTCTATTAGTCGGCGGCAAGGGCCTCCTCTGGCATCAACCAATTGTGTAAGGGCAGTGTATGTGTATATGTGTGTGTAAGGGCAGTGTATGTGTATATGTGTGTGTAAGGGCAGTGTGTGTGTGTGTAAGGGCAGTGTGTATGAGCATCATGGGAATTGTAATTCACAGTTAACATCTACTGTTAACTACACTTCCCATGATGCTCAGCCAGCATCATGGAAGTAGTATGTCTGGCTGAGCCTCACAGGAATTCTATGTGTACTTTATTTTTAATATGCATGACATTTTTCAGCATAAGCCTTCATAATTAGGTTGAAGTGGCCTTGGTATGTAGAAAATAATACATAATATTCATCCATAAATCACTATGGCAGTATATATATATATATTAATATTTACCGTATTTATATATTTAATAAAATTGTCTTTCAGTACGCTGCATGTGATCCGTGACCCCTTTTACTAATAACTGGATATTTCTTAGTTTTGTAGGCAGTAACTGTGTCCAGTAAGATGGTCAAAATCAATAACAGCTTTAGAAAGAAACTATAACTGGAAACAGTGAATAGTCTTCGGCGGTCAAGTTATTTTCCTTGGAGACAGCGTCTTGAGGTAATGTTTTACGTTTCATGTCATCTTTACTCCAATTAAAAGCCTATTTTCGGTACATTATCCCTTTGTAATGCACAGTGAAGCCAGACAGAGACATCCAACATTTTGTTTCACAAAATATAATATTAGACAGCTGGAGTGACGCTGAACACTTTGCTTCCTGGAGCACAAAGAAAAACTTGTATTTATATTTCAGAGATATAGGCCCGTGAAGAGAAATACCCTTTTTCCTTCATAGCATTCAGTATGGGACAGAGAAGATTTCCATGACAGGTAATGGGCTTAGCAAAATTTGCTCTCCAAAATCTGACTTTGTGCACAAATGTTTGATGATGATAAATTAGGATAGACTAATAAACACCATTAACACCAGAAAAGTTCTCCGCCAGATAAAAGCTGCCCCAGTTTTGTTCCCAGGAGAGGCCAAAAGACGTTGGATCGGCCATTTAATGGTTATTTTTGGCAAAGATCAAGTATCTTTGAGTAAGAAATACCCAGATCTGCCGGGGAGCATGAAATAGGGATGTGTTTTTTGGGGTATGCCAAACTCAGTCATGTTGTTGGGGCTGGTAAGTGCACCAAGGACCATACAGGACCACCGTTTTTATCTCTTTCTACCCTAGCCTGTAGGTGGCGGGTGAAATTTTTCAGGGGACAGCAGCCTTGGCCTGGGAAATGGTACAGCACAAATGTTTTTTTTTTGTGCATCTTTTGTGTTGCTTTTGTGTATATATGAATTTATGTTTTATATGGCACTTTGATTTTTTTTTGGGAGGCTTTGTCTTTTTGCTGCCACTTCCTCTTTACTGTTTAAGTGCTCTCCCTCTTAAGGGAGACCTAGAAAACCCTGCCCTCCCTTGGGTTTCGTATATCCATGTGTGGCGATCCAGTTTCTCCATACAGTAGACCCAACGAGGTCAAGACATATGGTAAGACAATGCATGTTTGATATACATAGATGTCCACAATGGATCGGTAATAGGTACACCCTAGAGAAAGACATCTCATGCAGCTTATGACACAGGGAATTAACTCGCACGCAGCTAACCAAACAGAGAGTATCGTGTAAGCAAAAAATGTCTTTGTGCCTCCGGGACGAAAAAAATGAAACACTTCCCAGTCAGCGTACTGATGAAACAAATAATGGTAAAAAAGTAAACGTGTGACATTTGCAAAGGTTTTAGGCTGAAACAAGCACATCATTCTTAATCAGAACTGAATTAACTTTGAAATTAAAATACAAAGGTTATATTTCTGTGGGAGATTTTAATTAAATATATCCGTCCAAATGATCCAGAAAGAAAATGTAATCAGACAAATGCAGCTCATGTACCCTCCCCTCTCATCAAACCCCGTAAAAGTGATGCCGAAATTGCCCAGTATCTGTGAAATTCTTCCAGGAATACCGAAAAGTGTTTTACAGATTTAAGTATTCATTCATACTAAGTATTCATTTGTTTTAGAGTAAAACATAGCTTTGTTTCTTGAGTTTTGTTCCACCACAATTGCTCCTTTCTTGATCTTTCTATAACAATGTATGGAACACTACTGGAAGTCTGAGAATAGCCTGTGTCCAACGTATGTAGAGAGTATGTATGTATGTGTCCTTCCAGGCCATTTGGAATGTTGCCAGGAGGATAATATAAAACATTTCACTTTTAGAACTTTTAAATAAATTAAGTCAAGTTCGGATTCACATTGCAACCCTACCTCAACACAAAGACCGCTTCTGTCACCGTTTGCCCCATTTTACTCGCTCATTAACACTACATTTTGAGCTTCTTGCAAGAATTCAAATGGAGATTGCTAGAAAAACAACTTTGAAACGGCAAATAAATGGATGACTTTGTTAGAAATGTTACAGCTATTCTTTTTTGAAAGCGTAAACATAATGCAGTTAACTACACAGCTTCTCAAGGTCAGCCCTCACCACCCTTCCCAGCGCAGTTTGATTGATAAGGGCTCAGGCGTTCTCCGAGTAGAAGATTCGCCAGCGTTGCTACAGATGGCATCTTGATTGTTTCAAATGTTTGCGAGCGCGACATAACCGTTCAGCAATGAATGGCTGCCAGCGAGAACCCCTGGGGAATAGTTAATACGAGGATGTACTTTTCTGGGTGTATTCGTCATATTTCTCTACTGCAATAATCTACTATCTAGAAGTTGAGCGGGAGGATGAAAAAAAAAACATAATAAAGGGTTGTTCTGGCTCGTTAATTAATATGCTGATTAGAAAAAAGATTGTCATGCATGGCTATACAAATGACACGTTAGGACATACTAATTAAAACCTTCCATTTAATGAAGCCACCATATGTATGCATGTATTTTCTATTGTATATATTTATATATATATATATATATGGGGGTAGTAGAAGCCTTATTAAACACTCGTCTACAGACACCTACAGAATGCTGCCCTCTGTTGGTTGGTTACATTGAGTAGCATAATAAGTTATTATGCTACTCAATGTATCTTACCAATAGAGGGCAGCATTGTGTCCGAAGTTATAAGGTATTATGCTAAGTTAAATGTCCGTACCAGCGACTTTGTTGGTCGCTGGCGCGGACTTTTAACTGTTGCAGCAGGGTCCCAGGTTTTTTTCTTATCTGCATAGCAACTAGTGGTAAGGGGCCGTGCGAGTGAGCCTATTGGTCGCTTGCACGGCCCTTTAACCTACGGATTTCTGCTCCCGTTATCCAATGCAGCATCGCAGGGGTTAACGGGAGTGGAAATTAGGTGTTAAAAAGGCCGAATCCATAATAACATTAAGAATTATGATGTAATATGGTCTCCATGGCATAGATGGATCTCTACAAATGATCAAACATATTAAAAATTACTATTTACTTACTTATTTATTCATTTATTTATTTATTTATTTATTTATTCTTTTTTTCTTCTCTCTCTCTATCTTTTTGTTTTTCTCCCACATAATCCTGGCAATTATTATATTATTACTAGGTTTAAAAATATTATCACTATCTCTCTCCTCTCTCCCCCCTCGATAAAGTGGTCCTGCCACGGTCCGGAATCTTGTATGCTGTAAAAATATAACAGTAATACTACCTGTATGATGTAAGAATGAAATGTCCTATGTACTATGTATATGTCTGTATTGTCATTTATAAATAATTAATAAAAAAAAAAAAAAAAAAAAAAAAAGGCCGTGCGAGTGAGCCTATTGGTCACCTGCAGGGTCTTCCTCTGGCATCAACCAATACATACACACACACACACATACACACATACACACATACATACATACATACATACACACATACACACACACATATACTGTATGGACAAAAGTATTGGGACACTTGTTAGGTTCTGTTTTTGGCGAGGTGGGTACAGGGGGTCCATTGGGCCTTCTTCTCCCCCTGGTACAGAGTGCCAAGTTTCCTATTTAGACTGTGGAGCTCAGATGCATTTTGGGAGGGGGCTTTTTATTCACAGTTTTCAGATGCATAATAAGGACATTAACATCGTCACCATGATGTATGGCAAAAAGTGTTTTGTTATTTGTTTTCATACCGGATGAAGCCGCTATCCATTTCCAGCTTGTGTTCAGAAGAGGCATAAGTCCTAATTCCTGCGAAGATTTCTGAGTGTTCTGCAACTCCCAGATCAGCTTAATGGCTGCATGTCGTTAATTCTCTTAATGCGTTTAAATGCCTGCTTGCACAACTATGTAGCCTGGAGTCAAAACTAAAGCTATGCTCTGCTTCAAACAGCAGCCATTGATAAATAATTAAATGGCAATTAGAACAAACAAAAACCATCAACAATCCCCCTTGTCCTATGTTATTTCGGTTTCATTTCGAAGGATAATATATATATATATGGGGTAATGTAGCATTTACACATTTTGGGATTCATATAGGGGTACTATGGCGTTTAAGTCACTAATAATAGACATACTTTGCTGTTATTCTCTATTTACATAGTGTAAGTGGCCTCGAAATAATACTATAACCATAAAAAGGTAAGTTCATTATTACTGATTTCAATAAGAACAAGAATGACCTTATAGATTTCTTTCAATAGGGGATACTTATTATAGAAGGTTGTGGATACATGGAATAATCTGTCAACAGTGATGGATAGAGCTAGTAACATTTAGATATACAAAATTCCCTAGGATAGATAGACATATGGCTGTCCTGAGCAGGGGGTAATAGTATGTGAAGCTTGGGGAGGAATAAATGGGGCTCCATTATGCCTCTAGAAAAATGGTACCCTAAGCTCTTGCCTACGGATCTATGTATTAAACCGACAGACGCAAGAATGGACATTCCATAAATATTAATGTGCTATCATGTACCTGCTAGGAAGAAAAAAAATGAAGAACAAGCACAGGCAGCAGCAAGAATGAAGTGCCGCCATCATCTGCGGAAAGTCTCACCCCATGGCGTAGGATGAACTTGCTGGAGTATACACAAAAAAACCCGCAGAATCAGTAAAAATCTCCCATTCTTTGCAAGCATCATTTGGCTAAATTCATAGCCTGCTGCTCAGGGCTGCACGCTGGCAGAAGGTTGGGCAGAACTGCATCATCTCCCAAGCGTAAGCTGGAAATCCTAGCGCTTCGCACTTACAGTATATAGACAATAGCTTCAAATATTGCAATAACAACAGGCACATGCTCTCCTTGGACCTAAAAACATAAATAAAATTGTCCTATTATAGAATTATGGCCAGACTATCGGGTAATTTTGTGCAAGTATGAATTATTGGGCCCAGGACCGGCCTTAGGGGTGTGCGACTGCACGCCATGGAAGGATTTATTTAACATCCTTCATGTTAAATAAAGTTAAAAAAAACAACCAACGCTTTAATTTAAGTCCCGGCCAGGGGCGCCGAGCGGTTCCTCGTGAAGTTTTCAGCGCCCCTCACTCTCCATGACTCCGTCGCGGTCCCGGCATTTCATGTCGAGCGCCGGAATATGACATCAACACGAAATGCCGGCACCACGGCAGAGCGGGAAGACGGATGCCTCCCGCTCCCACCGCAGGACTCCGGCAACAAGGTAAGTGAGGATAATGAGAAGTAGGGAGAGGGAGTAGATAGTTAGAAAAATACCTAAGATACTTAACACATAACATATAGGTTTATTTAATGTAACCGGTATTTGGGGTTTATTCATTAAAATAGAAGTTTGCAGGGAAGCTGGAGTTTCAGCTGACTGATTTTGCTATGCATTCTGATGGAAAAACCCTAGTGAGCTTCTCCTGGCTTCATTGGCCCTTTACAAAGCCTGGTTAAATCAACAAGACAAACATTTTAAAATAATGGCTATTAAATGTATCCTTCTTTATATATTTAGCAGGAGAACCTGCACCAGGAATGGAAAAGAATTGCTAAAGGCACAAATATAGTAAAGCCATTTGTGCAAGCAGAACAGGACAAGGTCAGGGCAGGCTAGAAGCAAAGGCTGGTGATGTTAAAATAAGCCTAGAACAAACAGAACAGAACACAATCCTTGGTGGGAGAAGCAAGCAAAGGCCAATAGAGAGTGAAAGAATGAGAAAATGATAATTAATTTAGAATGTTGGACTGCATAGGGAGATTCTCCAAATGTTATATTTACCAGCTTTTATCCTGCTTTAAAAACGCTACTTCTCTTAAATTAAGATCTAAATTATTCTGCTATGGGATTTCAGAACAAATTAAGCTTTAGTCAAAGAATAGAAGATGTTCACTGTTAACTGATTCAATTTCGGAAGTGCCTGAAATATATCGCAACACTAATTATCCCAATTAGATACACACCCAGCAGCATAACATTTAATGCGAGAACTATATGGATATACAAGTTACATTTCTTCCATGAAGATAATGAGGGTTTCTTTTTCCATGTAGAGCTCACTTTTCTTTCCATTCCTTCAGCAACACAGTAAAAGAGAATAAGTAAAGCAAAGATTATAAGATGCCAAGGCCAAGTTTACTATGTGAAAGGCAGTTTGACTCTCGGGTGTTTTGTAGAAACATGGTTTGCTTTTTTCATCTACTGAAAAGAACATCTACAGTTGGTAATCCGGTGGAGGGTTTGATTGGAGGTACAAAGCTCAAAAGGAAGAAAACATAAAAGAAAAGTTTGGAACAGACTTGTTCGCTTTTATATATTTATTTTATTCTTTCTGGGCAGCAGGATTAACCCCTTAATGACAAAGCCCGTACATGTACGGGGTCAAAATGCATTGTTTTCAATGGGTTTAGGGACCGCCCATTGTCCTTAAGGGGTTAAAATGGCTGAACGTTACACACGGAAACTTACTGTTGAGATAAACTGATCTACATTAAGCAAAGTCATCAATTTTGTTGAATTAATGAATCTCCGTCTTTACGGAACTTTAGACATATCTGACAGCTAGCTTAGGACTAAAGAAAGAAAGTTGCCCGGAACGCTACTTTTCTGTTCCCAAGATGGAACTGTTAAGTACATTCTGGCATTATAAGTGCCCTTAAAAGCAAGCATTGCATCTCATTTAGAAGATGACAAGACCACATGCTGGGAGAGAACAGTGTTAGTGCATTACTAGAGTTGTCATCCAAAGGATACTCGTTCTTCTTCTCTATTTATTAATGTCAATGGCATTAGGGAAAATAAATAAAATAAATGTGTGCATTTTGCACAGTATAGTATATAATACATGTTTAACAAAGTCTTGTACACTTAGCATAGATGTTGGCTTGAAAAATAATTAACAGAAAGGTATATGTTCTCTTTTTTATTAAATTATTGTGGGATTTATCTTTTTTTTAAGTAAGGAGGTGTTATGTTGGTTGCATGGTAGGATTTACGTATTATATATACCGGTGTATATCCTCCTCTACACAAGGAGGAGGGCAGATCTGGAAGGAACGTGGTGGAGTTTGTGGAAAGTGTTGAGCGGATAGGAAAAGGTGAAAAGGTTGGGGAATTGGCCAGACACAGAAGAAATGGATGGGAAATGTATCAAACATGCTTATTTTAACATATTTTCTTTCTCTTTCAACACAGTCGGTTATCCAAGATCTATAATTTAATTTTTCCACCCTTGCTCTGTACCCTTGGGCTAAGGACTGATAAGCAGACATCTAATTTTCTCTTCCTTCTGCAGAGTTTAATTCATTAGAACAAATCCTGATGGGGCCGTTAATTGAAACACCACTTTAACATGAACTGGATGGCCATGTCATATGTATTTCCTATTGTCACTGACATATATGTAGCATAATAAATCTGTTATTAGTTGTTGAAAAATGGTCAACAGCATGTTGTATTTTTTATACATTATGACCAGATTATCGAATATTAAAATGATTTAGTATTTATAATAAACCTAATTTTACACCTTATGATATGTCCATGTTGATTTAGATAAAACTACATACTTTTCCGAATCCACAAATCTAGCTTTTGAATTTAATCATATTTAATATGCTTGTGGATAATTTCTTTTTTGAAAAAAAAAATTATGTTAAATGATATCATTAAAATGACATTAAGAAAAAGAGTCAAAATCATAGACCCAAAACAGTCACATGTCGCTCTAATGACAATTACTGCCAGTACCATTAGGAAAAATCAGAATTTGTATCTAAACTATATAAATGTAACAATGCTGATGTTGGTAGTCCTATTATTCTCTCCAGGCAGGGGGGGGGTCCTCAATTTCGTACTTGGTTTATAACCAACTGACATTCCATGTCTACATTTTATTAGTAGCTGGTCGTGTTATTTGGTCTCTTGGAATATAGTTTGATTCCCCTGAATTCAATTATCATGAATACCATAAGCTGATAGTAAATTGGTTGAGCCAGAAATCACTTCATTAGTTTTCTCCTAGGGCACTACATATTGTTGTTACTGAAGCATCGATTCTATGCCTCATTTGGAGCCGTTTTGTACAGTCAGGGAAAGTTTCAGCAAAATAAACAAATTAATTACAAGACTAAGGGACCGTTAATGAATGGAAAACACATATTCCTTGGTTCCATCCATTCCAGAGATGATCACAATTATTTTATTCAAAAGCAGGTATTGCAAAGGAACGACACATTTGTCACTGTTCTACTATTCTTTCTTTCTTTTTTTCCTGCTTAACATAGGCTCATTTGATTATAATGCACTGAATAATTGCCTACTCTCTAAAGGGTTAAAGTGATGAGTTTATGTTTGTTTTGTATTATTTTTAAACTGAAACTGATTAAAGCATAATTGAAGTTTTATGATGGATTCAGATGGCAATGCCGGGGAATCCATAATGTACATATCACCCGACTGCAGCACGCCCTGCGTTATACTGATAAGAAGGCTATCGTAGCTCTGTTGCCTCGGGTAATACTTTGTATAGGTAGCTGACGTCTGTGAACATTACTTTTTCATGTACATTAAATGGAAAATTCTAGGCTCTGCCATGTGTTACTCAGCCCCCTGGTCGTGAAGGCGTTAACAGAAAATGAATGCAGGAAAATAAGCGATTTGGTTGTGCGTGATTGGGTAACATAAGTGAAGCCGCCTTAAACAACGTCTCATTAAATTACAATTGATTAAAATAAACTCCTGCTTCGAGACACATTCCAGGGCCAGTTAATGCAATCAGCCTTTGGATTACGTTTATGGAGTACAAACCACCAGGCCCGGGCTGGCCATCTGGCATACAGAGTAAATGCCCAGTGGGCCGGTGGACGTCAGCACCCCATATATTCTACTGATCAACCGCTGGAGCTACAATGTGTGGCCCCCAGCTGGATATACCTTAAAGTGCCAAGGAGACCTTGTTATGCCAAGTCCGACCATCCAAACCATCCTTTTAGAACCAAAATCGATATGCTTTCCCCTCCTGCCATTTAATAGCAGTAGTGTAATTAACATTGTACAGCTGGAATTAGGGCTGCCATATTCTTCCATTAAAGGGGGCAATTATGAAAACGCACCCTTACGGGATAATTTTGGAATAATGTGTTTGTCCTGCATGTCCTCGTTTAAAGGGAATATGTTAACACATTGCCAAATTCCACACCTGCACCAGCTGAGTCAAGGGACAAGTAAAATCCTGGAACAGATGGGGTTAACCATTTCCCCGGCTAGCTTTATACATACATGAGAATGGCAATAAAGGTTATTCGTACTTTGGAGATTAATAAAAAAAAAAACCTCTTATTAGGTTAACCCTGTGTTTTCCATATCACAATCCCTATGAGTCGTGTTACTGGAAAGTAAACTGTGTGGGATTTTGGGGTATAATGAGTTAACATTGCCCTCTGACCTCTTGTGCAGTCGAAGCTACAGGATCCCAATGTTGATTAAAATAGTACGGGTTAAATTGTAGTCAGTTTTTGAGTCGATATAAATGGCAGATTTGTTAATTAAAAGTTTATTTACATATTGCTAGTGTTAAGGTTTTATGAGTTTACCCCAGCGAGAACACCGATCTCTGTATAAAACATCCAACAAAGCATACCAATAAACAAAACTTTATGGAAAGTATTGCAACAAA
Source organism: Spea bombifrons (assembly GCF_027358695.1). Taxonomy (NCBI): domain Eukaryota; kingdom Metazoa; phylum Chordata; class Amphibia; order Anura; family Pelobatidae; genus Spea; species Spea bombifrons. The sequence continues at coordinate 28,588,105 of NC_071097.1, read as the reverse complement.
ATGAGAAAAGAACAGATTTTTTTGTCAATGGCAGTCTACGTTACTGTATGAAAGGCTGGATTTTTTTTCCCATAGGACTTTCCTTTTAGATTTCCATCAATGGAACTACTAAAAAAATGTATATTTTATTTAGCAATATCACAATTCAAACCCAGCACAGCTGCCTTGTTTTATGAATCCCCCCTCAATCTATCTCGTGCTAAAGCTCTCAGGGGGGCCCACAGTTCATTGGCCCCTTTTATGTATTACTACATTCAATGTGTAAAGTTTTTAAACCAAATGCAAATGCAACATCCGTAACACTTAATAAAGCTTTCCCCACAGAATGTGACATCATTTACCATTTTATTCCCTTTTCCAAGGCTTTTCGTAATCCCTCGCCCTCGAAATGTGTGATTTATTTCATTCTTAAATGCCCATACAGTTGCATGAATTAAAGAATGGACGGTATATAGAATACACGGACTTGGGGAGTAACTCCTACTGATGTGTGAAAAAGAAATCTCTTCCTTAGTGATTATTGTTCTGTTGAGGAATATAATGCAAATTATTTAAATATTTGTACCAAGGGAAATATATCTACTAATGACAGAGGGGGGACCATGGGACCCATATATTTGCATCTTCTGCAACTCAATCTCTTGTTACAGTGATGGCGGGAGCTAAACCGTAAAACGTGAGACGCGGGGAGTAGGGCAAGCGCGGCCATGAGGCTAAAATTCTAATTTTCATTGGATAATGGGGAGTGCGTGAGGCAGCCAGGTTTACCCTCATGATTAATCTATTTTATGGTATTCTATCATGGTCGTTTATTAGGGGTAAGTCGCCTAGGTAAATAGGGTTTCGGTGACCTGAAGATCCTCTCCATATGGCGGTTTCTATAAAGTATATATATTATGTAATTTTGGGCTGGGTCCACAACAAAGGTTTGTATATTTAACTTGGTTCAAAATAAGAAATCGTTTTGTAATCTAGACCACGTTATTTCACCAGAAAAATATTGTTTCAGTTGTCGTGTTATAACAAAATGGTCCAGAATAAAGTCACTGATTACAAACGAATGCACAATAAAATGCGATTGCAAGGACACATTTATCCCGGATTCATGTATTAACACAGATAAAAGGTTATCATATTGTGTAATTATTTGGAATGGCAGCAGCGAGTATTTGCGGCTTACAGGGCCAAACATTTAAAATGACACATAAGTCAACATTTTATGTTAAATCACCCGATAAAAACACAAAATATTCAACAATTTGCTGTTTTTATTACAATCATTGGCTATGCGTGCAACAGACGAGACAGCAGGTTTGGAACGGCTGTGCGCCGCTTTTTATTTATTCCTCTAACCCATTTCTTTTAGCCTGGTTGTAAGTTTGAGGACTGGATTTTTAGAAAATACTGGGAACTCTCTAGTTATATCATGCCGGTAGGTAAAGCAATGATGTAGGAGAATGTAGTGATGCTATGAGACGATACTGCACTCTGCTGGACACAAATATTGCTAAATTCGTTTCTATATTTTGTGCTTTTAGGTAAGAATGCAAAAAAACCTGAATGTTGCAGAATCTTGTAATACCTTTTTTATTGGACTAACAGTACGTAAAATAATAGACAATGCTTTTGATGCTTTTGACTTGATAAAGGGAGGACTCCCGAAAGCTCGTCTATTATTTTAAATACTGTTAGTACTTGACCGGGAGAGACCATGGTCTCCCTTGTCCAACAGTTAAAGGACTTTTAACTCTTGGAGCGGGGATTGGTTGATGCCAGACGAGCCCCCTGCTGGTGACCAATAGAGTCGCTTGTACAGACTTTTAAAATCCTGGTGCCTCAACTTGGCCGAGAGAGACCACTGGTCTCCTCACTCCAAGAGATAAAAGTCTGTATGTAGGTCGCTTGTACGGACCTTTAACTGTGGGAGGAGGGTCTCCCCAGGCCAAGTTGCACCGTCAGGAGTTAAAGGGCTGTGCGTGTGAGCCTATTGGTCGCCTGCATCAATTGGTTGATGCTAGAGGAGGTCCCTGCAGGCGACCAATAGAGTTGCTTGCACTCCTGATGGGGAACTTGGCCTGTCTCCCCACTCCAAGTTTAACTCCTGCCGGCGAACCTACGGATTTCCGTCCCGTTATCTACGCAGCATCACAGGGGTTAACGGGAGTGGAAATCCGTAGGTTCGCCGTCAGGAGTTAAAAAGGCCATGCAAGTGAGCCTATTGGTCATCAACCAGAGAAGGCCCCTGCAGGTGACCAATAGAGTCGTTTGCACGGCCCTTTAACCCCTGACGGCGAACCTACGGATGAGCCAAAAACTAAATGTTTAGGGTCCATGTATTCCTAATTTTAAATCTAAGCTTATTGAGGATAACGTCTTTATGGATGACTTGAGTGAACTTTTATTTGTTCTTGAATTTATACGACACCCAAGATCCTCTGAGTGGGTTCCCATTACCTATGTCATAAAATATATTGAACTATGGCTTTGCAAATCCCTGGATAGGATTGCCCATAATAAATAAAAGGGCAGCATGTCCCAGGCCTTCCATTCCAAATAAAGTTTGCAAAACGCCTATAATTCATGGTAATATTCTTCATTATTTTACCCTAGAAAAGGTGCTCTATTTACAGCCATAAAGTGCCTCAACCCTTCCATCTTTTGGTCCATGTGCAGCTTGGTCAGCTTGGGCCACTCTATGACACGCTCAATCTTCTCTGCTCAGAGGTGTTTCCAGGAATAATATTTAGGTGGGGAACATGGTGGGGACAGGGATAAAATAAATATATTTCTGATTTCCTCATAAACCACAAGAAGTCCATCATCATTCCATCTCAACACATAGAATTTTTAGGATTAACGATAACTTCTTTACAGACCACTCTATGCTACATAAGTTCTAAGATAAATTTGATATAAACATTTGTTTCAGTCTTATAAAGAATGGATAGTTGGGATGATTTTGGCCCCCATCCAGTTTTGCCAGCTCCTCTCTATTATCTAGCCCTACAACAATTGAAGGGGCAACATCTTCGGAAAGGTCTCCTCTACACAGATGTTGTTCTCTCAAATGGGAAAAAAGAACTAACCTGGTGGCTAAAACACATGGAGGCCTGTAGTGGGAGGCCATAGTTGTCTACAGGTTTCTATATCACCTATGTTATAATTATTTTCGTTGCTTTAAACTTGCATAATATGAGCCTCCTGTCTGCAGTAAATTTTATAATTTTGCTAAAGCAGTGGAATAAAGTCTATATTTTATTGAAGACAGGAGGTGAATATTGTCCCATCCTATTTACAAAATTGCTAACCATCCTGTATTTGCTTTTCTTTTTTGTTTTATTATATTAGGCTAATGATCCTGTTTCCAGTTTCATGACGCTTCATTGCTTTTTTGTGGTCTACTGATCTTAGTTTCTGGGTCCGTGCATATACAAAGAAAGAGGAATTTATAGTTATATGTGTTCCTGTATAGTGATTGGTGGATTGATTTCTTTAGTTTTACAAATGTAACTGTTTAATTCCTGTACTGCTGCTATGCTATGGGAATAGTAAAGAAAGATAAAGTGTAATATTCGCCTCCTGTCTTCAATAAAATCTTGACTTTACATCACTGTCATACAAACATAAATGCAGTGCTGTTGTCAGGTTTCCACCCTGCCAGGCTGGACTATGCGATAATTATTTATTGTCATGTCTACCTGCAGCCACTAGTGGCCACCCTTCCCTCTCAAGAGCACCCCTTTCTAATTACTTGGGACAGCTGAGCCCAGTTACCTGAGTACCTGAGTTTAGCTCTGCACTTTTATACCTGCTCTGCCCTTGAGTCTGGGCCTTTGCATTGTTTGGCTTGGTTCCTGTTAGTCTGCTTGCAGCTAAAGCTCCGTGTGCTTCGCTCTGATCTCATGTGTATGACCTTGGCTATGTTCACGATCCAAATGTGTTTTTATTTTCTTTTATTTGCCAACCTGCCCCAGTTATGCACATCTGCCCCCAGGCTTGCCACTTATACCCTGTTATATGCCACTCTGTCTCCCAGAAATGCCTTGTACCCTGCTATATGCCACTCTGCCTCCAGAAATGCCTTACACCTCCCCCCATATGCCCCCCTGACTTACCAATGCATCCCTAGTCTTGTCCTCCGTGCTTCTGACTCCTTGGTGTCTAGTGGGGGCAACCAGTTTGTGTGATGTGCGAAGAAAAGCTCCGCTGCTCATTAGTTCCACCGGGGCTACTATGACTGAGCACTAGAAGGTCATGTCATGCCGGTGCTCCGTCATAGAAGCCCCAGCGGAAGTGAAAGCAGAAGCGGAGGTTGTCTGTGCGCACATCGTGCAGACATCCATCGGCTGCCATAGAGGAGGATCCAGGTCCCCTGCAGCTCTTCCCCTGCAGCGCTGTGGGGATCTGGATTGTAATCTTATAGCCAGACATCTATTTGAGGTCTGATTATAAGTCGACCTCAAATATAAGACAAAAAACCATGTCATAATCGAGCAAATATGGTATATCAATACATACAATCAAAGGGCTCTTCATAATGTGTGTTAGCATTTGCTATTATATGTAACTATTAGCAACTATTTTATCTTACATATTTTCTATGGGTATTGTTATCTCTTTATCCTGTATTAACCATCACTGCCTCATACCTTAAATACAACAAATTTCTTTTTTTCAACATGGCACTTAAATAGCACAACTGCATTATTAATGATCCTTTACTTATTACTTCACAAAGAGACCCCAGGGAATGTCAAGAAATGAAAAATGGTACAATAGGTTGTGTTGTTTAACACTCATGAGCTCAAGTTTACATGCACAAACAACACAAACACAATTCTCTGGGGTTTATTCACTATACTGGAAGTTTGCAATGGAATTAAAGTGAAACGAAGCATTTCAATGTGCTGCCATATATATTGATATATACATTATGGACTGCCAACCATGATGAGTGGAGCTGGGCTTGAGCACAACTCACAAGGAAGGAAGCAAAACGCATAAGCAGTAAAGTGCCTCCTCTCCTTCCATCTTTTGGTTTGTGTGCATCTTGGTCAATCCTGACACACTCACTCATCTCTGCTCAGTAGCATTTCCAGCAATCATGCTTAGGGGGTCACATGGTGGGGACAGGGATACAAGTAGTGAAGCAATTATAAAACACCTCTGTGAAATATGCAGCCAGGTCTGTTTTAGACATACCATTTTAACTATATAATATGTATATAAGGACTTGCCCGAGCACACAGATTACACCCACAATATTTTCCCAGTATTATCCAGTAATGGATAGACATGGATATTTATAGTGTTGATGGTGAATGATGGTGTTTGTTGTTTTAGTGAATGTTTGTGTATGTGTAATGGTATGGTGTTGGGTAGTGTATGTATAATGTTATGGTGTTGGGTAGTGTATGTGTAATGTTATGGTGTTGGGTAGTGTATGTGTAATGGTATGGTGTTGGGTAGTGTATGTGTAATGGTATGGTGTTGGGTAGTGTATGTGTATGTGTAATGGCATGGTGTTGCGTAGTGTATGTGTAATGGTATGGTGTTGGGTAGTGTATGTGTAATGGTATGGTGTTGCGTAGTGTATGTGTAATGGTATGGTGTTGGGTAGTGTATGTATAATGTTATGGTGTTGGGTAGTGTATGTGTATGTGTAATGGTATGGTGTTGGGTAGTGTATGTGTAATGGTATGGTGTTGGGTAGTGTATGTGTATGTGTAATGGTATGGTGTTGGGTAGTGTATGTGTAATGGTATGGTGTTGGGTAGTGTATGTGTAATGGTATGCTGTTGGGTAGTGTATGTGTAATGGTATGGTGTTGGGTAGTGAATGTGTAATGGTATGGTGTTGGGTAGTGTATGTGTAATGGTATGGTGTTGGGTAGTGTATGTGTAATGGTATGCTGTTGGGTAGTGTATGTGTATGTGTAATGGTATGCTGTTGGGTAGTGTATGTGTAATGTATGGTGTTGGGTAGTGTATGTGTATGTGTAATGGTATGGTGTTGGGTAGTGTATGTGTAATGGTATGGTGTTGGGTAGTGTATGTGTAATGTATGGTGTTGGGTAGTGAATGTGTAATGGTATGGTGTTGGGTAGTGTATGTGTAATGGTATGGTGTTGGGTAGTGTATGTGTAATGGTATGGTGTTGGGTAGTGTATGTGTAATGGTATGGTGTTGGGTAGTGAATGTGTAATGGTATGGTGTTGCGTAGTGTATGTGTAATGGTATGGTGTTGGGTAGTGTATGTGTAATGGTATGGTGTTGGGTAGTGTATGTGTAATGGTATGGTGTTGGGTAGTGTATGTGTATGTGTAATGGTATGGTGTTGGGTAGTGTATGTGTAATGGTATGCTGTTGCGTAGTGTATGTGTAATGGTATGGTGTTGGGTAGTGTATGTGTAATGGTATGCTGTTGGGTAGTGTATGTGTATGTGTAATGGTATGCTGTTGGGTAGTGTATGTGTAATGTATGGTGTTGGGTAGTGTATGTGTAATGGTATGGTGTTGGGTAGTGTATGTGTAATGTATGCTGTTGGGTAGTGTATGTGTAATGGTATGCTGTTGGGTAGTGTATGTGTAATGGTATGGTGTTGGGTAGTGTATGTGTAATGGTATGGTGTTGGGTAGTGTATGTGTAATGTATGCTGTTGGGTAGTGTATGTGTAATGGTATGCTGTTGGGTAGTGTATGTGTATGTGTAATGGTATGCTGTTGGGTAGTGTATGTGTATGTGTAATGGTATGGTGTTGGGTAGTGTATGTGTATGTGTAATGGTATGCTGTTGGGTAGTGTATGTGTATGTGTAATGGTATGGTGTTGGGTAGTGTATGTGTAATGTATGCTGTTGGGTAGTGTATGTGTAATGGTATGCTGTTGGGTAGTGTATGTGTAATGGTATGGTGTTGGGTAGTGTATGTGTAATGGTATGGTGTTGGGTAGTGTATGTGTAATGGTATGCTGTTGGGTAGTGTATGTGTAATGGTATGCTGTTGGGTAGTGTATGTGTGCATGATGTCATATCCTGGTGCACAGCAGTTAGCTGTTCAGGAAGGGTCACATAATGTTGCATTATATGACCCAATGCAATCCCCTTCTGTGAATGGGCCAACCTAGCTTGATTTGCAGCAGAAACTTAAAGGTACTTGGCCTTCATAATGTATAATTGAAATCAGTGAAACTACAATGGCAGTGTCCCTTTAAATAACCCCTAACGGGTAAAAGTAATACATGAAGTTTCATCTTTTATAATGAATAATAAAGCAGCAAGAATTTATTACCTAGACCGTAAGCTCGTTTGAGCAGGGCCCTCCTCACCTGTTGTCTCTGTTAGTCAATTTGTTATGTTACAAACTACTTGTTATGTCCGGTCTACCCATTGTACAGCGCTATGGAATTTGATGGCGCTATATAAAACAATAAATAATAATAATAATCACCTGCAGAGGCTGTGCTATCAAATGTGTTTTTAGAAGAAGATACTGGGATACAACTAGTTGTAAGGACATGATTAGCTATTGCTTGTTGATCCAGTGATTTCCATTTTGCCTTTTTTTGGATCAACAGTGGGGATCTTTTTCTTTTTGGGATCTTCGACCTAAATAACTATGTTACTATCTTATTGCTTTGCAAAATAGCTAAAATCTGGTACTGCTTTCTTTTTGTTGAATACCGTAGCAAATGAATTAATTAAACAAGCTACAGTTAAATCATTTCAATTCCACACGCCTTATCCAAGTGTCCAAATGGCTATGTGTAATAACAACTTTATAGTAGTAGCAAGTGATTAGTAACTCGATAATGTTGTAGTTTTCTTGCAGCGTTGGGGTTGCAGCTTCCAAACAGGGAGAAAATCTATAAAAATGCTCAAGTCTGTAACCACTTATTATGATGACCAGCAAATATTTCCCATATTGCTGACCAGCACATGCACATTGTTTGCTTCTACTGACTTCCAGTCCAGACCAGCACCAGAAAAGATCCAGTTGATGTCCATAGACAGCTCCAAAATCTACATTGAAAATTGCAAATAAAACACTAAATAAAAAAATTTAATAAAAATGACATCTAAGTCCTCTGATCTTTCCTATTACCCAATACACACTGATCTCACTGGTGTGTTGGGCTATAATGTGTGTGCTGAGGATGATGAGAGTTGCAGTAAAGTTTGCCGGGTCTCTAGTTTTGGCATTCTTTACAGGAAATAAAATCTGGTCATTCTATATTTTGGATAGAACAACATTTATTAAGTTAGGAATAATAACATTAAAAAGAACACTACTTCTTTAAATCCCAAGCCTATGACTCTCTACCCATTACTGCTGTCTAGTATTTCAGTCTAAGCTATTTGCCTCCAGTAGTAAATACCGCCCGCCGCCCTCCAGCCCCAGCTGATGAGCTACTAGCTGCCCAGCCCATCTGTCTCAGCAGCGACAGAGTTAATACAGTGGCACTCATGGCCCTGCCCACTCCCAGCCTGAGCCGCTGGTTCCTCTGTGACGTCACAATGACTCTGAACAGGAAATGCTGAGAGAATCCACAGAATAGGAACTAAAAGGACTGAGAATAATGTGCCAGTGAAAGAGAAGGTAAGACCGGCGAGACCGGCATGACGAATGGGGACAGCAAGAGGCCGGGGGTGTCATGTGTGTAACATGTATGTGCTGTGCAGCTGGCATGTGTCATCACCCGGCAACCTGTCTGCCTCCTCCAGCATGCTAGAGAGTGCATGTTACAGGGGATTAGGATTTGGGGGATCCCTTCAGATGCACAGAGAATCATTTGGATCCCCCCACCTTGTATTATTCTGAAGCTGTTACCTTAAAGCTATTAATAGACAGAAAAGGTGACCCTTTATGTACAAAGGCAGTCTGGCTTCACTATATTCAGCATATACTGTATCATATGTGTAATAACTCATTTATTCAATAAAGCAGGCCCTGTGTCTTTAAATGCAGAGAGTCTATGTCTTGGGGTTACTTCTTAGAATAACAAATAGCCGTCTGTGCTGCTGCAGAACCTCTTTGAGGCGTGGGGTTATTAAAGGCACAGGGTGCAGTTTAAGTAAACTATGTCAGTGGGATCATCAAAGGTTACAGCGAGTCCCAGAGTGTTCATACATGGAGCTGACCGGCGGTTATAAAGATCTGGTGACCCTGGAGCCTTCAGCACTTGTCATCTTATCACCCTTTATATATATATAGCGCCAATAATATACACAGCGCTTCTTATAGTCCATGCATTCAAAGGGTCCGAAAAAACTAGAACTGACAGACAAACCGATACGTTAGGTAAAGAGGTTCCTCCTCGCAAGATCGTATCATGTATTGTATATGTCCTGTTTGCCCGTTGTACAACACTATGGAATATGATGGCGCTATGTAAAACAATAAACAATAATATATAGTTTAGAATACATAAGAACTCCCATGGCGGTCACAGGAGGTGAAGACTCTTTAAAGTTTTATATATTTATTTCTGTTGAGAACATTCATTAGGCTAATTGCAGCTCAGGCCGGTCTGACTATAATCTTATTAAACGGACAGATTTTAGTAAAAAGTTTGTAAATAAAACATCCCAAGATGCTAATCTGTGTACTTAAACAATTATTACTGTGTTTATCAAACATGGAAAATAATATTCCCTTTTTTTGTACAATCTTTAATTTTTTTGACACGCAACAGTCTATTAAGTATGTGTTTAGCAAAGAAAACTAAAGTGTTTAAACATTGTATCAAATAGTTGTTACGTTTCAGGTAAAATTAGATTAACGCTTATATTTTATTGTTAAAATTTCACCATCATTTAAAAATAAAGTGTGTGGTACCACCTGCTGTCGGGTGCTCGTTGGATATCAATAAATAAAAAGTGCTTCTGTACCAAATGTGAAATAAATCTTATTAAGTTAATATGCCTGATTTATATCATTACGTACAGGATAATGACACCTTTAGCACTTTCTTGAATTTACATGGTGCAATGGCAATCTGATCCTACATCCAATCAGTGTCATTCTTCTGTCAAATCTTTAAAACTAGATTTAAAGAATTCTGAATAAATATGTTAATATAGTGTTAGGCGTCCAAATTGTTAGTAAATGTTTTATATTCATCAAAGTCGTTGCAACAGAACCTTAAAAGGTAAATTCTGGCTATTTAAGAAATAACATATCTGTGATGTTCCTTATTAGCGTCATAAATATGTATTTTAGGGGAGGTTTCTCTTCTCTGTTTGATATTTCGGTTGGACGCGTGGATCTTCGTAGTGTAAAACCGCCTGGAATATATAAAGTACTGTTTTCTAAAAAGTAAATGTGACATTTTAATTTAGATATTTAGTTTCTCTAATAGAAAGCCCCTTTATAACACAACAAAGCAAGATAAAGTCACTTACTGGTTGTGTTTGCCGTTCCTTGAGCTAAGAATGTTTGGAATGTTGCCTCCTCTCCAATAAATAAGTGAGTTTTCAATGCTTTGGCCACTTTAATTATAATACTACGTTGCCATGACGACATATGCAAGTGCGTTAGTCATATATTACTATGTTATATATACTTATTACTCATATCACTCAGCTTTCTTTTAATTTACCGTCAGAATCGTTTTGTTGACCTGGCTGTAATTCATATTTTTTTCTGTTTTAAATACACTGATTGAGTCAGTTTCATACATTGCGTCCCAAGTTATGCAAACAAAAAAAAGCACATCTAGATTGTAAGCTTGTTTGCAGGGTCGTGTTTACCGCTTGTGTCCCGATTCTTATGCGATGCACTACCTTGTTAGGGCCGGTTTATGGATTGTACAGCGCTGCGGAGTATGATGGCGCTATATAAATCAATTAATAATAATACATTTTCTTTTGTGCGTTTATTGGTGGATATCAATTGAAGTGGGTCCCTGGTGATGTAATAATGTCAGTTAAAGTAATTGCACAATTAATTGTGAAATATCAAAGGGACTGGGCAGTTTTGAAAGTTGTGGTGGATTAAAAAAAACAAACAAAAAAAAAAAACCTAAAAGTTGCGAAGAACATTAATATCGCCTTCGTTTTGTAACAGGGCTGAATTGCTAGATCTCCAACTTTTTGTTCTTAGAAATACATCTGACAGGGATTGTGACTTATTTTATCGCAATGTCACGTGTTTTTCATGTCCCTCATGTAGCTAGTGCGCCTTAAAAAAAACAAACAAAAAAAATGCTGTTTATCTAGCGTTGCTTTTTATTAAATTTGACCTTTGTAACGTTTTCTAGATAATCCTACTTCCTGAAATGCTTCTGGTGTATTATGTGCTAATTTCACAAACAACCAGAAGTCACACCAAGCGGGGTGAAATTAGATTGAAGATATCCAATCCTAACCCAGAATAGGTAAAATAATAATATTCATTTGTGTTCCGAACTAAAAAAACAAAAAAAGTTTTGTTTTGGAGCTCCGTTCATTTCCTATAACTTTCCTCAGTGTTGGTAACTATGGGAGTTGTGTATAAATACATTATTTTGCAGAGTAGTTTTGTCGCCATAGTAACCAATAGACTGGTCCCGCGGATTGGGTCATTTCATTGGTTGTTCTGGTGATAAGCCCACATTTCAACCTTCACAATCAGAATCACTGTCCGTACTTGTATGTGAGCTCAGATTCCTACTGTCTGGAAACGTGCTAGTGAGGGCCAAACAGTTTCCAGTTGTCCGATATTTTGTCCTTTCTCTATTGGAACAAAAAAACCCACATCAGTTCCTTTTTATTTATTTCTTTATTTTACTTATTTTTTTAATTCTTTCACCACAATTTTCCAAGTACAGAACAGCAAAAGAAAAGCAAACAAAAGAAAAATGTTAGCAATACAAGTATTAAATATCTTAGTTCCCGGGCAGCATAAGATTTCACATAATAACACAAGTTAAAAAGTCATGCATGTATCCTTGTACGGTGTCTTTGCGTAATCTGTTTTATCAACTGCCACCTTAGCTGGTCGGATGTGCCATGCGTTCACTACTTTCTGTTTTTTTTGGATGCTGTTGATCGCTGGCTATCTGGACCAGCAGCCATGGGTCGTAGTGGTGGCTGTGTCCATTTTTGTAATTTGGTAGTGGAAAAGTCATAAAAAATAGCACTTTCTTCCTCTATTATATAAAGTACGATATATACTCCTGATTTCCTATCCCTATAATGAGTTTATCCCCTTTTTTTTTAGCATGCAGGCTACAGAGAGAGATGCGGCGTCGCTGGGTGGCGGAAGCTGGTCGGAGGGAAGCCCCACCATGACAGAGTCGCGAGCCGAGTCTCCTCAGAGCACTGCCAAGTCACAGACCTTTGACCTGTTCAATTTAGTGGTTTCCTACAAGAGAATAGAAATGTATCTGGAACCCGTCAGGGATATCTGGGACGGAATCAGATACCTGTTGCGGTAACGTCATCACAAATTGTCCTCATACCTAAATTTGTGTGGGGGGGTGTTTGATCCTAGGGTCCAATGGCCTCAGACACAGTAGACTGTCTACAATCTACTAACGTTCTACACATTATCCAATTCTAAAGATGATTTTTTTGCACAGGACTAGGTTAGCGTGCATTGGGGACAGATACATGTGTATTCTGAACCCTGCGCATGTATGATGTGTGCTGTTGCTACATGACCGAAGTTGCTGCTCAGAAAGTTAGTGTTTTTAGTTGAAGCCCTGCACAGTTTTCTTTACTGAACCTGGGGCGTTGGGAGTTCTATTGAGCATGTGCAGGAAGCATACCATGGTACACTTCCTGCGAGCAGGAGAGACAACCGAGGGAGGAGTTATATGACACACAAGAATGCCAATAACTAAGGAATGCCTGCACCTGTTTGCATGCAGTAAAATACACTAGAATCCATGCAAAGGACTTTAAGGACTATGACATCATATGGATTGTGCTTACGACATTTCTGAGATATTCCTAAACCTTTAGGAAATTAGATTTATTAAATTAGATTAGATTTATCTAAAATCTTTTTTCTAGAGGATTGCATAGCATTTAATCTAAGAAGGTTTTCAGGTATTCCCAGACTTTTATTTCTTACGGATACTTGCCAAGATATTTAATTAACTTAACGATTATCAGGTAAAGTAGGCACTTAGCAATGTATAGAAACGACTGTTTTCTTTGTTAAGGGGATTTATGTCTAAATGGCATCATATGGGTTAGATCTTTATCTTTTTAAGAACTGCAAGAATCATGAGGCTGAGCGGTCAGCGTTTGAATTGTAGTCAAAGAACACATAGAGAGAGATCTATCGGCTGCCAACCCTCGGCGAGGGCAAAACGTTCTCTTATTTCACTGCCATGTTTTTAGGGGGACCTCTGTCTTTTGCGAAACGTGCGCCCTGGCATAGAATGCTCGTAAAAACGAAATGCCCCTTTGCGTTATTATAAATCTCTCCAGCAATGCGGAAACGCGCTTTCTTCATTTATGTGAAGGAATTCATTTTCTGTTTATTTTATTTCCATAGGTGGCAGATGCCCATCTGTTCTTTTTTAACGTGTTTTACACTAAATATTTTGCTGCTAACTCTAAACGAAGGTAAGATCATTGTACTTTATAAAAGATACTATATAGTTAGTTTTGCTTAAAAAGAGATGGGTACTTGTTCTTTGCCATAACATACACAACGGTGTAATAAAAACACGCACATATATACATATACATACTACTTATATAAATATATTATATATATATATAATAACTTTTGCTAACAATTTGGATAGAACAGCCTGTAAAGATAAATATTTCTTCGGTTCCTGCGGTGGACATTGGCCAGAAGGTAAACCATGAAGTATAAAGCAAATGTTACAACTATGTTCATGCTATACACTTTGTTTGCAGACTAGAAATAAGGTCTTTTGTGTTGTGCGAAGGTACAGATGGGGTGTATGTTTAACCTCACCGAGCAAACAGTATTAACAAAAGACGTGTGCCTTGCCAAGGGCTGGATCGCTAGTGCAAGCGACCTGTGTCACAGTTGACAGGTGTGCGGCCGCACATGACCGCCGTGCCTTTGTTTAGAAATGACAGTAAGGAGCTTGAGTAGAGTGAATGGACAGACGTCCACCGTCTATTACTGCGGTTATCTGGCTGCATAACCGGAATTATAACCGATCTTTAACGTGTGTCGGTGAGCATGTAAACGTGGGCATTTCTGATCTGCTCTTACAGAGGGGATGCTATCACTTACCTTTAGAAGATGAAGTAAAGAGTTTCTAATAGAGATCGTGCAACACAGTCCTTAATAGTGCACTTTGGGTCACTTATTGATTAACCCTTGACTTCTCTTGTAGTTGCATGGTTCACTGTGTTCGCTCTTCTCATCTCAATTCCTGCACTGATTGGATATCTGCAAGAGATGTCGCAAATACATCTCCCCGAACCTGCGCTCGCTCGGAGAAAATATTACAGCATCCGGCGAGAGGAGCTGCAGAAAGTCAAGCTTTCCCGTCAGGAGGCTGTGACGGAGTTCCGCAGCTTGTAAGCAAATCGTTAAATAAGTCGATTCTGTGACTGTCGGAGTTCTGTGCAGCCCGTTACGCTGTTTGTGCGATGTGAGGCTATAAGCAAAAAAATATCAGCTCTGTAGAACCGTTGTCTTTTGTGTTCGGCAGCTTGGTTCACCTCGATGGCATGTTGCACATGATCTGTGGCAGCTGTGAGCAAATTTACCAAGTCCTGTACTGGCAGAATCCTTCCACGTCTGTGCGGTAAGTAAGCAAACCAGTGAAAAGAATGCAACGGGGCTCTCTTCCTCAAACATGCACACAAGCAGTGCGTAAACACTGAGGACAAGCCTAGATTTGTACTGAATATACAATAAATAATAATAATAATATATCCCCAGGGTAATGCCCTGTTAATACTGATAAAGAAGGTTATGATACAAACTTTGGCTATTCTATTTCTTTTTCCTACACGTGGTAATCCAGTGGTGCTGCGTTCCTAGACATCTGCAACATTCTGCCTTTTTTCACTTTTTTCTACGTTAATGCATGGTTTTCATACTAGTGATGTTTATATTTTTGGTAATACTATTTTTTATAGGAGCAGTTGTTATTTTGTAACATTAATATGAATTGGTATTGAAGCCCCCCCTACACCCTCTCTGCCCGTTGCAGCCTGTCTATGAGACACTGCGGAGCTACACTTTAGAGGTCTCCCAGGGTAGTGTGCAGGTCGCATGATAGAACACATCTTTGTCTGCCGCTGCTGCATGGGAGATTGCTGGCTTACTGCCTACAGATCAGGAGTAATGGCGCTCGGCGAGACTGCCGTTGCAAAACTACAGTGTGAATGCCTGATCACGCATCAGAGAGAAGAAACCCAAGAAGGTCTGTCCAAACCCTACTGGGATCTCTGATGGCTTCCCCTGCTGGCTAATCACAAACAGTGCAATCAGCAGTGCGGGGATATGGAGCCCTGCTTGCTCATCACAGTGTGATCAGCACAGAATGAACTATAAATAAAAAGAAAAAAGTTTGTGACATCACAGGCATCCAAAAGGGGTATATGGCTGTAATAAGGGGATGTTGCCAAAAATAAATTGAGTCATTATTCAGCAGTGGCACCTACCATGTTGAAGAAATCTTTAGCAAAATCACTAATTTTTGTATTTTTTTTATTTTTTTACGTATTAACACAAATAATTAATATCTTTACGATGTCTATTTTTGTGGGCACTTCAAATATGGTAAAAGGAAAATCCTTGTTTAACCAACATATGTTAAAAAAAAAAAACCCTCAGGACCAAAGGATATGAAAGTCACTGGTTAGGTAGTAGAATGGCCCAGTCTTAATCACCCAGATGGGCACTCTTTCTAATGAAAGTCTATGGAGGACCAAAGTCATTAGCTTTGCCATAAAGAAATAGCTTACTGTGTTGTTCTAGCAGGAAAACTCACCCAAAATATCACGTGACTGACAACAATAGCGGCCTCCAGGTCTGCAGATAAAGGGAGATTATTGGAAGAAAATGAAATAGAACCTTCTCAGCGCTAAAACGATCTTTTCTGTAGATAACAATAAGAGCTCTTGACCGGGTATTAGATACAGAAACCTGCTCTGCGATTTTTATCCTTCCTGACAACTTTTCAAAAGAGATATCTGTATCTGGAAATGAAACGACAGACCCGCTGTACTTTTACCATGGAGGCGGTATAAATATAGTGGTAAAAACGGGAAAGCGTTACTCAGAATGCAATCATTTCCTCTTTCTTCTTAATACACAACTTCACTTTTCTGTGGGGAAATCTAGTTTTTTTTGTGACTCAAGAACAGAAAAAAAAAATTATTCCTGACTCTCAGGTCTTATTTTTCACTGAACAAACAAACTATACGTAATCATGTCCTTGTTTATTCTTTATAGCCCTGTATATTCCGCAAAAAAGGGATCAATTGAGTTTAATGGTACCACTTCTATAGGCAGTGAGTTCCTCAGGGAACCTGGAGGGGGACCTGGATCCTCCTGTGTTATGCCCCCCCCTCCAACTTACCGGTGCTTCTGAGTCCCCGGTGCTTAGTCCGGGCAGCGTGTAGAGCTCTACGCGATTCGCGTGGAGCTCTACATGCTGCCCGGACTAAGCACCGGGGGCTCAGATGCAGGGGACCTGGATCCTCATGTGTTATGCGCCCCCCCAACTCAGAAGCACCGGTAAGTTTGGAGGAGGGAGGGGGAGTGTTAAATGGGGGGTGTAAGGCATTTCTGGAGGTGCTCTGTGAAATGCCTTTTAACCCCTTTAATGCCACTCTGCCTCCTGAAATGCCTTAAACCTCCCTATATGCCACTCTGCCCCATAATATGCCTTTTAACCCCCTAAATGCCAGAGTGGCATATAGGGGTATATGGCATTTCTGGAGGCAGAGTGGCACATAGGGGGTCAAAAGGCATATCATGGGGCACAGTGGCATATAGAGGGTTAAAAGGCGTATCATGGGGCACAGTGGCATTTAGAGGGTTAAAAGGCATATCATGGGACACAGTGGCATATATGGGGTATAAGGCATTTCTGGGGCAGAGTGGCAAGCCTGGGGGCAGATGTGCATAACTATTATGCATACAAAATATTTTTCTCAATCATAGCTTTTATTAACAAACAATTGTTCACATAGTTTACATGAACTAACATTTACTGGTAAAACTTTTTTCCTACAGGGTCGTCTTATATTCAGGCTTTTTCTTTTTTTCATAAGTTAATATTCAGATTTTGGGGGGTCGTCTTATAATCGAGATTATAATATAATAATTGTACTTTGCCGCTGTAATGTCTAGAAATCGAGATTATAATATAATAATTGTACTTTGCCGCTGTAATGTCTAGATTATTTCTATATGGGTTCCAAAAATAAAGAACGCACCCTCTTGTCAGCCCCATTGGCTGCTGTTCTGTTTTCAATAACTCAGCACCTACTTTCTGGATGATAACAGCTGACATGGGTAGAAAGCGGATTGTATGGAATGCCTGAGTTGTACTAAGGCTCCTGATGCTTGATTCTTGGTTTTCACGCCTGTCATGTCCCCATAAAGAAGTTCGTAATGTGTTTTCTTGCTTCCCTTTAGGTTCTATGGGTTCATGCTGGGCTCGATTTGTATTCTTTATCTGTTGCCCGTGTGCTGGGTTCTGGCCATTATCAACAGCACCTTGTTCATGAGGAACGCTGACTTTTACAGAGGTAAGCAGAGCCCTTCTCTATGATCTATCATTATGATATTCATTCTTTTTTATTTTTAATAAGACTGAATGCCTATGTTTTTATATTAAAGTGTGAATTAATCACATAAAAAAAAAATGAATTGAAAAATAAACCATCTTGAATATCAGGTGAACGGCACTTCCTGAATAATGACATTTTAACTAAATGTCAAATTGTACTAAAGTTCCAATAAATAGTAAAAAAAAAAACATGTAGTTGCCAAACATATCCAGTAGAGGTAGCTTAGCATAGAAGCTGTCCGGTGCACCTATCGGGCTGCATACCTATGTTATTTGGTACGGTGCCACTAGGTGGCAGTGTGCTTCCTATCGAACGTGTATGCTTTGTCTCCTAATCATTGTAGATTGTTTATTATCTGGATACATCACATTCATTATTATGTTGTGCATTGTTGAACTTCACTGTACCCATTTGCTGATATTTTAAGTAAAATATTGTGAAACTGATTGGATAAACTATTTCCCAAACCAAGGAGTCATTTAAGGAAATACAATGTATATGTATGCAGGGAGTGCCCCCCATAGCCAAACAGTTACTAAATAATTACATGACTGTAGGGACACATTAGGAAGCTGTCGAGCTCCTGGTTTGGCCCCTTTCACTAAACACCTAAGCAGTGTGGGTGCTACCTGTGCGCAATATATCCTGCATCCTTGACCTGCCAGGTATATGGCTGTTATACACACAAAATCCACTAGATGGCAGCAGTGTCACTCTTTATTTTAAGCTGCACATGCCACATTTAGCTGTTGCAGGAACATAATGTAAGAACCCAGAAATGCCATCCTTGGTCTGCATATGAAGGTGTTATCTGGTGATCACGTAACGGAAAAAGGACTGGATGGTGCATTGTACTCTGTTCATCGCTTTATTTCAACAGTTGAAATAAATCCATGCCAGGGAGCTAAAGTGTTGCTGATCTGCTTCATCATTAATAAAGCATAACACACGGGAGTTTGCTTGTAGGAGAGTCTGTTTGCTGACTTCTTTGTATGTAAAAACTGGCAGTTTCTCCAGCAAGAAGGGCAGAACTGGCCCCTTACATAGTTAAAGGGAAGCTCGCTCTGCGCATGCACGGTGGGGTCTCATTACACCCCTGTAACTCTCGCAGAAATCACTGCTGAAGCTGGCTGGCGGGGAGTATACCCTGTATTTATGCTGGTGAGCTAGAGATGTTTCAGCAGTCAAGGGGCTGGGGAATGGGAGAAAGAGGCAAATGCATAGAGGGGATGCTGCTAAATGATCTATTAAACGGAAGCCCCTACTGTCTTATGCTTTTAATTGCTGGGGCGTCACTGGAGCTCTTCTGCAGACCCACAGCTATAAACCTCATCATGTAAATTATAAGCAAAATAAGTGGGTTGAAGACAGGTTTCAGATTAAACTGAATCAATGTGCTGTATAAATGATTCATTGGCGTGAGCAGCTCTTATGTTTTTGAACAGCGGGGACGTTGCGGAGACGGCAGCTCAGAGATATTTTGTCTGTTCTCTAGTTCTTGTGTCGTATGCACCGTTTAGGTTGTAGATTCACCTTTTAAAGGGTTAAACGTCCTTCACCGGCTCTGCTGTGACTGGGAAACGTCCTCTTGCTTGTTCATTAACATTGAGCTGTTGAAATATCTGCTGATCACATCATAGATGGTTTATTTACCGCCCCCCCCAATCCAGAACCGATGCCATGTCCCTAAATCTCGCTAAACATCCGAGCGTCCGTTTTGCTCGACCAAAACCTGGAAGCTGACAATTCCCTGCAGCCCTTCGTGTGTCTTTCCTCCTTCATGTTTTTCAAGCTGCGGACTTTCCAAGCAAGAAGTGAAGACAGATGTTTGAGTTTGGATGCTGGGACATAAATTTCAGAGCTTTTACTTCTGGCTTTGGGGTGTCCTTTGGACAGATACTGTTGTGTCTAATGTCGAAAAAGCAGGACGCCTCTTACAAAGCTACTGTGAGGTCTGAGCGGCGCTCAGACAGAGAATTTGGTTTTGGTTTCAGTGTTCCACGGATGATGAATCCAAGTGTCAGTGTGCGTCTGTAGACAATAATGGTGTTCATATGTATGTGTTAATAACAGCGGGGGCTGCGCATGGTTTCCATCTGGCGAGCACTGTTAATAGCCGACGGTGCCTTGTGCATTTTGTCCAAGTGTCATTTTCAATGCACGCAGAAACATTATGGATGGAATGGATCATGGGCAATTACGTTTAGTGTGAACATTTGTGTCTTACAACATTTCCTCGTCTGAACCTGGTGAGACACCAGATGCCGTGAGGCTGAGTGCGGGAACTCGAGTGGCTTTTATCCTGTTGTGTCGGTGGAATCGTTTAGACCATTACGGCATGTCTTGGTTGCGTGTAAAATATGTGAACGACCAGCTCGTATAAATGGTGGAGCATTACGTGACAAAGGAGTATTGAGGATTCAAAAGACAGAACTTTGATATAGATAAAAAAAAAAATAAAAATAAAAACGAGAAAGACCCAGAGAATGAAATTTGAGAGCCCCAATTTCAAGGAGTTCAGATTTTCTAATTTTATGGCAGCCGTTCGCGCAGGTAATTGCGGGCGCTGCTGCGTAATTGGTCCCCACCTGAACCGCTCGCTTTGATAACCGAATTTGATCCTTGAAGGGAAATGAACTCTGAGGCCGACAGAAGGTGGGATTTGAGGGCGCGATCTATCATACGGGGTTGATAAGGCCAAATACGAGGATATTTGGAAGACTGAGTCATGTTTACCTTTGCACGAGTTTAGAAGAAAGATAAGGATTTAAAGAATTTTGCAGTAACGTTTGCCAGTGGTTAATGATTGTTGGCAGCGCTGTGAGTTGGATTTCTACCAGGGATACATTAGGAGAAAAAAAAAATAGTCATTTTCTTCCCATAACTGAATCATTGAAATGTTTTTTGTTTGGTTTTGCTAAGTATTTTTATTCTAGTTTTAAATTTGACCTTTACGATGTCACACTTGGGACTGTTAGAACGGCTGGGTGCATAAAATAAACTTTTTTTCTGGAATTTAGGATTTGTTTTTGTGGGGTAAAAATACAAAAAAATTGCATAAAAATCCATACTTAATTATTATTATTTTTTTAAATTGGCTTTTGAAATGCGTGCGTGATGGAAGTTATAGTCTGCAGCAACTGACCCCGAAACCTACTCGCTCCCACTGCTGTAAAGTAAAACTCCCATTAGGCTTAGCCAATGCTTATCTCACTACTAGGTGGCTTTTATCAGGCAGCTACTATACAGACTATTCCAGGGGGAAAATGCCCCAGGGCTGCCGGGCAGTATGTGTTAAAAGTTTTTTTGCTGAATGAATGTGATAAAAGTGAATAATAATCGTTAACGTTATCTCTTTCCTCGTCTAGTTGTAGCAGAATATAAAGCATCGTTACAACAGAGAAGCGGCCCAGAAAATGATCCCTTAAAACCATTACAAGATCCTCAAGAGGTAGACAACGGCACCATATCCGATCGCACGCCTACACCTGTTCCAACAAGCTCCGAGGTATGCGTCGCCCAAAGGGCTCCACGAAAAATGGTTCTCTATATAGGGTAACAACGTAATATTTATTAGCACGCCTATGGTTTTTCATATGTCCCCCAATTAAGGGTGGGTTGACTTGGGGAAAGGGCCAGGTGCCGCTCAACTGGGACCAAGTCTGCCCCGACACGGAGTATTTGGCAACGATGCTTGTGGAGTTCCCGTGTATTTATCCCTATAACCTTTATAAAGAGTTATTGTTTGTCTGTTTTTATATATTTTATATAAATTGGTGTTTTGTACGGCCATATTCGTAGATGTCCGTTTTAAGCAGTTGTCTCCTTCCACTTCTTTCTTTCTTTAAAGCTAATTTATAAGTCGAACGCTATGCCGTTTTGAGATAATGGGGTATTTGCGTTTTATGTAAGTGGTCGGAAAGATAAGAACCTGCGGCGTCTTGGCTTTATAAAATACAACAATCTGATAAATTCCGCCAATGTGCGTTTCCCTTTCCAGCAACGTTCTTGTGAATCCAAGTCATTGGAGAATAATCACGCAAAGAAAGAATTTGCTTTGAAATAACTTAAAAGGTTATCAGGCCACCAGATCGCTTTCTTTTACATCTACTTTCCACGTAGAAATCTACTGTGCGCCTCATGAATTCTACGCGATGTCCGATTATTAATGATCCCAGGACAATGCGCAAGTCCAATTCTTACTTCCCCTCTGGTAACTTGGAGGGAACTCTTTGGATCCCACCGTTTTTCTTTTCTATTCTTGCATTAAGTTTGGATGGAATCTGTTAAATCGCTCGCTGCCTGGCAGAGTTTTATTCTTTTGTCCACGTTTGGCCGTCTGCCCAGCCGTCCTTTTGTGGGCTGAAATATTTCTTTTTGTTTATTTTTATAATGAACGTGTTTTCGGGAAAAGTATTCAGACCCCTCGCTTCCCCCTGAATATTTCATTCCCATCAGGTATTTGTTTCCTTGCTTTTTTTTTTCTCCCAATCTTAAAATCATTTTTAATACGTTTTTTTTACTTTTTTTCTCTCTCCTCCTTCGTTTTCTGTCTCCTCAGTTTCCCTCCTGCTTGGACAGCCCAGAGTTTGCAAGCCATAAACTGGTAGGATTTCGTGAAGAAATGTCCCAATTTCTGTTGAAAGCATTAAAAAAAACTCTTGGTTCCAGCAGCGCTGGAAAAAGTTACACCTTTTACTTACAAGGACGGGGCAAAAAGAGCCACGATAGGGCAAATATTGGCTCCCTATAAGAGGACCTCTTATTGATCTAGGCCCCAGCTCCCGAAATAACGGCTGACATTTCCATAAATAAATATATTTAAATATATTTTCCCTTTGAGAATCCCGTTTATATCTCCTGCAATAGTTTCTTTTTTCTTTTTCTTCTATTTTTCTTTTTCCATTCTCTTTTTCTTTTCTCATCAATGTCAGGAGAGCGGGATGGATATGAATACATTCCATACAATTAAGAAGTAGACTTTATTTGGAATATTTTATTTTTTTTGTCCATGCATTTTAAAAAGTCATGACTTTAACTCGTGAATAAAATATATATATATGTCTCTAAGCTACATGTAAATAAATTCTTGAGAAGGGGATCGCTTGTTTTCAGTGAACGGACACACTGGGCTCGAGGGAAACGGGGAAAATGTGTAAAAAAAAAAAATAAAAAATAAAAAAAAAATGCAATTTAATTCTTAATAAATCTGGCTTCATTGAAGGCAGCACTTTTTGTTTGTTTCGCTGATATTGTTAATTTCTCTGTACTGAGAACGAGTTTTCTGCGCTTTATTTGTGAGTGTTCAGGCCCGCCGGCCTTTTTAAATTGGTTCATTTGATGTATCCCGGGTTAGTATTATTATTATTATTAGTTGAGCTCAGTACTGCAGTACTCTAGAGCAGGGGTGGGCAATTAATTTTCCCATGGGGCCACATGAGAAATTGGAATGGTTTTAGAGGGCCAGACCTCTACAAACTACAAACTCCGAAGCCTTGTCCATTTTGTTAACTTATGTGCTGTTTAATAAAGTTATTCAAGCCTACGTCATTGGTAGAGGTGCTTGAATAAGTAAGGCCTGAATAACTATTAGCACAGCACAGAAGTGAACAAAATGAACAAGGCTTCGGAGTGCATACCGTATTTTTCGCTCTATAAGACGCACCTGCTGATAAGACGCACCTAGATTTTAGAGGAGAAAAAAAAGGAAAAAATATTTTGAGCTAAAAAATGGGCTAAAATATTTATTACAATAACTGAATAAGCTATGAACACAGTAAGACACACGCAGTAAGACACACACAGACACAGTAAGACACACACAGACACAGTAAGACACACACAGACACAGTGAGACACACACAGACACAGTAAGACACACACAGACACAGTAAGACACACACAGACACAGTGAGACACACACAGACACAGTGAGACACACACAGACACAGTGAGACACACACAGACACAGTGAGACACACACAGACACAGTAAGATACACACACACACAGTAAGACACACACACAAACACAGTAAGACACACACACACAAACACAGTAAGACACACACACACAGTAAGACCTCCCTCCCTAACCCCCCTTCTCAGTATCTCCCCTCTAACTCCCTAACCCCCCCTTCTCAGTATCTCCCCTCTAACTCCCTAACCCCCCCTTCTCAGGATCTCCCCCCCCCGCCCCGGTCACTTACCTTAAACTCCTGTGTTGGAAGCGTGAGGCGTTTGTCTCGGGTGCCGGCGCTTCACTGCTGATCGCCGGCGTCTGACGTCATATGCCGGCGCCCAGCGTAAAGCGCCGGCACCCGAGACAAACGCTTCCAACACAGGAGTTTAAGGTAAGTGACCGGGGCGGGGGGGGACACCGGACTCATTGGTGAGTCACCAGGACACTCTTTGCGGGCCGGTCCGAGCTATTCAGCGGGCCGGATGTGGCCCGCGGGCCGTGCTTTGCCCAGGTCTGCTCTAGAGTGATTAGATAAGGGGTATCGCGACATTTGTCTCCCGGACACTTGGGAAGTATGGTTCCCTATCTTTTTTTGGGTTAATAAAAATTAGCAAATTAGCTGAATTTTCATAGTCTGTTTAAAACATGTCTCTAAGGGATCTGTTCTGGACCCTACAGCTCAGAAAACTTACCGGGTCTTCCAGACGTCTCCTTTTCTTTTTGCTGCCCTAAAATCTCTTTTTATAGAACAGAGCCTTTCTGACTGTCTCCAAAAACATATATATATTTTTGTGGGGATTTGAATGCTGATCTTTACCTTTTGTAAGCGATTCTAGTAATGTGTGTTTTTTTTTTTGTGTATGCCTGGTAATTGTAGATAAATTCAACCTAAACTGGATATTTTGTGTTTTCCAGGACCTCTCGCCTGGGAGTGTAGAAGAGGCAGAGGAAGCAGAGCCTGATGAAGAATTTAAAGACGCTATTGAGGTGAGTAACTCTTCATGTGATGAATGACAATTGGACGGTTAATTTTAATACCATGGGTGCCAACGTGGTATGAAGCCACCATTCAAGGATTAAAGGTGTGTAGGCTGACTCTGTGAAATCAGTGTAGCTTCACCTGCGGACTTGGAAGAGTAGTGAATGTTTCTGGTCCTGGAGACCTCTTGCTACCTGGCGTTCAACCATTTGTTTAAATAATTCCAGCCTTACATTTTAATAAGAATTAAGAAAATGATCCCTGGATTCAGGAAATCAAATCTAAGCAAGGTGTTCTAACAATAGACTTATAGATAGACGGATAAGCTCAACTCTGTAAGCGATATGAAGCCATTGAATTTCACCAACGGGGGGGCAGAGTTCTTTTATAATGCAAAGTTAAAAGTCGCATGACTTCCAAGAACTCTCCCCGCATTCGCTGACCGTTATAAAGGGCAATCCATTCTTCCCAGAGAAACTCAAGAAATCCAATTTCCCTTGAAATTTAGATGCGCAATAATTATTTAATAATTTTTTTCTTCACCTTTTGAGTTAATATTTTCCCTATTGCTGTAGCTAAACTTCATTGGAAACACTTGAGCTTTCTTTGTATGACTCCTAGATTTGCCCCGCAGTAGGGTAATCTGAGGAATACCCCGACGCAGCTTGTGTAGGTCCACGTTTCAATTTCAAATGAAAGCAACAGGCGTTCATACACTTGTCTATAAATACTGTTTTATGTGTAATATCCTTTTTTATGCTTTGGTATTTGGGGTTTGTCTGTGCTCCTACCTGAGGTTGCCATCATCCAAATTCACTTGACCATTACCATTTTTTTTTCTTATCTTAATTGTGTCCTCTTCTCTACATGCTGCTTGAGAAAGGATCAACAACCGATGACATTGGTGAGTGCAGACAAACCACCCTGAAACATGTATAGGGTAACTGGTTACGGTGTGCGTAGTAACGGGAAATGCAGATCGCACAATGTCAGCGTGTTCTATGCTTTTTAATATTTCACATGCAATGAACATGTTTATCTTGTGCCAAAAGACAAACTGCCACAAACATTTAATATCAGGAAATCTAACGGAGGCCTTTCTATGAAAGAATGAGTGTATTGGCAATTGTGAAAAAAGTTGTGTATTTTAGTTTTGGAGAATACAGCGCAATTTTGTGTAAAACATAACAACTTACCAAGTCTAGCTGGTTTATTTCTATATCATGTTTCCCAACCAGGATCTGCGTAACCTTTTTTTTTTTTCCCCTAATTGGGCCAACTTGCGGTGCTTGGTGTTAAATCTTTCTAACTAGCGGAGAAACCAGGAAAAAGGAACCCTCTCTAGAGGGTAGAGATATAATTGGACGTGTGCCGTAGGTGCCACAAAAATAACGACTTCTATTCTTTAATGTCCCGTTGATAAATGTTTTCTTTGTAAGTTAAAGGTCCACTTTCACATGGACATGTAGCCTACCCAAGTTTCAGCTGACTCTTTTCAATCTGTATGATTGTCTCACCGATATTCTGAGCTTTCTTCCCCTCGGTGGAGCTCCGGTAACAGTAGTCAAATTACATTATTGTCCCAAATCAGCCGTTTCCTCTGTTTTTCTGGTGCTGAGGCAACCTATTTCGTTCCTGGAAGTCCTTTGACGAGTAGTTAAGATCGCTGCTCACTGGCAGATAACCAACACGCGTGTATATTTTGGTGACTGTAGACATAGGTATGGTTTTAATATATAGTCATATTTGATTTATTGATTATAATATTAAATATAACAAAGCAAGGAATCTGCAAACACCCATAAGATACATACCGCAAGTGCTGAGACTGGAATGCAATTTATAGCCGTCTTTGGAGACCATTAATGAGGCATCTGCGTGGTGAGAGGGGGTACTTTATGTCATGTCTGCTCCGGACCTGTATGTATTTTTTGTGGTTAACGTAAGTATGTGTCTTTTATCAGGAAGATGACGATGTGTCCCAGTGTGCTGTGGAATACGACCTAAACCTCCAGGACAATGGATTTCTCAGTAAAAACGAGGCCATCAAAAGCAAAGTGTCTAAGCTTACGGAGAAGCTTCGCAAGCGATATCCCACCAATAACTTGGGTATGTAAAATGATTGTAATTCCAAGCAAACTGTGATTTAGAATAAAGTGGAAAAAAACTAAAGTTTTGTGCCTGTTGGTAGAAGAAGAACATAAGGAGGCACGACATAGCCACGGGTTTTCAAACCAGTTCTCGAGCATCAATGGGGTTATATCAGTGTAAACATTGGTAACTCCTAGGAGCAGAAGCACAGATGGTTGTTGAGGAGCCACATGAGCCAGCGCTACCCTCTTAACATATCTGGTCTCTTGAATAACTTTCATTTTGGGGTTTATTTATGAAAACTGTATTCTCACAGAGCATTTCAACAAGCATAGAAGCAGGTAATAACTGTTTGACCAGTCTAACCGGCTGACTGTATCACCGCTTGAGCGCGAGCTCCATGGTGGAGCTTCAAAGCTGGTTCCATAACAATGTGTTACAGATAGGGCGATGAATCTACGTCCAGATTGCCTAATTGGGGCTTTACCCTGTGTGAAAATGATGAAGCTTTATGGCCATGGCTGGGATTGACACAAGATCATCTCAATGATCAGAAGCAGCCTGCTAGGCTATTTTGGTTTCTATCTGTAGCGAGTTATGCCTCCTATCTTTGTTTTCTTAAATTGCCGTAAAACCTACGCTTGGAGCAGACTCGGGTTTTTCTACCGTAATTAAACTCAGCTCCGTTCACGTGGCCCGAATTGTGTAAGGTAACCCTAGATTGAGTGGAACTAAGTGTTTTTACTCTTTAGACTTTGAGTTTGCGAACAACTGTACCTTTGTTTAATGGAAAAGGATTTGTTCTGCTCTGTTACCGCAGTGTACAATACAGCTGCCAGAACGCGAGTACGCGGGACGTACATACTTGCTATCTCTGGAGATATGAACTGTTAAGCTACGGTGCCACGCGAGTTAAGCAATGCAATCACAGACAAACATTCTCTTATTTCTGATCCGCCGTGGACTTTGATTTAAGTTTGGGCTTAAAGCTTCTAACTGGAAACATGAGACGTTTAGTGTGCCTTTTCCACGTTAGTTGGAGAAAGAATGTAAAATAAACATGGAGTAAGCCGCTCTTACCAACGTTTTAATTGAGAGCAGCATGCGTCTTAATTTAACCCCTGCTGCTAATGCTTGTGTAGAATGCGTATCAGTAGATACATTGCCAACTTGTTTAAAACCAACCTGTCTCTTTTCCTAAATCCTACACTTTTACATTTATGTTCAATAGACACGTAATGATTACAATAAGCAATATATCCGTCTGAAAACCCATTTTATATATATATATGTATATGTATATATGTATGTATGTATGTGTGTATATATATATATATATATATATATATATATATATATATATATATATATTGATTTGATCAGGTAGTCTTTGTAAAGGTGGTTAAGGAGAAGAGAGAGAACCTCCGCATGGGCAAGTGATTAGATAATGCTGGCCCTGTAGGATACTATTATAGATTCATGTTCACCATACGCTTTGGGCTCAATGGAGGGAAGTGGGACAAGATGGTTTTGGGTCCAAAAGAGGGAGAAATAGGAGGATTGCTGCTTCTCATTCTGTCATGCCCATTCATTACCCTATTCAAATTCAATTCAAGAAGGGTCCATTTGATAGCCGTTTGGCAAGTGCGTTGCCAAGACCTTTTACATGTGGGAGTTTGTCATGTTTTACATTAGAACATCTCTTTAAAGAGACACTTTAATGCATATGATAGCCGAGTGGTCCCACTTGCCCCTTTCCCACCGCCCAACCCAGCTATTGGGCTTGCATATTTGCCTTCAGCCGAACACCACCTGCCACGTGATATACTTACCACCGGTCGGCTCCAGTGCTGGCTTAGGAAGCTTTTCAGGGGGTATCTAACTCACTGGGAATGCTTTCCTACCACCGATTGGCTGCTTAACGCAGTAACGTCAAACCACGGATGTGGTGTTCTGCTGCAACTCTGTTGCTGCAGTTTCTCCTAAAGGTAAGAACAATATTTTTATATTTTTAAGTAACTTAATGTGCATTCTTGGTTGGTGAGACTGCCAGAGACATTAGACCATCCAGTTAAATAGTCTGAACAACACCATTTGAGTCTGAGGTCTCTCCACCACACCTGAGGGTAGGAAAAGCCTCTTCCCTCATATTATTATTATTATTATTATTATTTTTATTATAATATATTACCTTTCCAACAGATTTGGTTTTTTTTATATTGAATTTAATCTATAAAAGAATGTAGAAAACCCCTAAAGGTTCCGTCGCACCGGCAGGATTTTACTGCTGAAACCTATTAAGGCCAATCATTCATTTCATGTAAGCTGGTGGTTTTGAGCCGGCGATAATTCTCCATCTCGAATAAAGTGAGCAAGATATATTGCATAACCTGGGAGTGAAAGGCTGGAGTTTGGTAGCTCAGTACATGCTGATACCATCTGGAATACTTTCTTGTACTTATGCATGAAGGATAAATTATAAAAACTCCCTCAGGTTTTTTTTTTCTTGCTTGGCTATAGTCTACAATTTTTTTATTTTTTTTTAAGTTACAGCCGAATGCTTGCCCGTCGTAGCCAGGAGTCATGCTGGAGCAGCACGGAACCAGCGTGTGCGATTATAACGTTCAGATGCCTCTCTGCCGATAGAAATGACTCCCCTTCCAAAACATTGGGTCATGAATTCAGAATCGCAGGCTGTTGCTCTCATGCGACCCTCCAGAACAGTTTAATTTTCTTTTTTACAGAAAGCAGATGAGGATATTTAGAAGCCTGGAACGCCAATCGCCTTCCAATTTCTGTCGATAAACAATTTATTGTTTTTCTAAATGAGTGTAGAATGTGTATGTTGCATATATACAGAGATGTGTGGA
This sequence comes from Spea bombifrons, assembly GCF_027358695.1. Classification (NCBI taxonomy): domain Eukaryota; kingdom Metazoa; phylum Chordata; class Amphibia; order Anura; family Pelobatidae; genus Spea; species Spea bombifrons. The sequence continues at coordinate 28,558,472 of NC_071097.1, read as the reverse complement.
GACATGTTGGCGGAGACAGGAAGTAGGAAGTAGAGAAGGGCAAGAGAGTAAAAACTAGAAGGAAGGTAGTAGGATTCATGAAGGGTAACGGCAATAAACTGTTTTCATTACAAGGTTAATCTGTCTACCCCATCACTGTTTGAACACATCTACAATGAGTTACTTGGTGTGATATTTTGTCTGTTCCCATATGCAAGTTGCGAATGGGTCCAGACATCAAAAATGAATTGTTATTTCTACTTAATTTAGATTTATAATGAGTCATTACTTTTTATTTATAAAATACTTTTATTTTGTGTACGTCATGCGTGCCGCCATTTTGGAATACTTAAGGGCATCAGTTGCCCCCCCCCCACCATGACAGCACAGCAGTTCCACCTCGCTTTATGTCTCAGGGTAGTTGAGACTTAATAATGAGGTTTAATAGACCAGACCAATTAAAGCATTTCTCTTCCTGTGGGAGAAAGGTGACTGCTATATGCAGTAGGACACAATGCTAGGGGTAACACAGTGAGAAGGAAGGGGCACCAGAGATTTTAGATATTTCAGTAGAGCACTGGAGAACCGGCAGCCGTCGCCATCATTAGTAAAAATTTGCGGGTGACAAGAAAGTGTGGGAGACCTGGCCAAATGCGCCACTGAATTTCAATGAGTAACAATTTCAACTAAAACTACATATTTTTAAGGAAATTGCAGGGTTGAGGCAGGGCGGACAAAAGAGATATCAGATAAACAGAATATGTATTAAGAATAATTGTGTATTTATTGTGTGTGTATTTGTATATAGATACATTTCAGGTTTATAAATGCAAATCTTTTTTGGTAATGGAAACCAACGTTTAAAAGTCTTTTACTATTCCAAATAATTGCGAAAAAACCTTTCAGACGTTCATGATGAATAATGATTGTGACTCCCAAGTTAATCATGGAGAAAATGTGTTTCCATGTTAAGGTATTAGCCAAATTGCTACCAGGTGAAAGCCTCAAAAGGGCATTTTGCGAGCGTAGTAGACATTCGTACCTCTACGCTGACAATCTTGAGCTTGAATTTTTGATCCATGCATTAGCTTTTTGGCCAGTAGAATGTAAAGATAAAGCGTTCCATGATTGCGCCTCTGTGCTTTTTTTTGGATGGCCTCTTTGATTTAATTACATATCTGATGATGAGCCTCTCACATATAAGATTTTTTTTTCCCAACCGTCCTTATGAAAGAATAAGACATAAAGCGTCATAAATCTAATCCGAAAGCCACAATAATAATTGGTAGTCTATGAAACGTTGAATAATCCATTTAAAACAATTGAGATTATGGAAATTATTTTGCTGAGATCATTCTCCCAGCGCTACACTTAAGATCATAAAATTCAAGATTTCTACACTATTTAGTGCCTCTCCGGAAGGCTGTTGGAAGCAGCCAAAACCTTTTAAAAGTTCAATTTGTGGTGGCATTTTATTGGAGGATTTGCCAGACGGTTAATCGAATTGCAACGTGACCTTTTTAAATGCAGCAATTAACCATAACGACTTGGTTATTGGAGCCGGGGTGCCCTGATTTTAAATCCCACGATTACATTTTTTTTTTTTCGTTTCTTTTTTTGTAAATCAAAATCATAATTTTTATTTTTTTAATGAAACGTCAAATTTTATCTTGCAGATTAACTTAAGTTCCCCAGTGTCTCGGTATGACTCATAGTTATTTCTAATGATCTGTACAACAATTTGTAGCTTTTTCATTATAGAATTACACTATTAGGTCACAGCTTACCCCAGTTGGAGAAAACAGTCTTTAAAATGTGCATTAGACACTCTTTAACCCTTTTAAAGCCTACTCTAAACAATATAGTTTTCCAGTCAAATGCGCTAATAAGAATGCATTTTTTTTATTATTAATATTATTTATATGCATTTTAGGGTGTGCTTAAATTTTTTTTAGATTTTTTTTTTGAATTTAATATCCCAAAGGCTGATTTAAATTTAAAAGATTTTGTTGCCATAGCAGCAGAAAAATCTTCTCCAAAGGCTTGTGTAGTTTTTAATGCGCTTCACATTACCAATAAAAAGACAGATCTGATCATTGCCTTTGCTTAACACGCTTCCATTTATGTACCAGGCTGAGGAATATGTTTGGGGCTTTATTCGAACACTTCAAATAGCGGCATGGAGATTCTGCAGCTGAAGTCTGTAGGTTAACGTTTTGCGATTTCGTTTTTTTTAATTTTTTTGTAAATTGCTGTTTATATTAGCAAAAAAATGCAAATATTGGTTTAAGCAAAGATTCCACGCATTTTATCACACAGTCTGGTGTTACCTTATTTATTTAATTTAGTACAATAGGCATTGCTGCAACAACACGTTTTCCACCGTGGGACTTCATCTGTTTGGAATCCAATACATTTTTCCCAAGAAACTTTGTTTTCTTTTCATTTTCCTACTCAAACAGGAATAAAATGTATCCTTGTATTCTCTGGATGATACACAAGTTGTCAGGAACCAGAACTTTGGTGCATAACATCTTTTGATTGTTTGCTCTATTCCTTAAGACCTACCGCAGAGCAGGAAAACCATCAAAAGTACAGATTTTTGGTTTTTTTTTATCTTTCCGTTATTTCTAGCAGTTGGTTTTTAAACGCAAAGGATATTTAAGGTGTCGATTTAGTAATATTATTATTAAGATCTTGTAAATGGCATCTGGAGTTAAGCAATCATCGTGCCCTCACATGTTGTATTATTACTATTATTAAAGTAGGTATAATTTACCTGTGAGGACACCACATAAAGGCATGAATGCAGGTCCGGACTGGCCATCTGGCAAATTGGGCAAATTCCTGGTGGGCTGGGGCTAGATGGTGCAAGTAATTTACCTTAACAAAAACTTGTGTGACAGATCCTATTCTTTAAAGTGCAGGCACCAGGTGGGAACATGTAAGAGCGTAGTGTGCGCATGGATGTCATTTAGTGCCAACACCACTTTTCTTCCCCAGAATGGAAGTATGCATTGATGTAAACTATTGCTGCCAATTTAACACACAAATTCACCAGAATTCTCGTTAGCTGCTTTTAAAACTTATATTTCGAAGAATACAATAAATTATCCTATCAACCCCTATTGTGTTTCCGTTTACCGCTCTTAAAGCATCCTTTGTTTCCATTCTATAACACGTGCATCTATGACTTGATCACCGTGTCCGATCAGAATGTATGGTCCAGGCCAAGAGCAGATGGAAGAAAACAATTCTACTTTTCTCAATCTTATCCAAACTTGCTCGTCTACCGAAAGTTACATAACACACATTTCCTGTCCATTCATTATACCGAGGCGTCCAGGGGGAGAACGTTCTGAGGTTTTGTTTATTCTCGGCCTGTTAGCTGAGAGCAGATATTATGGAGAGGTGGCTCGGGGCAGGAAGTCCGTTCGCACTTCTGAATTTTATTTTATTTTTTTTCTGTGTTTGCCGTCTGTTGCTCATTTTGTTTAGTTTCACAATAAATGTTTCCCGCGTACCAAAACCAATCCTGCCAAGAGGGTATAGTCAACCCTTCTATCAGCGGGGTCAGTTTCCTAATGTCTGGGTGAATAAAGGTGCAGAAGTAAGATAGGCCCTTTAAAATAAATGGTGTTTTACCAGTTAATAGTATTGTTTGTCAGAATGGTTACAAAGTGCTTCTGGAGTATGGAAGACATGCGTTGCTGGTAAAATATACATTGCTTAAGGTTACCCATCCCTTGTCTGCAGGGGACATATACCTATAATAACAATAAGGGAAGCAAACCAACATGGCCCTATAAAAGGAGGATATTGTAGAAAGCTAGACGTTTATTGCCTTTGGTTTTAAAGACACTATGAAGGTCCTCTTGACCTGCTGTCCACCCATAGAAATGACTTTGTATTAGAGCAGGGGTGTCCAACCCTCCAGCTGCTGCAGGACCACATCTCCCATACTTTTCAGCCAGCCCTCCCATTATGGGAGATGTAGTCCCGCAGCGGCTGGAGGGCCGCATGTTGGACACCCCTGCATTAGAGGTAGGACTGAGTATTATCTCGCTGTCCAACCTCAGGTGGCTTGGCTGCGTATCATCACATTTGCAGAATCGGCATTTCCTATTCTACATTAGCACTTAGAACTCAGAAGCCTTTGATTAACTTTTTTTTTTGTCAAATATGTATGCCATGCTGTTGATAGCATTACCAAAAGAACGTGTCTCTGTTAGCTTCAGACTGAAGCAATCACCACTTTAATATACATTAAATGATAGAAATGCTCATTATTAATGCAATTTCTTTAATACCAACGTTGCCATCACGTTAAAGGATAAAGAAATCTATAGAAGCATTGGAATTGAAGACTAAAGTTAGAACCCGAGGCCCACGATCCCAGGAGATGAAGAATGAGGAACGTATGGCTGCCATGCACAGCATCTGTGGATCTAGTGAATGAGAAAGCAACAGAAGGGATATAAATTCTCAGATGACATGGCCTTTGCTTTTCTCATTAGTGTTTGAGCACAGTATCTCAGAAAAGACATATTTAGTATTAAGTGCTTTTTTTTCTCCATTCTCCTTCAGTGTTCTAATTCCCTGTGCATTTAAAGGAGCCAACATTTTTGATATTTTGTAATAACTGTTTGACTGTAGAAATTCTTGTAATAAATGAGTGTTGTGGAACCTACCCCTTCCCATTTCCTCTCCATACATCCTTATTTTGCCCTCTCTAGAGAACCGCATTGTATTTCAAACAAGCTATAAAGTTTACATCATTCAAGTGGTAGTAATCTACTTTAACAGAATTATATGATCCGAATATTCCAGTGTCTTAACATAAATACCTCTAGAGGCTCTGGATTTGAACCTTGGCCCTGCTCTGCTGATCTGCTGAGTGATGATTAAATGGCTCAAGCTCGTCTCCTACTACCGGGTCGCGTGGTAACCTAAGCATTGTAAATCCTCATTAACCAGAATGTTTTGAAATGAAAGCCTGTTTAAAGGTACATTCCAGCCATCATATGCACTTTAATGCATATGATATCTGAAAAAGACCCTTTAAATGTACACGTGCCCCCTGGCAAATGTCTGGGGGATTCTGCGGAATGCGTTTGCTACCCCCACCACCACCAAGCTACTTTATGTGAAGGAGACCCCTTCTGCATCTAATATACTTACAGCCAGTCGGCTCCAGCGCTGGCTCAGCAATCACTGAGGACGGGGTCTGATGAGACATGTGCAGAAAGCGCTCCCATTGACTTCAATGCAAGTGCTTTCTTGGCACTGATTGGCTGCCTAAAGCAGCCAGTCATTGTCAAGAATTGTCAGCCCATGGAGGAGGAGTGGCGATGCAGCTCTGTAGCTGCAGCTTCTACCTAAGGTTATGTTCCCCTGTTTTTAAATCATGCATTTTAGAGTACTCACAGAGTATGTTAATAGGCATTCTTCGTCTTCAGTAGGCCTGCCAAGGAAATACATAGAAGGTTTCGTAGCAAACTGCCATAATTGTGCAACATGCTCTGTACTCGGTTACACCTTCTGTTTATTCAGCCTGTGTGTTCAATCAAATAGTAGTTAATGTGACTGTTACAATGTAAACTTGCAAATTTGTTACTAGTTTAATTGTTACCAGTAGTCTTTAAATGTTTGTTACAGGAGAGTACAGGTAAAAACGGTATCTCATATCCCATAACAATCATAAGGAGGTTACAACTTGGCCAGAACTGACGGCAGCCCTTAATGCTATGGGTTGTGTTATATGAAATCCTGTGATAATGGTCTTTAAACACTATATAGCAGGTACTGCCTGAAGTCATGCCTATCGGTGTTGGTCTAGCTACTAATGTTGATATTTGAAAGTGCTACATTTACAAAAACAAAATAGTTTGAAATAAGGTGGCTGATTTCTGGAGTGTAAAGAAACAACACAGAGATGAGTTTCCAGATACAGAAGAATGGTTTATGCTCATCACATCTAAAATGTCCTACTAAGATCAAAACATGGAGTTATGGAGGACGCTACCATGCAGATGCCTATTCACAATACGAATGATATGAAAGATGGATGCATTACTTAACATTCACAATGCCCCCAATTCTTGAATGCTCTGTTACAATGGAATCATCCCATTTTCTAGTATCTCACTTGACTAATCCATTATGAAGGGCCAGCACTGGTAGTTTCACCATCAAGAAGGGCTGAGCTGGCCCCGTGTAGTGAATAACTCAATGTGCGAGGAGACATCCCCTGTCCACATTTTAAAATATAAATCGATCTTTTTCAGGTTATTCCTGGGTTATTTTGTTTCTTTGTTTTCTTAAATTAGGCATGCAAAGCATTAGGACAATATGTTTCAATATGTTTAACCAAGTTCTTTAACTTAGAAGATTGCATTTTGGAGAAGCTTTTATGTTTATTTTTACTACCCAATAACTTGGCTTATTTGTTATATTCCCAGACAGGTTGTCATATCGTAAAATACATCGTATCCATCATGCGCCTAAGTGCTTCAAATCCATTTTTTCTGGCTTTCAGTTACTTGATACACATACTTTAATATTTATGAATTTTTGAATGAGACAGGTAGCTTTAAAATGCCTTTAACTTATAGTGCCCAAGAGATTAGAACAAATAAATCAGAGGCCAAAAAAAAGGTATATTTGGTTCTGAGACTAGAAAACCCATAATATGACAGTGTGGTCGCCGTTACAAGTGATTTATTGATAATGCTTCAGAGTATATTCTGTTTAATGGGCATAGAACCAGAATTTGACATTCTATCATCCTTCAGAAAAAGATGGGATTCATACCTGAATCAGAACAAGACTCCTATGGAAGACAATACCATTTCTTAGTTCTTTATCGTGATGCTTGCAGTCCATGAATGACATTTTTTCCAGCTACATTCATTCGCAATTCTCCCGTATGATTTACATTACAAAAAAAACTCAACCTGCAGCCTTGTCTCTTTTTAAATGTCAAAATAGATCAGTGGATCCCTACAGATGTTGTGTGCTGACAGCGTAGGAAGGTATTTTGTGGACGGGGCATGTCGTTAGGTCTGTTTAATTTTAAACTGGTAACGATTAAGTTGTCTGACGTTAACATTCAACTTGCTAGGAGAGATGCGATAACAGGGGACGTGGTGATATCATTAGTTATGCCATCTCATCCATCACATCTACGCATATCTGTGGGAGACACTGGGACCTCTACTTCATCTTTGCACATCAGGGAACTTAATGAAATAAAGGTTTTGAGATCTCTGGATGGAAGTCATGCTCGAGTATATTGTATTCTAAGGCTTTTCACCTTAGATTTTATATAAAGCGTGGGATGCAAATCAGTGGTGACAGCTGTGAGCTTTAAAGGACATATAGCAGTAAACCTCAAGCAGCTTCGCTTACAATACGTTCAGTTTTTCATCAGTAAGGAGATTCCACTGTGCTATTTTCTCCAAAATAAAAGAGAATTACAATTTTACAAAAATAAATAAAACATTATACTCGCCCCAAGCCCCCGCAAGCACATAAAATGTTCAAATGACCCTTTTTTCACTATTACCGTCTACATTTACAGCACATGGGTTACTTACAATATGATGATGTTAAATGAGCTTAGAAAATAAAAAAATATATGGAACTTCACCTTTGCTACACCCTGCGTTCACGCTGTAATAGGGCACTTCATCAGGCAACAATGTAGCCGCTTTAGCCGATAGACCATTCAGCGCCCAGGCTGGGGAGTCCAACTATACCAGTATGTCTGCCGAGACCCCCACTCATTATATAAGCAATAAATATAGTAGTTAAGGTGCGATGAGGAAAACTTTGCATTCATGCGTGGAGAGGCAGGCAAGAACACAAAATAACCTATTTTTCTCACACAGTAATTTTCTTCCACTCAACCATTTTACATGCTAATGGTGTTTACTGGGAAATCCTTTATATATAACATTTTAAGCATATTAATTTAAGTACACTTGGAAGGCACCGCTGCATTCCACAGCTGTGTGCAATAGAAGTACCAGTCATAGAGATCCCTCGTTAGAATGGCACTGGTGTTTTTTAAAACTTTACTTTTTTATCAGAAGCCCTTGGTATCAGGCTTCTACGTTGTCAGAGGAAGGGTTACATCATCATGCCATATAGAGTCACATTGGATAACCTGATTGCCAGCGTTTATCTTCTGGAGCCGCCATCCCTGAAAGGGCCAAAATGTCTACAGGAGGTTAGGATCTTTTTGCCCCCCCCTATGGACTTGGGCTTCCATACATCCTGGTTGTCCCCTTCTTCACAGGGCGAGAATAGACCCCATGATACAAAACAAGCTTATAATCGAAAGGGCACACGTTCCCAGAATAACATTTCTGGATTCAGTTAATGCCATCGTGTCAGAGAAGAAAATACATTTGGTTACATGAGTTTTTCCTTTGTTGGCGTGGCAGTCTGAGGACGGTATGACCTCTGAAAGCTCTGCTGTTCTTGTAGCCTGTGGAATATCGTGGTTTTGAGGTCATTTGCTAAAGGTGGTGCTTGTCAAAAACACGTGGACAGTGACAAAAGCCAGGAAAAGGTGACATTTTAGAAATGATACATTCCTTACGACACCACCCTGTTAACCCGGTTCGTTCATTGAATGATGCGGCCACTAATTAAGGCAGAAGAGGGGAGATTGTGTGCGTCAGACAAAGTCAAGAACACCCAACCAGCCTTTACCACTGAAGGAGCCCAAGGCACGGAACTCAGGCTGTTCATCAGACATGACATATCTCTTAAACTAGAGGGTCTGATAATATGACCTGCGTGCTTCGGTGGATTCGGGGGGCTGGATATGTATAAAGAAGCATTCTGTAGCAAAGTTCTAAGTGGAAGCCAATGAAATGTTCCAGCTTCTTGCTCTTCGTTTTGCACCAGAATTGCGCATTATAAATATGACCAGATGCATGGACCGGCATCAACAACCTTTGTGTCATATAATTCAGTAGATGCCTCATATGGACCAACTATTTCCATTAGCCTTCCTGTAAACACGCTTGCCTTCCTATAAACACTCTGCCCCTCGCCAGATGCCCCTCTGTGGGGCTGCTCATTGGATTGGGGGGCAATTACTTGTTTTATTGCAGTCTATCTATCTGTCAATCATTGTGTGTTTGTTCCGCTCGTGTTCCAGGCACATGTACCGGATGCAGCGCCAACTTCTCAGTACTGAAAAAGAGGGTAAGTTTAATACCTTTATATTCCATGCATGTTTGTGGTTAAACACAGAAACAGAATTTGATGATAGATAAAAGCAATGCGGATCATCTAGTCCATCCATTTTAAAGACTGCTTTAAAGACCCAAATCTTAAATTCAGGAGCCACATACCTATCCTGTGTATGTTTAAATTCCCGTATTGTGTTAACACCTACCACTTCTGCTGGGAGGCAGTTCTAGTTATCTACCACACTCTCTGCAAAGTAAAACACAGAACAGAAAATCTACTTTACACAAACTGCCCAAAGTTTCAACTATTGCCTCTGTTTTATTATAACAAACATTAAAGATTGCTAAACGTGACTGCGGTTCAAACATTTGTCCAATCTTTGTAATCCTCTCTGGCAGAGAAGCTGCAGTAACTGCGGGAATAGCTTCTGTTCGAGGTGCTGCTCTTACAAAGTTCCAAAATCAGTTATGGGGGCCACAGGTACGTTACAAAATACGGATACGGCTCTCTATATATGTTTACATGGTATATGTTTTAAACCTTCGTGTGATTTTATGTGTTTTTTGGTAAATGCGTTGGGTCTTATTCTCTCGACAGTGATATGTAGATAAGTGCTAACCCGGAAAAGGGTATACATATAAAAAAAAACATACTCAGTCTTCTTTTTATACAAAAATGAGATTTTATACAAAAAGGAGATAGATTTTTAAGCAACCGAGTTTGTAATATTTCATTGTGATGTACGTCAGGCAGCGGACGAGGATCATATGATTAATGCTGCGAGTTCCAGGGAAACAAAATCCTGTCTTTCTTTTTCAGCTCCCGAGGCGCAGAGAGAAACCGTGTTTGTGTGCGCTATTTGCAACCAGGCGTTAAGCAAGTAGGAACTGGATAATCCCTGCGGACTCCGAACGCAAATACCTTTCTCAATCCTCAATTAAGATTAGAAGGTCCTGTAGGAAATGACGTCCATGGCGTGAGCGCGCGCTCTAGAGCCCCACGTGTGTGTCTGGAACATTGCACATTTTCTGTTTACCTCTCTAGATGCTCACGGCAGATGCTCTGGAACCGACTGTTTGGTTTGGTAGCTTTGAAGATCGCTCTGTGTCTGCCGTCCCTTACAGTACTGACTTCCTACTCTAAAAATATCACTTCTCAGTAGGAGACGTACTGAAAGGGTCCCCTCCATGCCGGGAAGCCCCACGCTACGTTTGTGGGTTTTACGGTGTATGCATTTTATTAAAAAAAAGGAAAATGCCGTCTCGCACGGAGAACGTTTTATCTCCAGCAGTTGTAAGGGTGATAAGATGCCGCTTATCTGCAGCCGGCCTTGGATTCAGGTCTGGATCGGCAGGCGTTGAAGAACTGAACCTCTGCCACCTTATGTCATGGAGTCCATCATCCTCGGCTGACGCGTGCGAGATGCATCATCCCTTTTAACAGATCAGCGGCGGCTCGCTAATAGCTTCTCGGTAAACCTGCAGCGTATGCAAGAAGCTCGCAGATGAATAGAGGCTGTATGAGCCGAGGCTGTGATCTGCCATTATTCCAGATGCCGTCACCGAGGGGGGGGGGTTTGGTGACGGTGACAAGATGTTGTTATTTTCCTCAAGAACAAGTCCTGCACGCGTATGGCTCGCTATTAACTCCTTCAGAACTGGATGCTATCGTTTCGGCGTTGAAACGGTCGGTAGCCCCCCCGGTAAGCGGCACCGGGTAAAATTATATATATGAGGGTATCTTGTTACCCGTCGGTATTTTGTTGTCGATACTTTTTAGCAACTTAATATCTTTGATTGAGGATAACGCGCCACTGTTCTAGAAATCTATTTGCTCCAGAGCAAAAGATATTAAGCTTAAAATATATTAAAATATTACAACCACTGGAACTACATGCCATGGCCGCTAACCGAGTAAGCCGAGTAATTATACGTGTTTGTTGCCTTACATAGATACGGTTTGTAAGCTGTTTGACCCTTGTGCCCTCACACCCCAAACAGACACCCTTTTGTCTATAGCCTTTGATATGTTCTCTTTTGGGTTTATTTATTAAAATTTCAGCTTGCATTTCACCTCACTGACTTCTCTAAATACGATAATTCAATTTTACTTGCCTATACATTCCAAGTCATCGGCGTTACTGGGTATTATGTAGAGACCACCCTGGGCAGGTTCTTCTGTCCAAAAAGAAGAGGCTAAGTATGAAATAACATTCAACATGTTTAAGTATGCATTATGCAGGGCTGGTTTGGAGAAACTGAACAATGTGGCAGCTACATGGGATAATGCCTGAGAATCAGGACTGTCCCTTAAATACCAGGACTCTTGGGAGTTATGATATACTGGCAAACATACAGTTTGGTGCATAAGCTCCAACTAATCTGTATGTGTGCCACATAGGAGAAGTGGGCACAAAAATAATCTATTACTTGAATCGGGCAAAGCATTCTCAATATTATCATATAGAGCAACACTGGATGCATTCATTATTTCGCGGATAATATCTTTAACCATTCCATAAAATCTATACTATGTTTATATTGTAGAGAAAAAAATACTTTATTTACTGTATCCTGTAATAAATGTAAAATATGTAAATCCTTTTTCTGCATATGGTGCATCTGAGCACAAACGCACTATTGTTCTAAAAAAGTAAAATATATAAAGCTAAATAATAAGAATAATCCATATATATATATATAATATATATATATACGCACTGACACACGTGTTTATATCTAGGTAATTATCAGTTTTTTTACATCACAATATTTTCTTTGTAAACAGCCTGTTTATATGTTCTACTCGCTTTTGTGCGGCACATTATACAACATATACATATTTCGGTTTACATTCTCTTTTTTTTCCCCTTTTGTTCTCAACAGCGATCTAAGTTAACCCTGGAAGTTATATATACTTACATTGTACGCATCCCATGGGAATAAACATGTTTCCAACAACGGTTAATGTACCTTTTAAGAAATGTTTAAAACCCATGCTTTTTATTTATTCTATTTATTTGTGATGTATACAGGCGTTTTTTCTGTCTTGTCTTATATGGAACGAAATATTTTATTACAGAGGGTGAACCCTGAATGTATTGATGATGATTATTTTTTTCTTAAACCTGGACATTGATTTTTATATATATATATATATATATATATATAAAGAATGCAACTTCAACAAAAATAGACAATGCCTGGGTGCTTCCCCCAGCTAAAAAATAGAAGACACGATGCAAAACCACGACTGATAAAAGTACCCATGTAACCTTATGCTTTATTCATTAAATAAAACACTAGTGCACCCTATCTTATATATATATATAGATATATATATATATAAACTGTATGTATATATATATATGTATATATATATATATATATCTCAATATATACTGTATGTATACCGGTATATATATATATATATATATATATCTTGTTTTGTTGATACAATGATTCATCATTCAGAAGGTTAATGTTTTGAGGCTTTGTGTAGACTTTAAAGATAAGTTTTGCATTATTAACAGGATTAACCCTTACAACCTCTCATTTGAGACTATATATTAAAGCATTTACTCTAAGGATCCTATTCATTGCACCTTGACTACTTACGGACATGACGTCAAACACACGCTGAATAAAATGAGGCTGTCTTTAATTATACATTCACTTATAACACGGATAGCCAACAGGTCGCGCCCCGCCGGCTCCTTTAATCTATACTTCTCTCCTGACAGCCCGTGCCCAACCATTGCCACTACTCGTTACCTGTTGGAATCTCAATCTCATGCTAAGATATACTACTCGCCTTCATTTTTTCCCGTGTATTGTTATTTTGTTTGTCTAAATGTTTTTATTTTTATTGTATTTTCTCTTTTAATAGATTTTTTTCATATATGAATGATTTAATTCAATATTTCTTTTTTCTGCGTGTGTGGTTTTTAAGAGAAAAATGTAAAAAAGATTACTGTTAGTATTGCTAAATTTGTTATTTGTTTAAAGAAACTGCAGTGGGGAATAAAATATATAACATTGTATTAAATTAATCCCGTGACTTGTTTTTTCTGGTGTTGCCCTAATTCTGAATAATGATAAATCAGGTGTTAAAGGGATATCCTCTCTAAGCATGCGCAGCCTGGCACCTATGGAGCAAGTACAATGCTATTCAAAAATATAGCACTGCCTTAGTCATCTGGCAATATCTGTGCATGTGATTGGTTGTAGAAGGGATCACATGCCTGGAAGCATAGGAGGTCTCCTGTAGACTGACCACTTTGGTCATGAAGCGGTCAGCAACAACAGTGGCTCTGCGATCATCATGATCATAGCGACCCAGGACCAATTTTTACTGATGACTTACCAGATACGTCATTGGTCCTCTATGGAAATGTTTTCCTGACATACCTTGTATGCTGTTGGTTTCGAAAGGGGTTAACGTAGAATAACTCTAGTGGCTTACTGTCACAGGAACCCTTCAGCCGTACAGTTAAATAAAAGCCATATTTGTGCTATATAAGTGCTACATATTATTTGTGGGAACTATACTTAAATACAGCAGATCAGGACTGGGGAGAAAAATAATGTGTCTTATTTTTAATTCCATTAATAATAGAATACTTGCACAGATTTTCATGCAGTAAAATGCATAGGAGTCTATTTTAAACGGGGACCGGAGTGTAAAACTGCCTCGACATATGAAGTTCTCATTAAGGGAAAAAATGAGGATTTATCATAATTCAAATAAAATAACCATGACCCCTTAATCGCTATTTTAATGAAATAAGCCCCATCTACCAATTTATCACTATAAAAATGAATAATCAATTCATTGTTATTCAAATAAAGTGACACCAGGCTGTCATGTAATTATTATTCAAATAATCTGATCCCGATTCTCCAATTAATCTCCACGAAAATAAATCACCAAACATTTAAATAAAGTATGTCACTGTTCTAAGTCAGTAAGTCATCAGGAATCCAACAATTGCTCTTAAAGAAAACACCAATCACTATTTAAGCAAGGTATCACTAATTACTATATATAATAGCAATACTAAATGACTAATTAGTCACCATACAATTAAGGCTACCCATATAAATTACTAATGAATCACAAAGGCATCCCTAACTCACAAACAATTGTGATCTTAACTCACTATTTAATCTCTATTAATCAAATAAAAACAATCCACTATATATAAATACATCAACCCTTTATCACAAATTAATCACTACTCCAGTATAAACATTCTTTACTATTACTGAAAATTCTTTACTACCTAGTTACTAAATGAGCAATTCAATTACTAATAAATCAGTACCTTTTTATGTGGTTTAGTGACCTAGTACTAGTCAATTCGATATGACATTTAGAAGAATCCCGCCTTTACCTTACAGGATTTATTTTCCGAACATATTTCCGAGGTTTCAAAAGAAACATACAAATGGTAAAGATGCCCTGATCAGAAAATACAATAGAATTATGGGATCCATGTGCACCATGTGCAGTATATAGGAAAGGAAGGTGTCCAAAAAAATGCATAAAAGGGTACAACATTGTAAATGTCCTCTAATTTGCAAAAATCCTAAATATAGGATAGTGTTGAGACTTGAGTGTAATATAGGTGGTCTGTGTAGGGATCCCAAGTAGATATCTTGAAAGCTTCCCAGTGTGGAAATAAAAGAGCCTCCAAATAAGAAAAGAGCCAAAATCAGCATTTATGAAAGCAGTATATAATTTAATATTAGTGAATACCTTACATGAGGGTTTGCAGAAAATAGTGCAGCATCAAATCAGCAGCAATGATGAACAAGTCAGCAACGCGTTTCACGGTCTAGCCTAGAGGAAGCCCGCTGTGGTGGGTGAAACGCGTTGCTGACTTGTTCATCATTGCCGACCCATTTGTAGTACTGACCCATTTTTAGTACCCATTTCTTTTTTCTCCCTCTTACTTTTTTTGAAAAGTTGTCCTATCATCATACCAAATTAAGGAATGCTCCTATCATCATTCCATTGGTTGCTATGGTGATAAGACCACTTAAAATCTTTGCACCTGAATCACTTTTTTCAGCCATTATTCTACTCCTTGACAATTAAACTCATTGTATATATGAAGAATACAGAGATATTTTAGTTTCTACTTTTACAAAAACTGATAGAATGGATCATTCCTCTCTTCATTTTCGTGTAAAATGTGATAAATAGAGCAGAACCCATTTCTTATAAGATGTTTTTATAAAATTCTAAATGCGAACCATCCTCTGCATAGTCATCGTTACGCCAACGCAGCCATCCTCCACCTTTACTTTATATCTCATCAATAAAAAAATCACAATGATGAATTGTATGATTAGTACTAAATAATAGCCATGAATCAAAATTCACAAGTCTTTCTTTTTTTTCTTATAACACATTTATTTTTCTCGGGCTTTCTACCCAACATTAAATATTTAAAGGATGATTTATTTCAGTGTAGTAGCTCCAAGCATCAGAATATTGGACAATTTGTATTTATGTCTGGCCGGATTTAACGTGGCCAAAGACATATATCGGTTGTATTGCAGCATAAGTAAACCAAGGGGTTATTGTATGACCCATACCATTCTCCATCCATAATATGTAAGATTTTCCTAGGGGTATAATTGGGCAACATTACTGGGGTGTGAGCATGTAGTAATTCGCGAGGAGTAATGAACAAACCTTAATAGCTTGTCCTGTGGTCAATCCCCATATTTTGAAGCTCAAGGTACAAGACTTCATAGTTTTCATTCATAGCTCTGATGAATTCAACTCTGAACGTTTTGTTAGATTAAACACTAAAGGAAATGTACATACCCATTTCCCTACTTTGTCTTGGAAACCTTTAACTAAATATTTAAGAAGATATCATAAACCAAGAGGAAAAATGAATGTAGTAGACCATTGTGAGACGAATGGGCTTGGGTGGTGATAACGCTCTGTTTATTTTTGCAGTTGGCGTTCTGCTGGTAGGGTGTATTATCTGAATATTCATACCTTCCTTTCATTGCTTATGTCGTTTCAGTGATTTAAGGAAAAGGGGTCCACAGGAGCCCATTGTCTGTCTATTCCTTGTCTTATTCTTGCCAAAATGTTATAATGAACTAATCTTTACGGCGACGAGGTCTCCCCAATTTTGCTGTTGTAATAGGCTCAAGGTTCAGACAACCACTGAATTAGAATCACCCTTTTCACGTGAGGCTTGACAGACCTGCGCTTGATGTGTTGACAGCCAGGACAATGCCCCCCCTTGTTTTCGCGTCTTTCTCTTCTCTGCATGCAAGGCCTGAATGTAAGAAACATCTGGGACTGCGAAGCGTAGACACGTGTTAGTGATTAGCACGCTGCAAAATGGAAGTACATTCTTCTGAAAACACATGAAGCTTTCAAGTTAAGTTCAGGTGGGATTTCAGAAACCGGCCAAAAACAACAAAAAGCTTTATGAGCTTGCCACGGTGTGCAATGACCAACCTGCGGCAAACGGAGGCCACAGAAAAATAACAAATTGTTAAAAAAGAAGCAAAAGAGCAAAAAATATTATATGGATTTCTTTTGTAGAGTCTAGTTGGCAACTTTTTGATAATAGTGCCAGTTGTCCTTACTGGGTCTAATAGCTAACATGAGAACAGTTTTTAAGGAGGAAAGAGAGTAAATTGTGCCTAGAGTCACTGAGAAGTGTTATCATTGCTAACTTTATTGTAATGAGAGATATTTGGGTTTATTATGTAAGGTGGGAGATTGCAGGAGATTTGCTTTTTTAATACCTCACCACCATAAATGCTACCTCTATGGATCATAAAGGGCCACACTGCCACACACACTTACACATACACATCCCTGTTCACACATGTACATTCATGCTCACACAACAACATTTACACATGCATGCTCATAGACATTTACATATACACATCCGTGCTCACACATTCATGCTCACTCACACTTATCTTTGTTCACACACACTTACACATATCTGCTCAAACACATATACACATCATGCTCACACATTTACACAAACACATTTATGTTGACACACACATACATCTTCACACGCAAACAAACTTGTTTAACCACAGGCTCATGTAATCTTGCCGGCCTGTGGGGCACCCCCTTGATGAGTGGCACTCAGGGCATACAGTCACATACAGTCACAGTCATACATGCATACT
The DNA here is from genome assembly GCF_027358695.1 of Spea bombifrons. Classification (NCBI taxonomy): domain Eukaryota; kingdom Metazoa; phylum Chordata; class Amphibia; order Anura; family Pelobatidae; genus Spea; species Spea bombifrons. The sequence goes on along the minus strand of NC_071097.1, from coordinate 28,541,091 downwards.
CCCTCCTATACCCTCTCAATCTTGCATGAAAACCTTAATGGGCTTGGCCGTTCAAAATGCATTGAGAAGCCAATGAGTTGAAATAGTAACTCTGCTGCAAGCCCCTGTTTATCGAAATAACTCCAGAGACACAGTGAGTGGAACCTGGAGTGAGTGTGAGAGAGAGCTTACAGCTGCGGGTCAACATTTTTGAATGGCAGTTACCCACAAATCCATGATGCCTTCAAAATGCAGTGGAATAGAACTTGGATTATTTGCTGGATCTGAGTGGCCAAGGCAGCAACAAAAGATATTACTCTGCAAAGTAAGGTTCATTGTATGTAAAAATAAAAATAATAATAAAAAAAGTTTACCTATTTAGTTAGTTTAAGTTAAGTGAAACTTTTGTCTTTCATTAACTTTGAATGACCTGAGGGCCATTTCTCATTTCTATATTTATTAAGTGCATTTAGGTTAAAAAAAAGAAAAGAAAAACATACCTGCAATGACATTAAAACAGGAACCGCTCTTTCACTAAGGACAGACCTTACAATTCCTCGGAGAAGGATTTGGTAACCATTACAGCTATTGGTGGCAGGTAATCGACATTTGCTTGTATATTTAATGTATAAATCACTTATGCTTTTTGTTCCAATACATCATGACTTTCAGCGTGGCACCAGAGGGAATCATATGTCTAAGGCAGCAAGCAATAGAAGGAAATATAGCTTTTTTATCTAACGGATGAGTGGCTAAGGATAATTTTTAGGTAATTGTTCATAGAAGAAAAAAAACGTAGCTTTTATAAATAGCATTCCTATACATGTGGTAAAACGTTATTCGGGAATATAGTTAAAGGAAAATTATAACTACTGAAGCGCAGATGACTACTGGATGAAAAACAATGTATAAATATTCATATAATTATTTTTATACTTGTGACAGAACTTAAAAGATAAATTAGTTTTTTCTTTGAACATTAAAAACAGTACCCTATACAGCAGGGGTGTCCAACCTGCGGCCCTCCAGCTGCTGCAGGACTACATCTCCCATACTCCTCAGCCAGACCCTTAGCTGAAAGAGCATTATGGGAGATGTAGTCCTGCAGCAGCTGGAGGGCCGCCTGTTGGACAGCCCTGCTATACATTACTGTAGACTAACAGTAAAGAAAGCCTAGTTTTAGCTAGTTTTGTTCCAGACCTGGAGGCCGCCATTGTTGTCAGTCATGTGATATTTTGGGTGACTTTTCTTGGTCAAACACCACATTTAGCTGATTCTTTCTGGCAACGCTAATGAAGTCATGTTTGTTCAAATAAATCCTCTCCTCGGATTAATCAAAGCATACGTGTCGGGGTGATTAAGACCAAGTAACCAAGTTTTTCACCCACATTCTTCCTTGGATACCATCTTTTTAGCTGATACATTTCTCCCATCTATACCTACCCCAATAGGCATCCCTCTCAGTTGCCGTTTGCCTTGTAACCTACTCCTCTGCTAGACTGTAAGCTTATGAGCAACGCCGTCTACACCATAAATGTTTGGTAATATGGAAATCAATGATAATATACAAATGATTGTTGCTTCAGCTTACTAGTGAAATCATTTTCTTCACACCCTGCTGTAAGAATCCTGCTCAGGAAGCAAAGTTGTTTCGGTCCTGGAAACCATTACTAATTCAAGTACAAATTATGTTAATGGCCCTTGTTGGTGCCATATGATTTTCCATGTCAGATGATTTTTTGTAGTAGCGTATTCTTCAAAAGAACAAAAACAAATATAGGTTATGTGAAAAATGTTGTAGTTGTTTGTCTTTTGGTAGCCCAATAAACTGCGGATGTGTTGTAAGTGACACAGACACCATGACGAGAGACTCCCCATACCCAAGTGCTTGACTTTGATAAAATGTGGTGGAAGTCGGAGGGGAAGGGGCTCCTTGTTTTTCACACCCAATATACGGTATGAAACCCCTGAATGAACTGTGGGCACTGTATAAATAGATGATACATGATTATTAAATTAAAAGGTTAAAGCCAGTTTCAATACAAGATATCACATTGACAGCATGGGTCACTATCCAGCAATGATGCCACAAGGTGGCAGACAAACCCTTACATGTGACAATTTCTAGCGCGTAATGAGGAAATCAGCAGTCATAATTCTTACTGGTAACCACACTGGTGCATTTAATAATTTCATCCAACCATTGTTAATAATATGTTATTTCATGTATTTTTCTTAAACCTACTGGAAGGTTACAATAGTTTAGAAATTTAGCTTTTTCGTGTTTATTATTAATCCACACTTTATAGAACAGGCTGTAAGGGGAGATCCTTGTCTCAGAAGATAAAATTAAATGACAGGAATGTTTTAATCCATAAACCCTCCTTAGAATGGACTGCAACCCTAAACATACCCTATAGTGTAAAGGGTATGCCAATAGTATAAGGGGTAAGGGGGATCCTGGGATTTCACCTGCCAATGGTCTTATCACCATAGCAACCAGTAGAATGGCCCATATATATATATATATATATATTTAATATTTTACAAATCTATTTCATTTTTAAGAAAAAATCCTTTTAATAGCATTTTTTCAAAGAATGCCACATTGCGAACGGTCTCATTTAACCATATAAATGTATCTCTGTGTTTTCGTTCCAGATACTGTTCTGTATAAAACCAGCTGATGTCTTTATTCCTAACCAAAATGAGGTTGTTTTCCAGTTGGGTCAGAACATATATTATCAGGTTATAGCCCTTGGAAAGTGTGTAGAGTCTGGGTAACAGTTTGTACCGTGTCTTACAGCTATGTTTTATGTTTTGATGAACTGAAATGTATGCGATACAATTCGGAACGTTGTCTGCGACTGACAGATGGGGTCGACTAGTGCTGCCCACCAGGACACATTCCAGCGGTCCTGTAGAGAAATCATCCTGCACAATTTGGCCGTGCACGCGGAATCCTGATGTACTTAACTAGAACCGGTGATTCCCTGAAGGTTAATATTTCCATAGACCTTCTCCGCACATGCTGGACGGCAATCAAGAATTTTGGATATCCTGGAGACCGTACAGGGAACCTGGATATTTCTTACCTAGGCTTCTGGTAGCACAAAAAAATAAAAATGTAGCAGAAAAATAACAACTATGTTGCTTCGTGTTCATCCCAGTCATATTTAATGGTAAAGATTTGCACGATTACATTTTAGATTAGTATATGCTGACACCTTTGGAATATAATCCTGGCAGTGTACTTTTGCTGCTCAGATATGCATAACAGCATGTAATTAGTATGTAATTATAGCTGTAGATCACATTGGAAGAAAGTAAATCGATATATAATTACACACGCTGATCATGCCAGAAGCAAGCAGCAGGGACAATAGAAAACTTAGCTTAGTTTACATTTTTTTCCAAAGACATTCATCTGGATTTTAGAAATCTAGACTCTTCTATAATACGCTGAGGCCATTTAACTAGATATTGGGTTGGACTCTAAACAATAATTGAATAGCAATTCCAACATAGCCTGGAATGGAGAAAATACCAATTTATTCCATTGCAATTTATTTGATTATATCTAGTCAATTATGTGTCATATATTTATCTCAAGCATTTAATCTAGTCAATTCTGTACAAATTGCAGTAACCTCACAGCAAATTGTTACTATGGATCTAGAGCCCTGAAATTCAATGCAGGGTACAGCAATCTAGAAGATGTTCCAGTAGCACATGTGGGAACTTTCTGATTGGGCTGAGACTCTTGAGGCTCACCAGTTGTGTTACCAAATGGCTCTACTGGTCCTGATGGAACCTTTGACTTGTTATTATATAATGGTACGCTAAATGATACACTAAATTGAGTCACCTGCATTCAAGTAGGCATATCAACCATAACACACTGGTAGCAAAATCATCAATTGGGTGTCTTATACATGATGTTGAGAGTTCCCAGATATGCCCAGTAAATGTTATTGAAGGCCGACAAGAGATGGCAGGTACCGATGATAGCGTATCTCTGACACTGCTACTATCTTCTTACCCAGACAGATTGATGTAACGGACTGACTGCGCCCACAAGTGCATTACAGAATATATACAAAACAAGTTAGAGATGAACTCACAGAGAGAGGACGGACACTCAATAGCCTTGTATTTAGGTTCTGGACTGCCCTTGGGGCAGGATCAGACTGATATGATGATTTTTCCTCTGTAATGACACAAGGGAGCTAAAACTTCAGATGCTCCTAAGTAGGGATGCACCTTATGACAGTCTATTAAGTACAGTAGCTGTCTGTCCTTGGTGACCAAGTTTTCCTTCTCTTATCGGTTCTAGCTTGATTTCAGCCAAAAGGCTGAATTTTGTTTATTGTACCCAAGGCATGCTGCAGAACACAAGCATCAACAATATAACATGTGAGTACAATGAATAATAAAACAGTGCACCTTGGTCACCAAGTTGTCAGCACCGCACTGTGTCACCCCCAGCACTAACACGGTACATATTATGATCTCCTATTGACTATCTTGTTATTTTTTCCAGTGGTGTTGTGATAATCCTATAAATGATCCCTTGTGCAGATGCATAGAAGCTCTTGGTACCTTCCAAATAGAAATATACTGTATAGAGTAATGCAACACATCAATGGTTGAAAATAAAAGCAAACTGCTGTATCATTACTGATTTAACCTTTTAAAAAGTCATACTAACACTATATTTTAATATTTGAGACTTTATTACCTTTCTTGTGTAGACAATATTTCTCTGTCATGTGTGTCATGTCCTTGATGGATGGCTACTTTGCACGCAATTACACTTTATCTAGCTTCTCCACACATATCTCATTGTTAATGTCGTGTAACAAATGTCATAATGTCATAAGCAAAGTCCTAGTTGTATTATTTATTGCAGTGTGAAATGGACAGCCTTGTTGAACAATGAGCTACAATACCTAGAGGGAAGTCCATGGTACTACGACTTCTACGAATGTGCCATCTGACTGATCCTGAAAAACCACTAAGACAATTGACATTAATCTATATCTGCAAAATGTTCTTTTCTGTTTGATACATGATGTATAATTTGTACATAGAGGCAACAGTAAGCATGGCAAAACAGTCAAATATTAAACACATACTGTAGGTGTATCATTTGGTGGATTGCAGCAGGAATGACACCTGGAGATGAGCAGGAAAGGTGATGAAGTGGGGCACTGGGAATGTTTTAAGGCAAAAGTATGAGGGTGTCAGGAAAGCAGGCTGGGGGTTAGTCCTCCTCCTCAAGACTGTCAATGATGGAATTGTCTTAAACCTGTGGATCAACCTACGCCAATCTTTGACAATGACCTGTTCCCATTTAGGTCATCAGAGTAGACATAGAGTTCACTGATACCCTTAAAAAATTACTGCGATCCTTACTCTATCGATTGTGGACCCCGATGAAGTAGAAAACTGTCCTGAGGATGTCTTGCGTGACTGTAGCACACTGGGCCCATGCCTGGGCCATATACTGCACCATGGGAAAATGCTGCTTAGAACTAGAATGTTCCCCTTGATTGTAAGGTGTCTAAAGCTTACTCATCATTTCTTTTGTTTGTCTTTGTTCATTGTTGCATATCAGCTTTTCAGAGGTATGCCATCTCCAACAAGCTAGATCCCGAGCATCTTGATGAAGCCTATAGTGATGATAAAAAGGTATTGTGCCAGAAAACAGGTCTCAATGCTCATAGAACATAGTCTCCAACTTCCCACAGTTGACCCTTGTGTTTGAGCTTTGCTGAAGCGCTCATGTGCTCCCATGACTGGTGATCCACCCAGAAGACATCAACAATGTGGAGTGAAGTATTAGCGTGTGCCTTGTTTCCTCTTTCTGGTATGGGGATCCCTCTCATCTCAGGATATCATCTGATCCATTAAAAATGAAGCAAAGAAGAGTTGAAAGCGAGTAGGCTTTTTCGAGCCTGGTACAAACTGGAAATGGGTTAGTTTTCCAGCCATTATCCCCATCATGTTGTAACTGTCCCAGTTTAACATAAGAACAGAATATCTCGTAAGCCAAACCTGCCATGGGCCCTATCCTCAAAGTTGTAGAACAAATGAGCACAGCCTAGTAGTTTATGCCTTAGGTAAGATCTTGTAGTCCCCATTAACGAAGGAGATGGAACTCCAGCACACCTCTTCCCTTTCTCTTACTTTTTAATAATGCAACATTCTGTTTTTTCATTTCATTTTAAGTAAAAGCTATTATAATCTACAATATAAATTACGCCATTTAGAACATGTACAGCCATAAGCTTGGATGTTCTTTTTTTTTTATTTTGTTCACAGAGACCAAAGAAATATTAATAATATAGCATTAACTTTAAGTGTATATAAGGGCTTTTGTCCAACAGTAAAAAATGGTTGCAATCAAACACCGCTCAAGAGTTTTTTTTTACTCTTTGACAAGTCGACCAGTTTTCAGTGCCAGAGGGAGCCAGCTGTGTCCATACAGGCAGGGTGATAATGATATCCCTGTCAATTTTACCCACTAGCCTAACAATTTGATCATTAATTTAAGACCGTGCATGATGCCCGATTCTTTTCACCTCTAGAAGTATTAATACCCCTACTTCCCGTTAACAGTCTGGAGTGTCTTTTGAGATTACCAAAGCTGCAAACTCTCTCTAATATGATAGTAGAAAATATTAATGTCTCAAACAAACACAATGCACTCCAAGTTTCCCAATGAAAATTTGTCCACCGCCTAATAAACTATGTCCATGCCGGGCGGCTTTTGTCATACTTTTAGCTGGGCCAACATTGATCATAATATGTATCCTATAAGCAGAGATTAAACCTTTTTTTATGAAAAACCTGAATGTGGAACACAGGGTCTTGTCTTGTGTCTCGTTCTCTGCACTGGTATTTAATAATTTATGTGTTACTCTTTATTCACATTCTAGTGTTTGTAGTATACAGTAGTTGTTGTCCAAATATTGGCAAATATTTACCAATGTACAAATCTTATGACGAAAGTTAAGGTTTTATGTTCCATATAAGCTGTTATATAAATTATAGAATTACAGATACATAAGCAGCAAAGGATCCTGTTAGCTTCTATGACTGGCATAACTACAGGGGTCTCAGCAGTCGCAGCCGAGACAGCCCCGTGTCTCTGGGGGGCCCAGTGCGACCCCTAAAAACCGCTCTTCCTGTCTCCCAGTGCCGGTTCGAAATAGTTTAGAAAGGGCCCTGCTGACCTGGATCAAATTTGTTCCGAGTTAGATGCCACTGACATCTTTGTAAATCCTGCCATTGTCTTCCCCCTCATGATGTCACAGTAACCGGAGACAGCCCTGTCCAAAGTTATAAAGATAGATAGATAGATAGATAGATAGATAGATAGATAGATAGATAGATAGATAGAGATAGTTTGTGTTTACTTCTGTTAGTCCAGATATATTTGGTAAAAAAAAATCTGTCTTTAACTCTGAAATAAACAGATAACATAATATACCGGTACATATTAAGCTATAGGTGTATTTGTGTATGCGCTGCTCACATTTGTTTATGTATAGCTTTTCTAGATAATGGTAAGAAGCCTATCTGGGTGGTTTTGTTAGCATTTGTGAATGCCCATTTCAAAAACACTAAGCAAAGGGTTCACTGGGCTGCGAGACCCTCTAATATCCGGCTATTCATACATAATTGCCCTCTTCTATCCCCGATTGACCTGGATTTGAATAGGGTGTACCAATGAGTTAATTTCCTCTCCAAGTGAATATATCTGAGCTGCGGTGCTGGAGTGCATGGGCTTTTCCAAGCAGACCGACCCTTTTCACATGGGAATCGAACAAATTAGCCAAACACAGGCCCCCAGACTGTGAGGCAGACAGGCATCCAAAAGAGACAAAATGAGGGGACCAGGCATGGATAAGAATAGATCTGTAGATCCCCTTTCCAAAGAGGTTTTTTGGAAACGATGGTGGTATAAGCCTTGGATCAGTGCCATTTTCCCTGAATAAGCAGATTAAACAGAGTGAATAGTGAGGACAAACTGGTATTTAAAGATTATGTCAGTTAATGTTCTTTCTTTTAAACAATGGTTCTAGTATTTAACCCATTAGTACCATTTGCATTTTCATGAACCCAAATTGATTCTAAATCACAAATCTATTTGTTTGTCTAAAATTTCTAGACGTAACGTGTTATGACATTGTTATGCTGGGATGTGACCTTTAACATACGCTGAACAGATTTTTTTTTTCCCCCCTTCTTTTTTTTTGGGACATTGGTCAAGAATGTGCGTACAATAGAGTTAACGACAGTTGGGAATTCCACGATAAGCACAAAGTGAATAATGAGTTTTTTGCTCTTTGCAGTAAATGCTTCTCAGAAAAGAAAAAAAAAAATGTTCTCTCAAATTCTTATAAATGGCAAATTTTCTGCTAATTTATTTTTGGCAGGAATTAAACTCCAAAGAAAAGTCACAAAGAATCTCAAAAGCCAGGTTAATAGTATTTTAATTTGACATTACAAAAAAAAACAATTAAAATAGGGCCATCAAATCACAACCAAGACTACAGGAGTATTGCTTACGGATGAAGTGCCCAGAGGGGTGACAAAACCTGTTTAGCAAAATGGAAACTATCATCGATATTTACTAAATTTCACCCAGGTCCATTTTGGCCATGCTCACTGCCTCAACCCCATAAGGTCCACGGGAACCTGCATCCTTTTGAGTGCACTCAGAAATGCTTACAGAACTATGATGTCAAAGGGGCTTGGAGCTGGTCTAGCTTTGCTTGAGCTGGTCTAGCTTTTCCTCTAGTAAAGTCAATTAAGTTTGAGTTTCTATGCTAAACACCATTCTTTTATTCTAAGCCCCTCCATTTTGATGTACTAATGAACACTGGTAGCACACACACCTGCAACGTGACACACGTCTGGGAGACATACGTACAACATGCCATAGGAAACACTCCCTGCCCACAACCCAAACAGGAAGGGCCCTGCTAAAAGTCATGTAAGAAGCCTCGAGGCGGAGGGCTTTTGGCATGTGTCCTTCTCAGTTTTGCCATGTTTTCTCCAGAGTTTCTCTTCCACTAATGACACACCGGGGGCAGCCAGGTCGTTGAAAGTCTCTGTGAGAAAAGGGGTGGCTGTGAGTGGGCCCTCGGCAGTTGCCCCCTTTTCCCTGTGGAAAAACAAGGCCCCGTTCACATAGAAGCAGCGATGCACACATAGTTTGCTTCACTTACCTCCGGAAATCTAAAATTTGTACTATCTGCTCCTTTAAGACAATATAAGAAGTAACAATGAGTTCATGCCGAGACCACTATACATTATCTATTAGCATAACAGGGTTATTCATGAGAGACAAAATCACAGCAGGAAGAAAATTCACAGCAGGCCACACGTTACTCATGGTTAGCCCCCTGGATAAAACCTCACTTGCATCAGTCATATGTCATTCCTCTGCCTCGGGCGAGACAGCGGTAAAACATTAAATGAATCATATACATCAGTGATACCTCTTTAAAACTTTACTCACACTGTTATTTATATATTTATATATTTACTCCTGTGCCTTAAGCAAAGGGTACATATTTATCAAAAAAAATCCTTCAAAACTTAAAGTGTGAGGATATTAGCCCTCAAAAAGAAGTTGTTGTTATTTTATATATATTTTATGATAATGGTTGGATATCATTAAAATGATCCTGCATTGGTGGTGGTATAGTACGGTATGAACACTCGTTAGGGATTTTGGCCACATGCCCTCGCACACTAACATTCATATAACAACTTGCATATTCATTAAGATCTTCTGGCTACTCCCCACTCATGATTAATAGGGGGTCCCCTCTTTTTTTGTCACCTCACATCCTCTAGGGTATTCAAGGTGAAATATGCGTGTTGGAATAATAAGGTTAAAGAATCAGCGGCTTGCTTCATTCTTCCACCTAACTCTCCTGCAGTTGAGTGTAAAAAAATCGCAAGAGATTTTTTGCAATTGTAAATGCAAGCTGGATTTCACAAGTTTACAAGGTAGACTTTTGTCCAACTCTGCCAAGTTTACTGATGCAAACTCACATTTTTAGCCAACTTACTTGGACTTGCTAACTAGCGAATAGACCCTATTATTATTATCATTTATTTATAGAGCTTCCCACAGTCCATACATTCAAAGGGTCTGACTATGCTAGAACTAACAGACTAAAACAAACCGTTACTTTAGGTAAAGTAGGCCCATTGAATTTTCCATTTTCATTGAGTGATTTAAAACATGTGTTTTCCGCCCCAAATTCACACTTGTCATTGATTTTACAGGAGTTACCGTGGATAGAGGCAAAAAAGATTGCTTTTTACAGTAAATCTGATCTTCAGAGTAGCCCTCAAGCTCCAGCTGCAGCAGTTCATATGAGTATACATACTAAGCATGTCATATTTAGTTATTCCACTCTTATGTAGCTCCTTTAAGGGCTATTTCTTTTTTTCTAAAGGAGCCCCACCACTCATAATAAAATAGTCTTTCTTCTGTCTAAAGAAGCAAAATTTCCCTACACAGTCTATTCAATATCGATGAGCGTGCCATCTGTACAGCCCTGTTCCAAAAAGTTTCCCTAAAAAAGGAATAGATTGCAAGCTCACAAGAACAGGAACCTTTTCCCTTTCTGTACCAGTATGTCTCATCTTGTGCGAAGATGATTGTGAATTCAGTTTGCCAATACTTTAATTTTTAATGTTTCTTTTTATTTTTATATATATATTTTTACTCCAACAATGCTACAAAATCTGCTGGTTCTGCATAAATGAAGATAATGTGAATATAACGTAACAAAACATGTAATTTCTTAAATGTAACAATATAAACAATAAGTGAAAATCTCAGCTCCTCGTTAACTTTTTTAGCCTCTCTCTTACCCGTCTGTGCCAGTCTTAGGTGTGCAAAATATTAAAACTCAAGGTATTTTGCACACTATCAAAAAATAAAAGTAAAATTATAGTAAATGCAACTTACTACAACTTTGCTCTTCAGCTGGCAGTAGGATTCCAATGCATTGTTCTTGAATAATGAGAATCATGGGAAATCAATGATAATTTGCATATAGTAACATGGCTATACCTTTGGTCAATAAAGAGGTGTTGTTGTTTTTACAAATTATAATTTAATAGCTTAAGTGTGGAACATTAAATAAAAGCAACAATAATATAAGTGATAGATTGTTCCCAGGGCTGTCTTTAATTATAGTTTTAGCTTATTTTGTGTCAGTTTTCCTTTATTCCTTTGTATAATTCCTTTGTTAAAAGTATTTTAATTCATTATGGTTACTTTGTACGTTGTATTGATAATTTAAAACCTCATTATAGTTGGTTTCCCATAATAGAACAAAGATGTTGAGATTCTCCCATTATATTCATGATAACCTAATTAGCAACACACAATTTGGACAAATGGTTCATTGAGTTCGGCCTCCCACCATGTAGTATTCAAGCGAAGAATATCTATGTATTGTGTTAAAATGCTAATTAGCTTTTTTTTATGTTGATTGTTTATCTTACAAGTAATAGTATACCACGCGGGTCAGCAGAAAATACTAATTACTAAAGAAAAAAAAAATGTTAATAAAGACTATATTTCATTTCCTCTGCGGAATCTGCAAATTCAGTATTACAAATGGTGAAGAAATTGTTAAAAAAAACATCATGTTGAATTTAGAATAAATTTAGTGTTTTACTATTGCTAAGTAAATCAGTCATTTCTCAATGTAAATAAATTTACCTATATATTCTATAATAAATATATATAGGTAAATACGGTAGGTAAAGTTTAAGGTCAGTGATCCAATTAATATATATTAATATATATATATATATATATACATATATATATATATATATATATATATATATATATATATATATATGTATATATAAGTGTTAGTTGTATGTGTGTGGGCTCCCAGCATCTTGTGGCCAAGATAGGCACCTAGTTTGCCCTTCGCATGACCCAACACTGATGTTGGTCTTTTCCTAAGTGTTACGATGAGTCTCTTTAATATTTCCTAGTATTCAGTATTTAACTATTTAAACTTTCTGTTCCCCTATCTCTGTGGAAATGTCCCTCTCTATTTTGGATGAATTTTTTCTGGTTATTTATTGAAATATGACCTTAACAGTGCCTGAGCTCAGCATGCCCTGACCCTAGGATGCCTCCTAAGCTTTACCATGACCCGATCTGCTCGGAAAGTGGAACATTACTACAACTTCATCATTTCTGATATTATACTAAGAATCCAAATCTCCTCTGATTTCTATTGGTTTGACTTCTATCAGAGATTAGGAATATAATAACGATAGATTATATAAATAGCTTTTTAAGGTTATTTTATGCATTTACATTTTCGGAATGCAGCTCATATAAAATACTTCATACTTTTTATTCAGCGATAAATAGCTAGTATTAAAAAAAAATACTGTTTTCAATTTCCGGAATCTTATACACTTACATTTAATAGCCACGAAGAAAAAATAGATAAAATTTAATATGTAAATGAAATGACATATAAATAAAATTATTATTTTATTTTTTTAACATGGGGTGGTTAATAACATACAGGCATTAAACGTCACTACTTTCTGGGATGTTACTAAAAATGCAGATTCTTACTAAAATGGCAGGGGTGAGTTCCTGAATTTTTCCATTAAATTTTTGTAGGACACATTTATTATCCGTATCTACTGATGCCTGGGTTATAATTGGTCCAGTTTGTTCTGTGGTTTCCAACTAGAAATGTCTGCAGAATTGAAACAATGTAATTTACAGAAGCACATAAAGTACAAAATCAGAGAGAAGCACTTACAAGGCACACAATGAAGACGCAGATCCCACAGACCGATTTATTTCGCTTTGAGTCTGGAATTGGAATGCAGTATTTACCTTGGCATGTAGCGCATTATCATTTATTAAAAATAAGCGCGCTGTCTTCTGCCATGATATATGCACGAAATTAGCAAAATAAGGTTGTTTAATCTCAATCTACCAGAGTAAGAACAAATTTTAAGAAAAACTACTATTATTAGTAAGAAATGAACCAATTTTATATAATTGCATTTGTTGCAAAATTATTTTCAAGGATCTAATTGATCCTAAAGCTAATTTATCAAATTTAGTAGTGTGTTATAAATGAACTTCTATTCTCTCTTTTGTCTTTTACTTTTGTGAATTCTATAATCTAGTGTAATGGCTCTGTATCTTGAACAATGATTATTACTGCTTCCTACCTACAGAATAATGCGTGGAGGTCTTGTAGGATCTAGCGTAATCTCTTACTGAGCCTACAGAAAGGGTGTAGGGTCCATCTCACCAAATGAGCCACGTCTTCGCCATGTTTCCTAAAGTCTACCACCAAAGGCCGTACTGCAAGGTCCAGATGTGTAACCACCAGTGATATGGTATAAAATCACCCCGGGAAAGGAATGACGTCAATGGTTTTGTCAACTACTGGATAGTGGGCAACATTATGGAGTAAAGGGGGGCTACCTAGAACCCACCAATGCCTTTAAAAACAATATGCATGTAATGGATGTATATGGCAGTCAAAGTGTATGTGTAATTAAAAGCATTGAAGGTTTAAGTAACAAATATTGTCTTTTAGATTACCCTGGAAAATGTATAGTAGAATATAGTACAGAGTTTATCGAACTGTTAATTACATATTCAGCTACCTTTTACATTTATGGAAAAGGAGACTTTCTGCTCAGTATAGGAAAGGGAAAGCAAGATAAATTAATATGTGGCAACACATTTATAGGACACCAATAATTAAATGTAACAGTAATATTCAACAAGGAAATGTTTAACGACCCTTAGAGTTGACAAATCTGGGCACATAAATTATTGAATTTAAGTTTTTTTCTGTTTAACTACATCATTTTATAACAAGATAAAAATTATCCTTCTGGGTTCTCATGGAGAATCTGTACAGGACACAATCTCTATACCTCTCCACTTGGCAACCTTTAATCCCAAAGGGACCTCAACATCTCAATTCATACATCTTGACCAATGTTCCCAGCATACCTAGGAACTCTACAAATTTGCCCTGAAGGTCTAGGTATGCCACCTGATTGCAAACCCCCCACGATGATTATTACTGCTTCCTACCTACAGAATAATGTGTGGAGGTCTTGTAGGCTCGAGCGTAATCTCTTACTGAGCCTACAGAAAGGGTGTAGGGTCGATCTCACCAAATGAGCCACGTCTTCGCCATGTTTCCTAAAGTCTACCACCAAAGGCCATACTGCAAGGCCAGACTCTATGTCCCCCCAGCTCTATGTGATTTCTGGGGAAGAAGCTGCCGTTTACTTATTAATCCCAGCATGGCACCTCTCCAAGTCTCTCTTCTTATCCTAAATTGCCCCTTTCTTGTTTAAAATATATTTTTCAAGAGCTGTTCTATGAGTCTCCTTGTAGTGTAGGTTCAATTTCCCAAAGCAGACAAGGAGGCATTAAAAAGGTTATCCGAATATCCATTTGTCTTTCTTGTAAAAATACCACGGTTTGTGATATGATAACTGCTCTAATTTTTTATATTCCCCAGGGCGCCAAATATTTCTAGATGCAAAACTACAATTTTAGGCTGCCTGATAAAGTTTATTTTACAAAGATTCCTCCACATTACGTTTTTTTTGTTCAGTCCAAATATTGTAAATGTTATTTTAGGGTTTATTTGGGGAGTATAAAATGTTTTGAAATAAAGCACATTACCACTTCTTTTTTAAAGCATGTCAATCACTGCGTAAAAACCAAGATAAGAATCAGCAATTATTTTACTGGAATAATATATTTCGGAATCCGGAGAAAGGAATTCAACATATTTGACAAGCCCTAGTTAAGACATAGCTCCTAAGTTCTGATGGTTTTTGTTTTTGGTAGAAATGATTTATTGTGGAACAGAGAGTCATGAAACATTACAGAGCCGAGTAACGCTCTGTGATGAATGAGGGCGTAGGGTTGTTGAAGTACATAGGCCATTTTGTGTCAAAGGCTTCTTTACACATTTTAAAGAAAAGCAACAGTTTCAGTGTCAAAGCTGCCAAACTCTCCGGTACTTAACATTTATCACCGTAGTTTGCTCTGTTTGAATTATTAAAACAGCGGTGAGGGATGTAATTGTATTTTTGCAAACATTGGGGACAATAATTTTTCAGTTACCATGATAGCTCGGTGGAAATGTGAATGAAATACATCATTACGAATCAAAATGTTTATAAATTGGTGGATGTATATTCAAATTCCACGGTAAAAAATGTTTTCTGAACTAGAAATAGGCTTCATGCTCCAAGTTGGCACAGATTCAACTCAAAAGTGACATGAAAATGGATATTCATGCAAGTCGATCAATGTGTATTGAGGAATTGGCTTGGCTAGTTGGATTTTGAAAGACAGCTTGACTGGCCCAGACTGGCTATCTGCCAAAGCGGGCAAATGCCCAGTGGGCCAGTGCCAGATGGCGCTAATCACTTACCTTTACGCGAGCTAGCGTGGCAGATCTGTTTATGTATGCGGCCCCCGGCTGGACACGTGCAGCCGCACAGTCCGAGAGTTTAAGAGCGAGACCAGTAGGCAGCCGCTTCTAGCAGCCACTGGCCTTAAAGTCCACAGGGCAGTTTGTGCCATTATTCTTTCAAGTTTTATTAAGCACTTGGTGGGTAAATAGGACTGGAGCTAATTCAAAAATGTTTATCTGGGTCCCATATTGTTCTGTAATTACAATGTATTTAAATGGAACTGCATACATGAGGAAGACTTATTTCAAACTCAACTTCTCAGCAGTCCAGAAGTAGCAATGATTATTGTGCATGTCATACACTCCAGGTGGGGTATTATACATGTATGAAGGTAGTGAGTACCGTGCTCTAACACCCAGCCACCACTATAACCCCACCAAATAAAGACCAGGAGATCCAGCTCGCTTTATTAAAACACCATATCCAAATTGTATTGGCCTAAAAATACTATTACATAAGATTAACATAATTACATAAATATACAACACAAACCACCAATGTATGAACATTTAATAAATAACCGATAAACAAATATACATACAAAATCATAAAACCATTAAAACATGTCCAACACAGTAAAGGAACATAACCCGTCCTTGCCGACCACTCACCACCGATCAGTCCAAAGCACAGGTACTCGTCTCCCCCTCGTCCAAACAACCACGACAGCTAACTTCCACTGTCCCATAACCAATGCTATGATATGCCTCCATGTAACAAACTTACACGATCAGATCAGTCAATAAACCAAAATCTGAACTGCTCACCTACCTGATTTCATTATGCATTATGACGGGCGAACCCCAGAATCAGGTTTTTCAGAAATGCGCCATCATGAAAAAAGAGGATTCTCATGCCAAAACAAGATGCACATATCTAGGAGCTCATCAGGTTCACCAGGAGTCTCTTTGTGAAGCACTGCTTCCCAGGGTCTCCAGGACACTTTTACCCTTCTCTGGACAGGGAAGCGCTGTTTGACCCTGACCTCTTTCCTCTGCCACCCCCCATTAATTCAAGGTTATCTGTGGCTAACCCCATCCCTGGCATGGTTCATTGTATCTCTATATGAAGTCCTGAGAGCTCCTGGTGGCCCACCAGGTGGCCCATCTAGGTATGAAGATGCAGCCGTTTGCTTGCAAAACTATTTTTACAGGGTAAGAGAGGACAGAATTAATCTTAAAACTTTGAGTTATGAGCAAAACTTTATTGAGTTACAATGTAAAAAATGTCTTTGAAAATAACTGTAGAATGCTGTAAAATCATGACATCAAAATTGTGTAAATTGAAAAAACAATAAACTGTGTTAAATTTACAGGAATATTCTGAAAAACCAAAAATATAACTGTAAATTTTACACTAAGAATACGCCAAACGAATCACATTTATTTGTAGAATCTAGAGATTACAGCCGTTTAAACGCAGAAAAACTGCAATACAAAAAGCAACACAATACAGTGAAATTTACAAGCTGAGAGTTTTAAAATAATGTTTCTGTCAGGCAGATACAGAGCGAAATTGTATTACATTTTACAAATGTATATGTTATTCTTTACACATGAGAATGTGTACGAGTACAGTAAAATTATGTTAATATGAAGAGTTTCAAAGACTAGTTGTGTTTGTTTAGAATTGAGCTGGCCTAACAATAGATTAGTAGTAATAGATTATATGCAATAAATCTATAATATAATAATAAAAAATTCATTAACTATTATTTATAGATTCCCTGACAAAAGAACTCATACGCATTTGGTGACCCACTGCCCATGCTGTATTTGGTACATCTTTGATATTTTATTTGCATGCACCTACCCAGAATCCCTTGTGGTTGTGGCAGCACCATGAGATTTTGGAGGGAAAAACAAGCCTTCTGGATTGCCTGGTGTCTATAAATTACAACAGTTTTAAATTGTACAATTTACTATTAAAAACTGTAAAGTTGTTTACATTTTTTAAAGTATTTTTTACAGATTTATTCTGGCAACCATAGCTGCCAGTTTTTTTCTGTAAAATTAACAGAATTTTTTACAGTGTACATAAAAGTGTCTGCAAAACTAGCCTAATTCATATTTCTTTTGAATACACACTTTATTACCAATTCTGCCAAAAATCTACATTTATTATGAAACAATTGTAGTTTATGTTGCTAAGTGGGATTACGGTTTAATTTCTTTTTTTTATTTTTATAATGCGGTAACAGAATCAGGTAGGCATACTATGAAATATCCCCACTCTCTAACCTTTGGCAATTCTAACACTAAAACACAATTATTTATCTGAACGGCATGTCATGAAAACACTTGTTTTTTAAGGCTAGAGGATGATGTCCCTTAAGATCCATTCAATGAATGGATCCCTTGAGCAACAACCTTTAAATAAATCACACATAAAGAATAGGAATAATTACCCAATCACAAGATGACCTGACACAAAGTAATATCTTATACTCTTGCCAAGCGCTGAGCATTGCAAGATGTTTGGTTTCTCAGTTAATAAATATAGTCTGTTACCTCTTAATGGCCGATGAAGTGTGAATAAATATTTCTCCATGAATTATTTCTACACGCAAGAGTATAAGCATTAAATTATGCCTAGTGATGCTGTAGATGGAAATTTTGAACCGTTCGGGTGTTTTGTGCACCTTTCTGTCTGGAAATGTACAATATGCCCAGCCAAGTTTTGTTTTTTAACAGAACTTGTCCTGGAGGACGTGCTTAGAATAAGTTGAGAAGTCTTTTCTACATCTCTAGACGTAAATAAAATAATTTGTGTGCTATTACAATGTAAGTTTTATACAGCAGCATATTATTTTCTAAATAATAATAATAATAATAATAAAATAATAATAAAATACTACTACTACTATTAATAATAGTAAATAATAATAATAATAAAATAATAATTAAATACTACTACTACTATTAATAATAATAATAGTAAATAATAATAATAATAAAATAATAATTAAATACTACTACTACTATTAATAATAATAATAGTAAATAATAATAATAATAATAATAACAACAATATGCTTTGTTAATCTACTTTTAGCTTTTACATTTAGGCCAATATGAATATCCTTATGAAATGTTTATATAGTGTTAAACCAAGCTGAAATATTCAATATTTAAAGATTGTTGGGGCATTTACATGTTTGTTCATATAAACTGTTTTGGAAAAGAATTACCACTACAATTCTATAAAACACTGAACATTTGATTTGAATGATCTCCCATTATACTCCATTAAATTTAAAGAAAAAAATATCCAAAATCAAAATAAAATGTTATTTCTTTTTGTTTTTGAATAAAATTATTTTTTGCAAGGTAGAACGTAGATAATTATTTCTTCCTCCAAAAAAATACGTTCGTAATTGGGTTTTAACCAGGCGCCAATAGCATAAAGTCTGGATCTTGTATAAAAATATACTGTAGAAACTGCTGTGAGTAAGGAGGAAATGTGAGCTTCCATGAATGCTGTAGGTCTGGACCAAACATCTCAGGAAAGGTTCTATCTGCTGGTTCCTGGGTGGTATGTTACGAGTTATTGCTCAAGCAAAGATACTTACATGCAAGATATTTCCTAAGCCATTTCCAAAAAAAATGAAAAGAAAGAGATGATCATTAGGCAATAGGTAAACAGACATTTCTTGTGTAAACACAAGGGAATTAGCAGAAGACCTATAATGTTTGTAAAATTATCCATCTTTAAATAAATGATGGAAAATTCCAGCCCGAGCTCAATTGATAGAATAATCACAAATGTTGAGTAATGACACTTGTCTTCATCCCAGCTGGCACAACAAAACAATCTAAGAAACTGTAATTGTTAGAGTCTTAAGAATAACTTGTATATATGTATGACTTTCTTCGGATAGATTTGGACCTGTCAAAATCTCATGTTCTCCCATCGAGACTGATGAGCTGGGATAGTCCGGTACTACCTGGCAGATGCTCCAGCCCTTCACTCTGTGTTTTGTCTGTGGAGGGTTGACTTGAAATATACACAATTTATATCTTGTTGTTTAAAGTTGACTTGTCTTAATGCTCTTTAATTCCACGAGTGAAAGCTAACGTTCAGTTGACTGATCATAACATTCAGAGGAACACCTTCAAACGTCAGTGGACTGACACGCGGGGGGTGGTGTAACAAAGTGATTGTAGTTAGAAGTATGGAAAGTGTCTTATCACCCTAGAAACCAGTGGAATGTTTCACAGAAACACTTTTAAAACATGGCACCAGAATCGCTTTTCGTACATAGCCCCCACCGCATTTCCTAGAACACATTTACAACTTGGGATAATTTAAAAAATCAAAGGATCGCCTCATACAAAATATTGCAAGGAGCAATATAAAAACAAAAGGATCTTGTAAATATCTGCTTTAATATATATAATATATTTAATAATATAACTATCTAATGGGAAGTCATTAGCACAAAAACCTGGAACATTCACCATAGAAGAAATTGGCCTGTTTCTTTTCATTACGCTAACATTAGGACTCAGAAGCCCTCACATTTTCCTTTGCTACATTTAGTATGAAAGAGTTACGCTAGTCGCTTCCAACATTTTCACTGTCAGGACCGTTCTACTAACGTATCACTGGGCTATAAACTGAAATAATATGCATTCGGGCTCCAAATTATACTTATGCTGGAGGAAACCAATAAATAGGAGTTAATCCCGTCAGCTCCTTTCCCAAACAAATTACGGAAGGCTGAAGGAGACGCTGCTGTTTTAGAGGATGTCTAGGATGTCTAGGGCCAAGGCTTTCTAGCACATTGATAATTTTGTATGTAATTGAGTAAATTTCTTAGAAGAAGAGTAATGCATTTTGTCAAAATATATCATAAAATCAAACTTAATTATGGGAGATAATTTCAGTTGAGATAGCATGTTTTGAGGTGTCCCCATTACTTATTTTATATTCTTAAGGGCACTTGGAATATTGGAATTTGACTTTGTTCTTAGGTAACTGTTAAGCGCCGGTCAAGACGATCATAATGCATATGCAAATGTCTATGTGTTTAAATATAAATTGGGTATGACACATTACATAAATGCTTTAAAACCACAGAAGATTGGATGGATCAAGCCGTTCTGTCCATGCGCATGCAGGTTTGATAGCTTGTCTGTGTAAACCGAAAACTATGCTATACTGCAGCCTCAGCTGTCAACCTTGGTGAATGTAACTTAATAACGCAGGGCTTCTAAATATACATGCAAAAAGTGTGAACGCTATGATATGCAAATAAAGTTTACTCGCACACAACCCAACTGTACATTCATAAAAGAAATCATGTGAAATATTGTGTGATAAATTCTCACAAAGTAGCTTGTTCCAGCGCATATCAATCACATGGTTAATGGAGCACGGCTGCCTTTAATCTTAAAATACTGTAATGCATTCCGTGAGAAGTAAGAAGAAAAAAAGGCTAACAAGTTTTCCTACTAAGTGTATTTATAGCAGGTGGATTCGCAATTCTGCCATAGAAATCGGGTCAAGAGGATGGTGTGATAAATAAATAAAAATTAACATAGCTACAGAATATATATATATGTATATATATATATATATATATATATAACAATCTTAATTTTCAGTAGCCTCATGAAAGTTTAACGACTTGGCTCTTTTTATGGACAATTTAGTAGGTGCAACAGGTGATCAGACGGATGTATGGATGTTGTCCCATCCTTATACATTATACTCCAAAGCCATGATGTCCAATATCCTTCCTTTGCAAAAGAAATATGATGATAAAGAGAAATGTTTTTTTTATTTACTGAAGTGGGAGTTGACAGGAGAGTTGAGGTTTTCACCAACTTCATTATGTATTATATAGGACCAGCTCTGGACACAAAGGATGTGGTGGCAATGGATAATGCATAGTCCAATCAACAAGACAGGCTCAAGAAATCTTCATAACTATGCATTATTCAAGGCCAGCTTGGTTTTTTTGTAAGAAAAATTATTGTTTTCACTGTTTTCAATTGTTGAATTATTAGATTAGCTACATTTTAGAACAATAACTGCAAATGTTTGAGATTTATCATGCTACACAAAATTCTGCATAAAAGGTCTTTGAATTTTTTATTTATTGCCCTGTTTGCATATAGGTTGGAGAGTTCCCAAAGCGCATTGTAGGAGATGTTATTCAATAAACACTGATATTGTTTTGAAGATTATCAGACTGGGGAATGATTTTTAGTTTCACCTTAACAATTCTTTAAAAAAAATCATCAAATAAAATTATAATTTGACATAAATGGCTTCATTGTCTATAGACCATTGTATTTTCCAAAAATTTTGGTAGAACTTGACTCGGAATGTTGTGGGCACTGAAAACATAGCACTTCTTGTCATTAATCAGTATGTAGGAAAGATATATTAAACTTTAGGGGAACATAGTTCCCTTCTTGGCAGTCAGATTCCCTACAATTCCACTTGGATAACACTTCCAACACGAAGACGTTGCTGTCTGCCAGCGGGACCCCAGAGTGAAGCTTCTGTTTGTCAGAGCAGCTTCTTTCTGACAGATACCATAATTCCGTTCTCGACTCCTCACGGAAGATGTAGACACCAGAAAGGGACAACCATGACAGCTGTATAAGTTCATAAGATGGAAAGGAATCCTGTTACATTTTTTTCAGTTGTAATAACTATTTTTTATTATTCATTAGGATAACATAAGTATGGGTAGCATATAATTAGATTTATTTTATGAGCTATCCAAACTCCTTTAGGTTCCAGTCGGATTTTTTTTAAAGACCCAAGGAAAGGGTACTCTCATGAACCAAATGTTAGGAGCTGGAACTAATATTTTGGAGTTGTTTCTCTGTCTCTTAATTCTTCTCTTGTCTTGAACACTAATTAATTAGCAGAAAATAAAGTAAAGCAATGGGGGGTTTATAATGGCATCCCTATTTGGAAATGTAACTTTGTATAAAAGTTATAACAAGAACACCCAAAAAGAATTACCAGTTTAGTGACATATGTGCCATCCTGCTATACTTGACATGGCACATGCTACATATTAAAACAATGTAGGAAAATATGATATACATTATTGGTGCAAAAACAACGCCAAGCCTCCCATGGTGGTTTCGCATGAAGTGTTGGCATATGACACAATATCCCAGCACACCACACTAAGGACTAGGGCAGCGCCCCTATGTAATAAACCTCTGGCGCTATGCATCAAACCAAAGCTTTTACTTTGCCGACTTTGGAGACAATAAAATATTGAACAATTTTTTTAAGTATTCTTTGAACATTCTCTGTTGACAGAATTTCCTTTTAAGCCAAAACACGTTTATTGATTTTCATTGGACTGAAATAATTACATTTTTCCCCCTCTACATTGTGTTGTTTCCAATCTGTGTTTTATTGGAA
Source organism: Spea bombifrons (assembly GCF_027358695.1). Classification (NCBI taxonomy): domain Eukaryota; kingdom Metazoa; phylum Chordata; class Amphibia; order Anura; family Pelobatidae; genus Spea; species Spea bombifrons. The sequence continues at coordinate 28,518,153 of NC_071097.1, read as the reverse complement.
CATTAAAGAGGCGTCCAAAGTGCGTAGATGTGACTTCACGTACCCCAAGTTTAATATCCTGTCTGCTATGCAAGTTTGTCAACCGGTTCCTTTATTTTTTTTTCTCACTTAATTTCTAAGAGAATCAATTTAGTTTGTGCCAGTTCCATTCCGGTAACAGAAAAAGGGTATATCAAGATGACTCGAGATTGGAATGAATGTTGGAAAATTAGAAATTAAATTGGAAAGGAGGCTGGAAAGTGAAATCTGATTAGAAATTGTAAATTGAAAGGATTGGAAATTGGAAAGCGGTTTGGAATATTAAGAACAGCATGGTGTCCTGAAACAATGACCAAGATGAGTGTTTTTCCCATTTGAATTGCAGTTTTTGCTTTTGCCTTCATATCTGTATAATGAAATAAGTGCTAATGGGATATTCTGCATAATATTACAAACTCACAACTGGTTATCAAGTTATCGGGTTTTCAAAATCTGGCCTAGCTGCTGTAGCATTATCTGATTAGCGTCTAATACATCAACGGTCAACTTGGTGGCAGCCCCAACTATTTACAAGCACCGTCCAAGGAGCTCCAGGGGGTACCATAGCTGAGGCAGAGAGTCACGTAGTACAAAGACAGAACTAAGGGGTTCTGATTAGCACCAGTAAAGGTTGCCATATCATTTATGTCAGGTCTTGACACAGGGAAATGCCATATAAGCCAAGTCTTCTTGAATATAAATAAATTATAAAATGTCTCCAGCGTAGGGTTTGATACATCATTTTCTTAGAGATGACATGGCTTACACAATTTTAAAAGCATAGGGAATAGGCATTTTATTATATTACATTGTTATATTCTGGAAGAATTTTATATTTTTCCAGCCCATGCCCATCATAACACAGTGCAGTTGTGTTTTATTTTTCAATAAATCGGAACAAGGGGGCAGCTTTACTTTTAGTTGACAAAAAGTAATACGAAAACAATATGATGTAAGTCTGAGTCTGCCATCGTTTAACTAGAGCAGGTTTACAATGTAGACACATACATGAATGAGTACTGCTTGTATTCAAAATAGGTCCCAGTAACATTCACCAAAACATTATGGGGAGGAAAGTATAGCACTTATTTTCTGTAAGTTAGAATGTTTAACGGCACAACCAATCCTTTCCTTGTTAGATTTTGGCAGATAATAATCCAAGGCAGACTCGACAAAGCCGCTCAGCTATTCTTGATCTTTCAACTGCTGAGGTTGTCATAATGTAGTGGAGTTGTGACTGAACTGAGCTTTGGATTTTAAAACAACAGAGTGGGCTCTGAGAGCTTAAAGTCCATTACTAACTAAGTACTATAAAAATTATACTTGTCTTTTTTAATAGTAGGGAATTTTCTGGGTTTGACATGGAGTCTCCAGTGAAGTGCTGCTGATGTAAATACAAACTCCCTCTAAATTACACTTACGGTAAAACATACTCACACCACACTCCCACTATACCTCTTACCTCTCACACCACACTCCCACTATACCTCTTACCTCTCACACCACACTCCCACTATACCTCTTACCTCTCACACCACACTCCCACTATACCTCTTACCTCTCACACCACCCCTTACGCCACACCTCTGACATTTCTCATCCCGAACCTACGCCCTTATCTTACTCCCTTGGAGCTGCTTACACACTGTGCAAGCGGCCACAAAATTACAGTGGGGGCAAGTAACGTGGCAGCCAGTCCGTCCCTTTCAATGAGGTGCAATAACAGAAGGAGAAAGGCTGTAATGTCTTACATAGGCTGCCTGAATCAACAAATATATAGATCTGTAAAATATTGTATTTGGGGAAAGTAGCAGACCCTCTTGAACCGTTATTTGTAAACACTACGCACATTAACTACTCCATTTAACTAAAACCATTTAAAACATGAGCTCTCATTGTTTAATATTACCATTCTTTAAAAGCTGCCGATTTTGGCCAGAAAAATAAGATAAAATTCTATTTTACAAGACAGAATAAAATAAAACAAGCGGTATAGGAAGTATCGGGACATTTTACAAGACCTCTAGTGTGTCAGTGATTCTGAATTTGTTATTTATCAGTAAATTGGGCTGCTGGGAGCTATAAAAACAAAATGTACTAAAATCTAGAACATTTGGATTACATATTCATATTTAATGTATGCTCTCCATTGGCAAATATGTTTGTTAACACTTTGCATGCCAGACAAGGCCAAACTGGCGATAGTTGGGGCTCCGGCACTTTAAGGCCAGGGGCTGAATGAGGACGTTAGTACGGCCGATGGCTGTTTGCTCTGGAATGGCAGATCGGGTTAGCGTGTGGTGCTGTTGACCATCGGCCCACTGGGCATTTGCCTGGTGTGCCAGATGGCCAGTCCAGGCCTGGTGCCAGAGGTAAAAAGATTCGGTAGATGTTAACGAGAAAATGCTGCAGTCAAAATACAGGAATGGGTCTGTTTCACGGGCAGACTATGTATGCAGTAAATCGATACTCACAGGTTCTCCGAGGGTGCTGTAACGTATGATGACCTAATGACAAAAGGAATGCTTTTTAACAGATGTGGTGTAAAAGGTGTTATTAATATCGTAGATAAATATTATGTACCCCTTGACTGACAAAATGTCTAGTTTTTTTCTCCTTTATTGCCCACCACACACAGACATAACTCATAACCCTTTGCTTTCACGTTTCGAAGTTGCATGGTTTATGGTTAGTGTACGGGATACTGACAGCTCACTTTCCTTACCCAATGCTCTCACTGTTTTATTGGCTATATATATTAAGGGACTGTTTTCAGTAAGAGTTTTTTTTTTCTCCCTCGGTGGGATTTGGCAGTTCATAAATACAAGCAATAAAACTGGAACAGAAAGGAGGAATTAGTAAGTGGACTGTGTTGGTGTTCTTATTGTGAATAAGAGGCTGAAGGGATTCTTAAGATAGAACCTGCTGGTACGCCAAGGTGTGCATGGTGGCCCTTACATCGACGTATTTCTGTATGAGCTGCAGTTCATCTAATGTTAGTCTGCAAATGTTTACCGGAATGGAATTTAGAACAGATTTACATTTTATGTTAATTACATTTATAGGGAAATCGAACATTCATTGCTTCTCAAGAAAACATTGAATCGTTATTATTATCACTTTTGTAAATTAAAAAAAATAAACTATATTGTGAGCTCTATGGGGAAGGCGACCCCATTTCTACCCATAGTTCCCTGATCAAAATTTGACTACTGTACTTATAAATAGTGTACTTATTGTATCTCAACTTTATTATACTGTAAACTGTTAAGTACATCTGTTAAATAAGTAAAAAATATATAAATACAAGATAATAATAATGATTATTCATTGTCTACCAATAAATGTAAATATGGCTGTGTGAGAAAAAGTGTTAATGTTTATAGTAGTTGACATGAGTCAAGGAGTCTATGTATGGTTGTAGGTTTGCGCTCTTTTCACATTTTTTCTTACATTGACAAAGGGGTTATTAGGCTAATCATTCTTTCTTACCCCGGAACAGCTGTAAAGTTCTTTTGAGAAGTACGTTCATTTGTTTCATTCCATTGTACGTTTGATGGCTTGTGGGAGTTTATTGTTTGCTTTTTATCTAATGAATCTCCCATAGAATTGTATTATGCTTTACAATTGAGTATATATCTACAATTCCATTACATTACAGTTTTTCATGATTTATTCTTTTATTTTATTTAGTTTTTTTCTGTGTGCTAGTCGCAGAGGTCTCAAAAATGTGGCCCTCCAGCTGTTGCAGCACTACTGAAAAAGCATTATGGGAGACGTAGTCCCGCAACAGCTTTAGGGAAGCAGTTTAGAGACCCCTGTGCTGGTGTCTGTCCCAAACTGTATCCAAATGTGGCAGTCCTAATGAATAACTCAAAGAGGGTTGTAGATAAATGGAACAGACTTCCATCAGAAGTAGTAGAGGGTAATAGAGTGAGTGAATGTAAACATGCATGGGGTAGACATAAAGCTATCCTGAATCTAAGACGAGACCAAGGACTGATTCAAGTCTGAATCTACATGCTACTGCTAATAATAAAATAATAATGATGATAATAATAATAATTACTAGTAGTAGTAGTAGTATTTATAATAATGCTCACAATTCCCAATAATTTAGATTCAGCTTACAAGAATTTGAGATTTATTAGTTACATTATTTTACCAATATTTTTATCGATCAACACTGTTTGCTTTCGGAGGTCCATTTAAATAACATTTAGTAATGTAATTTCACATTATGGCCATTTTACTATAAAAGTTAGACCATCTATTTGCAAATATTTGTAACACTGTTAACAGCTGCTTGGATTAGTATCAGATAATTCTCGTCAGAATCTGTGCGGCTTAATAAATGATTCATAAAACCGTAGATCTGTTTGTAATACAATTGTTTCAGCGGGACTAGCAATGTTCAGTCATCTGTAATGTCTGTCGCTATTATGCACTTATGTTCAGAAACAAGAGCCCCATAAATGATTGATCTGTCATGTTGCATTTTGTAATTAATGTTCAGTTGGGTTCTGGTGACATATTTAACAAGAAATGCCAAAGCAAGTATAGCAATGGAACCAAAATAATACTGAATAATAACAAAATAATGCATTATGTAACAATTCATTACTGTAAGCAGTTGGCATTTTCTAAGAACTGGTCAGAGTATTTTCAAATTCAGTTATGTCATGTTAGAAAAAAAAATCGGTTTATTTCGAGACATGGAAAAAAATAATTCCCAGTGGAATGTTCCTTGCAACGTGTTGATCTCTACTCTGGAAGTTAAAAGGTTAAAATGTGCTTTAAAGCTCGTGAACAGTCCCCATATCTGGAGAAATTGTTGGGTTGGAGGTCTAAAGCTGTCTTTCCATGAGTCAAAACGTGTAACTGCAAAACAAGACTAGGTCTGGTTGGACATAATATTGGAGGGGCTACAAGACCTCCCAGAAGATGATGCAGTACAACAAGTGATGTGTTTACCTGTGGGGCACACTAACCTGACCTAGGCCAGCACCCCCAGCCACTACCCTTCTCGTTCAGCGCCCCAAGTACAATAAAAGACAATGTGCGTCAGAAATGGAGTGTCAGGTTATGACATCATATCTGGCCGCCGATTTTGTACTAGGGGGCTGCAGCCCTCCTGGACCTGCCACTCTAGAGCAGGATGTGTCACTGAGTACCACCTAGTTCTAGATTTGGAGCTCTGAATAGGTTCTAGACTTTCCATGATCCTCCTAGGGTGTACAAAACCCTCCGCCAGAAACCGATGGAAGTTCCTGTGCTTTAAATGGGTGCTTTTAAATAGTATTTGCTGGGTGTGCGCTGATTCTTGTTTGTTGTATGTACATATGGGTAATTTCAGAAGCCCCTTGGAATCTGAATGTATATCCTTATTTAGAGTGTGCTTCATTTTCTTTATTTTGGGTCCATTTGCAGATCCTGATCAGACCTTAGAGTCAAACACCTCACCTAGCACATAGGCGCCTCATTAATGGTGTCCAGAGAGGGAGTTAAATCGCAGGAAAGTCTCATTGTGTTAAAAAACCAGGGCAGTACCACACTTTAAGCTCCATAGTAAGCAACACACCTATGTAAAACTGGATAAGAGGGTCCAATATATGGCTATATAGTGTAACGGAGTCCCTGATATATATATCCCTCAATTGTTGCTTTTAAATAGTATTTGTTGGGTGTATGCTGATTGTTTTGTTGTATGCTCACAAATCAAAAAAATAATTATATAGGTTTAGTTTATAGCATGTAGTGTATTTTAATTTAGAGACAATCACTTTATATTGCCCCGAATATGGACCTATAGTTACATGGTTACCTTATGAACAAATGTAAAGTATAACTGTAGGAAAGCTTTTGATCTGAAGAAATGTTATTCTTAGCCAGTGAAAAATCTTGGTTTGAACAGCTGGAATTAACTTAATTGGAAATTAATGACACAAGTGCGACGAATTCTGGAGTATATGAGAGGTTTAATGCTGGGCATATCCAGTCGGTGGCCGTCCGCTGCAGCACCCGATCTGCTAATGTAATGTTGAGTGTGTGGCGCTGTGGGCCAGTGGTCCACTGGACATTTGCTCGGTCTGCCAGATGCTCTGTCTGGGCTTGCTTTAATTCTTGCACTATTATTTAGCAAAACTTATTTCCACTCTGTAAAATTTATTTTTCCATTTATTTATTTATTTCTTTTCTATTGTTGCGCTATTGTGAGTCTTCATTTGTGGCATGTCGTTGAGAAGTGGCTACTAACGAAAGATTTCTTTTAAAATGGAATATAGTTCTGTTTCTTATCCAATTATCTATCCAGTCATATAACTTTGATTTTTGATTCTTTTCATCTAATCTCAGATGTTTGAAATTAGTTGTTGTAAGCATCGAAACAGCACCAAATAATATCTTCAAATATATGTAAAATAAACATTCCGTATATATATATATTTCTTTTTTTTTTTTTTACTTTTATGGTAATTATATTTTCCCCTATAATGAGCATATGATTAAATTCTGTTTCTTGTAAGCCAAATCACACTCAGAATTGTTGATGTATATGTCCATCTGGAATGGATCTTTTATTACGGTATTTCAATTTCTTATTCCCAAATATCTCTTGATCTGTGTCCACGGCGTGCCAAGACGCTCAGTAATTATGCTATCTCTATCGTTAATGTAAGGCTTTCTTCTCAAAAAAGGAGAGAGAAAACGTTCCTCCAATAAACTTTATTACAGGGTAAATTCCCTGCATCCCTCCTGGTTCTTTCTGTAACTGTAATCTCACAACGCAGATCCTTATTTCCTTGACCCTTCCTAAAAGCTGGCAAAGGGTTTTGTTTTATTTCACGTTTGATCTTGATGAACGCAATTTAAAATTCCACATTTCTAAGTGAATTCATATGTATGTGGCTGAATAATCCAGCGTGGTCATATGATATATCTATTGCATATGGAAAAAGGGGATTACCATAAATAAACCTATACGTGGTCTCTCAGTTTATGGAGTTGCAGGAAGACCTAATAAATAAAAAAAAAACCCTTAAACTCACATTGAGATAAAACTTTTATTTAAAAAATATCTTCCGTTCTTTACAAAAAAGTTGTCCGCCATGTTTTTTCTGATAATAAAAAGTGGACTATTGCTACCTTGTTGACAAATCCAAGTCCATAATGAAGGTGGCTGAAGAAGCTATGGAGAAACAAAGTCTACATTGTCGAAAATTCAATATGAAAAGATATTTGGGGATTTACTTGATGAATATGGATGTGAAAACGACCCAGATTAATATTTTTTTAAAAAAATACCTCTATAAAGATTGTCTGTTCTTTATTCTTAAAAGAAAAAAGGGTCTTTACAAATTTTAAGATCATGGCATGGATGAAATTATTTTCTAGTCCTATAGAATCTTTACAACCTGTCTGCTAATATATATATATATAGTTTATATCATGTGACTTCACAATACAGGTCATACCTCGAGCGTGTTCCACCAAGCACAGGCGGTTTATTCCTCCTTGTGTCTATACAATGCAATAAGAAAATATTTTTTAAACACTCAATGTCGATATCACACTCATATAACAAGCATTGAATTTTGACACGCGCAATCTGCGCCCCCCATAACCTTTACTTGTTATATGACGCTGCTTAAAAGTGCAACCAGATTATTTTATCTCAAGAGTATTTCTTTGTGTATCCTTCCTGGCAAACAGACTGTGACATTTTTCATCCAACAATTTTAAAAAAATTATTAAGATTACCACAAAAATATTTTGGCAAAGCCTTATCCGAACAAAAGCTGTTTTTTTTTAAACAAAAATGTTCTGAGCAGATTTTATATATTTTTTTAAAAAATGATTTACCAGAATAATGTAGTTTTCTGTTCACTAACTGTGTTTTAAAAAGTTTCCCCATAAAACTCATATATAAATGCACCTTTTGATTGCTGCACTCTATTGGATTTTATTATCCTATATGAAGAAAATTATTTTCGTGGGGTCTTCCTGGCAAAATGCAGGGGGAGATTCTGCAGGATCCCCCATATACATTTGCCCCTTTCCTCGACCCCAGATACATTTAATAAATGAAGGAAAATCCACAGTGTTTTATGATTTTCTACTTTAAGGCAACACTAGTCATTAAATAGAAAAATAGATATTTTTGTACGTCAGATGTATTCAAAATCTATCAAAACTAATTACTTAGAACTTGTGTTGATTCTCATATAAGTGGAAGGGCTGCATCTCCTTCGGAAGCAGGAACATAATTTGTTTGTAATGCCTAATATCATATTATATATCAGAAATATTTTTTCTGTATGACCTTTGTCTGTAGGACTATCTCTCCGAGCGTCTCAGTTTTATTGTTTTTTTTAGTATGAACTGAACAACAAAAAAAAACTATCCGTGTGTAAAGTCATTTTTTTTAATAGAAATTACTGCTAGCTTCTCAAGTAAATCCTTCTTTTTTTTTTCTCTCCGGTTCCAAAATCGTTTAGGAAAAAAAATGGACATAGACAGGTTGACTGATATGACATAGTTTCTTCATTCGCTCATCTCACTGTATCTCTGAACTAAGCGTAACAAGAGCCTCAATCACTGAAAATATCTGTCTAGAGAATTCAGCGAAAAGAACTTGTGGTTTGGATTAGATGCCGGCCTCATGTACAGGAAAAGCACACAATGTTTTCAGGGCTTCAAGGCTTAAGCGACAGATGAAAACATGTTTGTGGTCTACCACAGCCAACATTGGTGTTTCATGCTACTTCTTTTTTTTTTTTCTAATGAAAAGATGGATCGTGGTTAGCAGTATGCGGAATAATGTGATGGCGAAACATCTACACATTGGACAAGTCACTGTTAATATTTAGACTATAAATCACAAATTGGGTGGAGACGTCACCTACCCAAATGTTTCATAGCATACTATGTATGTTGGATCTCTTAATTGATTTATGGAGATTCAAAAATATATGTTTGAATTACAAAGTTCATTGTTTACGCATGTACACCAATGACAACAGGCTTATTTATTGGAATATTTTGAAATGGAAGCTAAAAAAACTTTTTTCCATACATACATATATATATCATATATAGCATTATCCAATATATTAATATAACCTCTTACATTGACTTCAATGTAGAGAATATCTCTGTTTCTGATCTTTGAACTGCGGAGGTATCCTTTACCATATCGGTTATGTTCCCATTTTAGGGGAGAAAACCACATATCTATGTGCATTCCCTAGGGCGGACTTAGCCTTAACTAAAGATAGGGGGAAAACGCTGTCATAGAAATAGATGGTGGATTGAATATATGTGTCACAAAGCAGAAAAAGCAATAAAATTTGGTATCCAGTGAGAATACTAGAGACTTTTTGTCTCACTAGTTGGTATTTTATAGGATAGGTATCTTTAATTTTGAAGCAGTCTTTTGCGAGCCACCAAACCCTTGTTCATGGGAGTGAACCTAAATATTTAAATGCTCCAAGATCTGTTCAATGAGATGGGTCATCCGTTGGCCAGTGTAATGCCAAAACAAAATGTTCTTTTGTTAAGGCTATTTTACGACAATGGGACTAAAGCCTAGTCTATATTTTTCTGTCTCTTTCATTTGCTTCCAGGATACTAAGGAAGATCAACTGGCTTAAGAGCATTGGCAGTCGGAGCGTGTTAGACTAGCCTTCAGGAGTCAAAGAACCAGACAGTTCAGATTGTGTACACCAATGGTTTCCAAACCAGTCCTTAAGGCATAAATGCTTCTGGTTTTATGAATTTCCTATTGGAATGGTATCTAGTAATTACTAAATCTAGCACTGTTAGCGTGCCATGAAGATTGGGTTGGGAACTTCTGTCCTACACCAGGGCCCTGTATAATTTCAACGTCTCTGAAGCAGACTTATTAAGTGCAACATGGATTTTCACAAAGAAACGTTAGCTTAGAATTATTCTACTTGTCCACTCCCAGTTAGAAAATGTCCCTTACCAATAATGCTTTCTTGTAAAGGGACCATCACAAATATCTTATCATCCAAACATGTGATGTGCCAGCAAAGATGGCAGCCCCTCCATACAGCACAACAGAAAATAAAAGAATTCTTAGATTATTTCTAAAATGAAAAGGGAAATAAATCCTAATAAATGACAGAATGGGCAGAAGAAGAGACAGATTCACCATGTAACTTCATACATATTACAAATGTAATATCTGGGAAAAATTACTGTACACTCATATTGTAACACTTACGGTTCCTACATATGTATTACATCTAAAATGCATCTGCAAAAGACCAAGGACATGGCTTCAATGAAATGCAAATTATGGCTTATTTATATAACTTTATTTTTTGTCACTTGCCTCATCTGTATATGTTACCGTTATAATTTTAATGCTGAGAGTGTTCATGACACAGGCTCTCGTGTTACCCAGCTATCCTGTTACAGCTACGAGCCGGCAATTTCACTCGCTGGGTGAGAGGTTATTCCACAAAGTCTTTTTTAACTGCAATTTAAGAGAAGTCTACCTGATGGTAAGTAGAAACAAAAAGACGTTACCTAATTCTAGCCGTGAAATCGGTGACGGCTGAAGTCAACCCTAGGCAGAGGCACCTTGTCTAATGAGGTCTGGGTTGTACTGTATCAGATGATTTTAAGTGCAGCCTCGTATTCCGTTATTAGATGCAGCTGAACTTTCTCATTCGCCTACTCATCCAAATGTATTATGCTCCAAACTGCTGACTTACACATTATGGAAATTACAAAGATTTTGAGAAAGAGTACATGTGTTAATCATGCTAACTGTCCGTCATGCATTATGCACTGATAACAAAATGCTCCATAGACTTAATGGGATAATTCATTGATTAATTTGTTCTATATGGTACAATAAAATAATAAAGAACACTTTTTTTTTCTGTAAATGGACTATACCAATATGGAGAACATCTACCAACCTTTTAAAATAATTCATGCAGGGGATCACATTGGCCTATAAGGATAGCTCGGATTTGTGCTCTATGTGGTTATTTGGCAACTTTTTTATAACCAACCAATACGTAATAGCACCTTAACTAATTTTACAAGCTATAATCTGCAGAAGGTCTGATCCATCTATGTATGCCACTAACTGTATCGTTTTTAGTTAATCTGTGTTGTTGTCCGCGTGTGTCTTAAAAGGTACACTTATTGATCAATGCAGTTTGCCGCTGTATTGGACTCCATTACTGGAATATAAACCTTTTTGAGAGATGTCTCTTGACATTTTCTTATGAATCAGAACTCTTGAAAGGTTTCTGGGAAAGTACCTTGTTACTTTTTCTTCTAAGTTTATGTATGTCCATTTGGTACACATGGTGGGTTTAAACATTAGGATTTATTCAGTAAACCCAACTGACCCTAGTGAGACATAGACTGGTCAATACTCATTAATGAAAGACAAAGAGAGAGGGGATTTACTAGGGCTCCATCGCACCCAGAACAAAGAGTACAAAGAGGCCTAACATTCATCTGGCGATGACAGAGCGGTCTGGCACTTTAAGGCCAGCGGCTGCCTGATGATGAAAGTGCAGCAGGTGGCTGGATATGAAGTCGGACATGTACAGCCACAGTCTGCAGCACCTGATTGGACGGCAGATCGGGTCGTTATGTGGCACTGTCAGCCCGCAGTCCACTAGGCCTTTGCCAAGTCTGCCAGAGCTTTTCTAGTCTGATTAAATCCCATTAAACCTTTTAGTGAGTCATACAACTCATAATAAGGTCAAAAAAGGTAATTTTAGTGCTGTACATTTCTCATTGGTTGCACATTTGAGTTCTATCCTTGAAATGAATGCGCAGAAATAGCCGTGGATTTTGAAAAACAGGTACAGGTGGGCTTAATAAGGCAAGTAGAAGAACAATGCAATGGACATGTTGAAATCATGAAATAACTGTCTGAATAAAAACTATATATGGTTAAGTATTAAATGGCTAGAGTTTCTGTTCAATTAAATAGTATAAAGTGTGTGTTTAATCCATGCATGATAAAATCTAGTAATTTAACCCATTTATAGACTTTATGACTAATCCCAAATCTGTTCATTACTGCTGGCATATTGAGCCACTCGTCTGTGTCCCTAGCATTGTCTACATTTAATGACAGTATTTTGCATTTATTGTCTGAAAATGTGCAAGCATTAAATATTGAAAGAATACATCATTTACCAGATGTAAAATCTGTTTGATCTTTTCGACGTCCAAGGTATGATAGGATAGGATAACCTGATTAATTTGTTGGTCCAAAGCATTAATAATATTTTTGCATTTATGTTAAGAGATTATCCTACTGATCCTTTATTTAACCACAATACATTATTTTTGTCTGAGGATTTTTGTTCTACAGATTCTATTGTAATAAATCACAGAAATGTTGAGCTGAGATAATTATGTTGCTCAGGATAAACAACCTCTGGTATGTTGTGCGTTATAACTCATACATGCTGAACGTATCCCCCTTTTAGAAGAGGCAGTCCCCCTTTGGAACCCAGATCCCTCTGTCTCTCTTCCATGATGTCCCTCTTTTCTAGCTCAGAATGTTTGTTGGTTATGAGCATATCTATACATGGAAACTTCTTGGGGTAGGTCTTCTTCCCTCTTACACGGAAGAACTGCTTCTCAGAGGGACAGGAATATCTGTATGTTGTGTAGGACTAGACCTAGACAAACTTTAGTGGGGTTGAACGAGGTTGGGGGCAGGTGGAAACCGACATGATTTAGCAGAATGTGTTGGTAAAGATCTGCTCCTAACCGCACCTCTAACCCAACAGCTTCAAAAACGTGTCCTTCTTGGAATTTTGAAATATTAGGCGCTATGATGATTCCCATAATGATCAGTTGTAATATTTGGCATATATAGAACATGGGACACTAACAGATATGTATGGCCACCAAGGTCTCAATCCTCCTCCCTCTAGGTACTTCATCTTTAACTTTAAATACATATTCATTGCTCATCTCAAGAGAAGCATGTGAACAGATACAGAGCCAACTAAAATGTCTCATTCCCCTGGTAGCTGCCTACAATATTTGGTAGATCACCTACCTTTATAATATTTCTTTCTTTATAATATTTCTTTATTAATTATATTGTTTGTAAAATTTAACACAGCAGCTTGTTTATGGGTTAAGTCATCGCCATCTTTGCCAAGAGAAATATTCTTCAGCCCCCATAATGTTTCAGCTCCTTTAATCCAAGTTAGGTCTAGCTAGAAGACGAGGGTATTAACGCGGCAGAATAAAGGCAGTTAGAAGACTCGGGAAACAAGAGTTCAGAGGTCACTCGGTAATGATCTGTCTTCTTGAGTTAGCGAAATAATACCAGTAGCCTTGAAATACATTTTTTTCTAACTAGTTATACGCACAGGGAAATATTTTTTTACGCTGTAAATTATACTTGACCTATAAGTGATCTTTTTTTTGTGCTACATTACTTTTTTTTGGTGTGAGCTTTAATTACTAAAAAGATAAGTTGTAGGTGATTTGTGGTGATAAGTTGAATGATGTCACCTTAAAGATTTAACTATGTGCTATACATGCCCAATCCAGCCCTTATTTCAGTAGAGACTCGAGGTTGTCCCCTTTTATCGAAAAAGTCTATGAGTTGAAACTAATGGTTTATAAAGTATTACGAGTTCTTTGCATATTAAACATACTTAAAGTTGCTACTTTTTCTAGCCTTGGATACAATGTAACAATTAAGTTGTGATGTATTCAGGATATCACATGATATTCAATGTTATGCAATTTGGTTTTTTAAACATTTGTCTAGATTTCATGTTCTAGACTGGAATTCCACTCATGGTGAAGGTTTCATGCCACCACCTTTACAAACACTCCAGTGGCTGTCAAATGCAAAAAATTACACACCCTCTCGCTCTCCAGCTGTAAAACGCCGCAGTTGTTTTGTCTTGGTGGACCAAGGATTATGTTCATGCTTAGTTTTTTTTTCTGGAAAGTGGAGAGATGTGTTTATTGAAAAATATGGATCTCTTGCGCATGTGCTGTGAGACAATTAGGACACTGCATTTCTGGATTTCCAAGCTCTTTCCATAGTTCCTCAATCATAGATGAGAATTTGAAAAAATATGCTTTTTCTATTAAACTTACACCCCAAATCAGTGACATAGGGTACCACGTCCAGGGGGGGGCAGATGAAGGGGACAGGTTCATCTTTTGGGGGATTTGTCTTCAGTGTACCACTGCTCAATGGACCAGTTATCTGGGAGATCTCTGATCTCCCCAACCTGCCCATTTACAATATGGAGGACTGCGTCAAGCCAGCACAACCTCCATAAGGTGCAGGGAAAGGCACCTGTGCATCCTAAAATGTCTTTAAGAGTGCCGAGATATGCCTAGGACAGCGCTTAAGTTAAATACGCCGCTGGTGACTGCGGCGTGTTCCCTATGAAATGTACATTTTAAAACATTTGAATCGTCTCTATATAAAGTAACATGTTTAAGGGGAAAAGCGGTTTGAGCCTGTTTCTTTTGTTAACTTTTACTGACAGCAACAGGAGTTGTGAGGATAAATCAGCACATTTAACTTTTTAACACAAACAGAATAAGTCTCACGGCACCTTAAACGCAGCCAAGAATTCTGGGTAATAACAAACAAATGAACAATCACAATGTACTGTTTGGCTGTGTTCAATGAAATCATTGAGCCTTCTATGTGTATTTGGTATAAGACAGATTTAAAGCTTAGGACAGGTTTAGAGCATATGGCCAAAAAGGCCCACTCTCAGACAGTGGGCTTAATCTGTTGAGCCTGGCTGTTGTGAGGGTGGTTTGTTGTTCTGGCATGGCGAAATTATGAGATGGCATAAAGGAACGCAAATAGCTTGTGAAAGCGCCAAGAACTTTATTCTACAAAATGTCTTCTCATAAAAAATGTTTTATGCATGGATCCTAAACACTTCTTCATTACCAGGAACCTGTTTTCCCTTATAGTGGTATCAGAAATCTAGGCAAAACAGCCATAGGAGATATAGACACACCTAATAAAGTACATAACAATACAGATAACAAAGCTGGCAATAAACCATGTGTAACGCCAACCAAATACATATGAAGCTGGCTTTGTAACGAGTAGATTCAATTAATATTACATGATACTCTCGCGCTTTACTCATATTCATGATACAAAAGTGGGGCAGTTGTGCCATTGTCGTCTTCTTCTTCTGCCTTCACGTGCCGGTAGTTGGGTTCAGCGATTTAAATGTAAATCATGGTATTTTATCAGAAGACAAGGGACATATATATACCTGTGTTCTCTTGGTCCCAACATATCCAAGAGTATAAAGAGACTCAGGGTACTAGATTATGACCTGCTACAAGGTTATCTGTCCATTTGGCTAGCGTTTAGCAGGGGAGGGAAGAGCTCTACAATTGGAAGCCCTGATCAGCCTGGTTCTAGATAACAAAGAAATGGAATAAGAACAAGTGTCAGGGGGAGTTCATGTGTTTTTAATCAAGGGAACAAGGAGGATTTCTTTTGCAAGACTAATGGTGGAACCCAATATGGCGGGTCTTCCTGCAACTTTTATGTTGATGAATTTGGATTCCTACTTTGATCTCTTGATTAAAAACAAAAAAATAAAACTTTAATAGATATCTTCTCAAAAGCATTATATATTTTAATATTTCATCCACTTCAACAGGTGGGTTCAAACATTTTGTCAATGACTGGATTTTGTCTGTGTACTCCAAACCCATGCTAGGGTTTAAATATCTTTCTTTGTAGTTGAGGTTAAACACAAATTGTTGCACTCCTCATACACTGCTTCTTCACTCCTACGCAATAAAATAATCTAAATTCGGAAGGACCTCTTACACTTAATGAAATTCTATTAAAGCTCTGTTCTTCCCTTCTGACATTAACCTACGCAAACACTGTGATAGCTGAGATAAGAGGGCCATTTATAAAAAAAAAGAAGTTAACTTTGAACCACAGTAGATACTTACAGTAGTTTTATGTATTTCGTGTGGAAGCAATTATATTTAAAAAATGTGGATCGCTCATCACTTATTGATGTGTAATACATGCCTAGGATTTCTTCATTTAAAATAAAACTAACGCTAATACTTTCCGCTTTGATTTCTTGATGATGTTAAGCCCACAAAGCATGGAACATCTCTGTAACCATTTCATCTAGGTAAGTAACCAATGTGGCCGGTTTTGTCCTTCTGACATAGAATATGAATGTTATATAATGCGTGGAAAACGCCGCACAAATATTGTTTTTGCTCAAGCTTTGTGAAAGATGTAAAATGTTACAAAGCAATTGGGGGGGGGGTTAAGTTTCTATTCCAATAATGTAATATATATTATAATATAATATTGATTTATTATGATGATCAATAAGTAGCTATAGGGTTTGAAATTGTAACGGGACTAAATATTGATACACATCTTCTAACATTGTAAATACCCAAAGAGGAACACATTCGTTCTAAGCGTGTTTAGAGGTGTGACTGCCGGATTGGGTTTAATTGTTTGCGTGAAAAAACATTTTGAAGAATAATATATTTTATTTACAATAATGTGTTTTTATTTACAGTTTAATGGTTAAACACATCTCTGCCATTTTGTAGGGCTCTAGAAAACTGTCATACACTCATTAGCACCAAACACTCGAATGAAGCAATAATGTATTCGGTGCTTTTCTAGGCCTAACCTAGCGCCGCTGGGCATCGGGATATGACATCAGGCACTGTGCCAACTTGACACATTCCTCCGTAGTGTTGATGGACCAGTTGGGGAGATCAGTGATATCATATATCAGTGATATGACGTGGCATTATAGGGTGCCTGATTGTTCCCCGGACCTTCCAACCAAGCCCTAGTCAGCCTAAGCCAAAATGTGCCCTTGCAATGGGGAACTGTTTCTCATAAATAGGACACTTGGAGGAACCGTGGTTGATTATTAAGGCGCCCGGCCAATGCTTTCCAAGAGGCCCAGATTTACTTTGGTGTCATCTCACCAGGTTCCCTGACACCTTGGTGGTGCTGGGACATCCATGTGGGGAAACTCAACAAACTGTGGTTCTTTTTTTATGGTTGCTAAGTATCTGATCATTGTTTTGTAATAATAATAAAAAAAGACAAGGGAACACAACTCATTTTAGCAAATTAAATAATTTACTTTAGAAACGTAATAACGAAACACAATGGTACAGGATTGAAAATCACTCTGTACGGAACACATACATTACTGGTGAAGAATAATACACTCACGATATAGGCTTTGCTGTTACAATGGAGGTGAAGGAGCTAAAATGAAGAATACGCATCATAAAGCAACTACATGAAAATAAACATTTCTAACACATAGACGTTAATGTACGTTCTTTTAGCCAGTTTGTAAAATGCATACTTATTCTCTATATGTGCTATTTATTTCTGCTAAGAGCAACCATAAACTTAAACAATAAGCATACAAAGTGATAAAAAAGTGATAGGTAGCCATTTTAATTCAGAAGGTGACATTTTATACATTTTAATTCATTTTACACATCCCCATAATTTTCTTACGTATAATTCTCACATAAACGGAACACACTGCAAAAAATTACAACTTTTTTTTATTTATCTTCTTTAATATGTAACAATAATTTTGAGTTATACGCTCTATATCCAACATGAAACGGAATCTTCAGGACTCTAAACTGGTCCTAATCCAATCACAAAACACTTCCTTGAGCTACTGCAAATCTCAGAGCCTCTCTTTATTCTTTCTTCCATGAAAATGACTTAATACGCAAGAGTAATGTGTGGAATTAATGGGTTAGTAAGAGGACGCTTTATTTTTACAGCGACTGATTCTAAGTATGTACTTATCTCTGTTCCTTTGCTGTGTTTCAAGTCATGAAATTTATTTTAAGATGTTCCCGAAAAACACACGCTGCATTGTGTATTCTGATTTTCTGTAGTTTAAACAATATAGCTCGAGAGATATAGCTTTATAACACACAATATGCTGAACTACTGGAATACGTAATGCACACAAGTTTGTAGCTGGTATTTTGTGTATGTGAAAAGGTATTTTACATAAAGGGAAAAGAAGAATGTATATTTGCCTCCCCCATCCCATGTACGGCTTAGAAAAATTGAGCGCTGGGGTATGATGTCATACCCCGGCTCACTGGGTCTTAAAGGCGCGCAGCACCTTTTAATGAAGTCTGTTGAGGCTATGCTGAGCTGGCACAGCCACCATGGTGTAAAAAGGCTGGTTGGGGAGATCTCCCTTGTAGCAGCCCATTGTGCCGCATGGTTACAGTTGAAGCCCAATGGAGAGGTTGCCTATTGCTTCACGGCTTGTGCTTGACTTCCTCCTCCCCAGCAAATATTGAACAAAATTGATTTGGTCTAATTGTGAAATAAAAAAACTGAATGAGGGTAAAAGTATTTAAATAATGGAACATTTTTTTTTAATAATAAATAAGAAGAGAATGGCATGTCAGAGAGACATCACGTTGGTATGTACCAGAGGTGGGTGAAAACTTTCAGCAGCATTCCAAAAAGGGTGGAAAACGTTACTTTCTGCCTTTGGACACTTTATCAGAAAACTAGGTTTCCACGCCAAACTTTATGCAGCCAGTTACGTCATATGCATTTCCGTATCTGTCATGATGTCAGAATCGCCTTGCATTGATCCTAAATTTCTCACTGATGTGTAAATAATGATATTACTCTTTCCCCATCTCTTCCCATGTCCTGCTGTCTCTCTCTTTTTTATTTTATTACATATTTAATATACTAAGTGGCGGACACTTAAGAGTTTTTGCTAACCTTACAGACTGGGGTAGATCCAGAACAACCAACGCAGCAATGAAATATCAAAAAATTATAACTGCACACAGACAAATTCATTTTTCTACATTTGTGGCTTGATTTATGATAATTTCCCATGAAGTCCCATTTTAAAGTAGCTTAGCGGAAAAAAAGAGGGGGAGGGGCAGAAATTAGTCATTTAACCAAATAATGAGTTTGGATGTATCTATATTTACTTGAATAGAATGCAAACACCATATTCCCAAAACTTATATTGTTCAAATAATTAATAATGTACTTTTTCTTTTGCTGGTGGAACCTCTAGACAGGAATAGGAGGAGAAGCAATGGACCTTTCTTCCCTATAGGAACTATTACATGTCCGCGGCATAGTTTGAGTTGTGATTAATAACAGGAAAAACACATTTATTTTTCAGTTTGGAATTAATATCTAGAAAACACGATTTAAGCAAAACTGACTTTCTATGCAAATCCCGATACAGCAGTGATCAGAAACGAAACGGAGAGCTCTCAGAGAACAATGAACAGAGACCTTC
The DNA here is from genome assembly GCF_027358695.1 of Spea bombifrons. NCBI lineage: Eukaryota > Metazoa > Chordata > Amphibia > Anura > Pelobatidae > Spea > Spea bombifrons. The sequence goes on along the minus strand of NC_071097.1, from coordinate 28,498,774 downwards.
TGACTGCACGTCCTAGTTTACATATTAATGTTTTCGCTGAAGTGAATTACCGGGGAACAATTGTATTCTGGATACACAGCGAGATAAACACTTGTACGCGTTTATTCCATTTTCATATTTTAATTCAACTATTTATTAGTTACTACTTTATTTTGTTGATGTGGACATGGCGTATTAAACTGGCAAATTCCCTACTGCTCCATACGCAAATAGAAAATTAATCCGAAAAAAACCCTTTTATTTTTAACTATTTAGATACACGTACCCCGGTATAATCACATTCGTTTCTTTCAAATTGTCTTCAAAGCATAAAAACTTTTTTTTAAGGCAGTCTAAGAGCATTTTAAATTCTCATATCATCCAACAAATAAGTTTATGTATATATTTGTGATATACATGCTAGGGCATAGAGGCACGGAGAGGTTTACTGTGACGCACAAGTCTGAAAAAAAAATAGGTAATAGAATATTTTTTATCTAAACATTTATATATTTGCTAACTGCTTGGCCACGGATTGTTCCAAGAACCCATACACTTGGGACCTTCTGCATGACAGAGTCCATTTGTCATCTATGCTAACCCATGAATCAAAACCTACCATATACAACGATTTAAGATGAAAATTTCTCCATACAGCTGCATAATGTACTTACAAAGAATTACGGTATGCTAATGTGATATGCTATTGAGGATAGTTTATAATAAAATAAGGTTGCCCAGTCACGGGTGAACCACGAGTCTGTAAGAACCTCGTGTGTTATACCGCTAGCGACTTAATACATTTCAGCTAAGAACACTAATGCTTTCAACAAGCGTGACATAGTTGGAACTATAAACATAGTGTTTCAGTCGCCTTCTTGAACCGCTTACAAAATGTGTTTTAACATATTCTTCAGACGAAGATCCACATCACAATTCTTTCTTAATTCACAAGGTCTCTTCTTCAAAAACTCACATTCTTCACCCTGTCAGCTGTACCACTCAACTTGACCACCCTAGTAATCTTTCTTTTTTTAAGCCGAGTATACTATGTTACTGCTATTACTAAAATATAAAATCCATTTGGTAAGGCTGGGAAAGGGTGGCACATAAGTTCTCTCGAAAAGCAGCTTTAGCGAAAAGATCCCACGTGTGATCCACCATGGGAGATGGTGTCGGAGCATGGATAGGAGAACATGAAGTTCACAGCGTACTTCATGTCCTTGCTCTTTTTGTCCCATTTGTATATAGCAGTTAGAAGAAGCTTATTGTCCACCTTCCGACCCATAATGAGGAAGCTGCCGCTTAAGTTATCGAGCTGGGGACACGGGCATCCTGCAGCGTTCTTTATGTAGAGGACAAGCTTACGGAATTCTTTCCTCTTCAGCTTCCCAGCTTTTAGAACTTTTTTCTTCTTTTGAGCCGCTATGAGCTTACGATCTCCATTCTCAATCTTCACCTCTTTAATGCGCATCCGTAGAACTGGAAAGAGTTCAAAAAAACAAGTCAGTCTCGCTGGAAAGTAAAATGCGTACACAACCGAGTGTTACAGGGCTGTCTATTTTCCTTATCGAGAAAGTAATTTATTATGTCTCAAGACAAGGTTGAATGTGCCAAAATATTACATAATGGTGAAAAAGCAAAGCTTTTTAAGATTCAGTAAACAATGTAATCTCTGCATAAAACTTGTAAACCAAATTGATGGATTAATAGCTGCTTTGGAGAATCGCTGCAACACATATTTTATTTCTGTTAGCCTGTGAAAAGTTCCATATTTTATTGTGAAAAAAAAGTTCAAACACCTTTGTGCTACAGAATAATACTTTACCAAAAGACCTCTACTAATGCCAAGGAATGTGGTTTAGCGATGTCTTTTTAGACAGTCCAAGTAATTCAGCTTGTGTCTCTTTATTTGAAAGGGAAACTGTTGTTTAAGAACAGAAAATGTGTTTCATTGGAGTCTAATGGAGGATTTTCAAAGATAGTTGGGGGCCGCAATAGAGTCAGCTGGTCTGCTGTGATTAAAGACTTTGGACCATTCATAATTTTGTGTGTAAGGCATCCTACACATTGCCACCAGCTTACTATTGATGGGTCGGATGGAAGTGATTAGTGGGCATTAAACATTTGTGCTAAATGTACGGTATTTAGGTCTATTATAGTTTATAGTCCTGGAGGGATTCTGTCTTGCTCAAAATTATGTTTTTTTGTTATGAAGTGGAACCTTAATCATTTTGTAATTAGTATAATTAGGTAACAGAGTCTGTGTGGTGGAGGAGCAGGGAGATTTGAGTCTTCCTGATGCCACTGTTTTATATATATAACATTATACTTCCCTTGGCAATGAGAAGTGTTTTCCTCCATGTTTTGGCTTTTGTAGAGCATTTCACCCATCCCAACTTATCAGTCATTTACTTTGCTCTAGACCAAATTCTTTAGATAAGGCAGCATCAATCATTTTTCTTTGATATGCCTGTCGAGGGAATCTTAACTCATAGTAGGCAGGAGAAATTAGGTTCTCGTTAGGTTTAATAAGCTAACAGTGTTGTTTAGAGAAACCTAAAATGTAAGAATTATACGATTTTTGCTCTTCTTACCATGTTATATCATAGCAGGGAATGGAAGCTGGATAGGCAGAAGTAGCATACAACTAATAAAGTATAGCAAATGTACCAAAGTTCAGAGCATTGTACAGTAAATGAAATATTGTCTACTAAATTGTATGTAGCTTTAAATGTGATGTGTATCTAGAACAATACTTTTACAACAAGAAAGTGGAGTCTCAGTAAATGGCAGAACATCCTCATAAAAAGTCACGGACAATCTTTGGGTCTGAATAATTTGTTGTTTAAAAGGCTCTCATGCCCAAGTAACATGAATATAATAAAGCAAGCTATGTTCACTCCACTATCCATGTCTCTCGGTTATCTAAGCATCATATCTGCCTCCTGTTCTCGTTAATCCGTGAGCGTCTGCCCATACAAGCATACCTACAAAAGAGGGGCACTTTTGTCTTAGTGGGTGTGGTTAGAGGTTAGGGGTGGGGCTTCACTGGAATGCTTGATGTGGTTGATGCACCACTTATTTATGTCAATGAGGCAGTTATTTTAGTTTATTTATAAACCAAATTTCTATTCTTTATACACATAATGTATAGGACTCTAGAAAACTCTGATACACTAATACCCAACAAATATTCTACATGTCCAGAAAACAAAGACATTGGGAATACAGATGATAAACAGAGGGTTTTGGGTCCCAAGAAATTATTAATTATTGGGTGGCTGTTCTTTTAAGGCAATCTACACGAGGACACCCTAGAATGTTTTGCTAGCCATGTGATCAGTAAATGATTTGGAAAGAATACATTTGAATAATCCTGATGAATATTATGAAGTTGGTGCTATTTAAGATGATTTTACGCTAATTAAAGCCACAAAACTGAAATTATGCTGAAATCCTAAAGGTTTAACTCTAAGTGCACCTCCCCCGGAGCATATGATTTTTCATTTAGAAAATTGATATTGTGCGTGAAATCCTTAAGTGTCCAAGGTCTTAAAATATACAAATTGAAACATCGTGTGAGCTTTTCTCACTCTGAAAAGTGTTATTCCTTATTTTTAACGGACCAAGCAGTTCTCTAATATCGGGACGATATATTGCAAGAACGGTAAGCTTGTTGACACTTAATAAGCTAACACACTGCCCCATGTTTGTGAAAGTAGTCCTGCCATAAACTAGAACAGTATCCTACATACATATTGAAACTTCAAAAAAAAAAAGATTGCCTTTACTGTTAGTTCTCGTCGTGGTAGGTTGATTCAAGAAAAAATGATTTCTAACTTTAAATGCAGGGGTTTTTCTGTAGCAGTGGGACTTTTCTGGGTTTTTTTTGGTTGATCTAAATATTCAGAGAACTAAGCTCCAGACCTCCCATGCTGAATCAATGTGACAACTAAGAACTTTGTGGAATCTCTAAAGAGTCTCTAAAGTTGGCCAATACCTGGACCTAGCTCTCTAAATAACTACAACACAAAAACCCTTAAGTCTATGGTCCTGTGTACCGTCTGAAAAGGCCTTTTAAATGTATAATATGAATTTAGGAATATGTGTACCAATTCAGATGGGTACCGTCTTATGAGTCTTGTACTTAAATCATTTTAATAAGTTCTATCAGAGAACAGTACTTGAAAATGTGCCAGTCTCCAGGCTGCAGTTTTAATGTGTGAGGGTTTTTTTTTTAATATAACCTGGATTTAGATCCCTGTATGTGTCAGACAGAGCTATTTTTGTAAAATGATTGCTATTTGTAGCTGGATATGGTTTATATTTTGTGTTCTGTATGCCCGCAGTTTAACTTGGTGGAATTATAGTTCATTTACTGACGCAATCTAATTGTTTCTGGTCATTCATTGGTTGAAACAATACGACTGTGTAGAATATATTACTGTGACACAAACGCACGACACCACATATTGTGATGGTGATGATGAGGCGGCGCTGGAACTTTAAGGCCCGGGGCTGCTGTTGGCTAGTGGCCCACCAGGCATTTACTCGGTGTGCCAGATGGCCAGTCCTGGCCTGATGTAACTTCCCAGTCCCTCCCTGCAGTCATTGTTAAAAACTGATAAAGGACTTATCTGAAATATTAGCTTTTGTATTTATGCTAGCATTAATCAAATGTCTTGTAACAGTAGCAAAACAATAATAATATTTTTTTTCTTTTGTTAATATTTCTATTAAGATACTTATTATAAGTAAAAAACAGTTAAAAAAACAACATCCCTGTTAACAGACAAAAAAGGTAGAAGGTTTTATACTGAGTGAGGTTGTATAGGACAATTTTCTGGGGGGAAATGCTATTTTAATTAAACATATTATATAATATGGCTAGGAAACCCAGACTTGGGGTGTTATAAATCCTTCCACACTTCTGTGTCTCAAAATACTGATAATCTGCTTTGGGCCAATCTCATGGGAACGTGCAACAGCCTGCCGAGAATTTTATATACTTTTCGTTGCCAAGCTTTAACTAACCCCTCTCTACTACAAACATAATGGAAAATCTTAAAAAGTTTGTGTTGGGGGGGGCAAAGTGACTCTTTAGTCTGTTGCTTGGTTTACTGGTATTATTCTTTAAGATATATTGTATTGTGTCCTACCTTCCTAGCAGATCATATAAGAGTTTTAAGATATTTAGTGATTACAAATGATCTAGGGTGTCTGAGATTATTATTTATAAAGAAAAAAAAAGCTATTTTCATCATGATATAATAACACCAATGGACCCTCAAACGATGATACATAATTAAACAACTTTAATATAGATTATAACAGAAATCTACGTTTATGGGAGTAAACTTTTCCAATTTGCTTTTAATGAATGTTTTATTTACTTTGATTTATTTCACATATAATATTATTAGCAATTTTCTAGTTTGGTTATTGGTGTTTTACAACATTCTACACAATGAGTTATCCTTGAATACTTTTGCTTTAGTTAGTTGCCTGCTAAGTAATTTTGAACTTCTATATTTTTTTTTTAAAATATTCAAAGCAATTCTTTGTGAATAGACTCAAAAGCCTCACAATATTGTTTCAGAGATAAGTTTTTGTAATACCCATAATTGGTGCCCTTGATACGTTGTTAAATGTTCGTTAAGGTGCGTTGCATTCGAGATTCCTTATCCGAACATAGCCTTATTGTTCTTCCCTATTATCAAAATTCTTTGTAATGAGGAACGCGATAAGTTGACCAGCATTGACATGAATGAAAAATGACTGAACCATGTAACTGCTAGCATTCAGTAACAAGTACTTCAAAGTTAACTAATACATGCTTATCGGGCTTCCTATAGATAACTAATTCCTACAGCATACTTTGAAGTATATTAAACATACCACTGAATTCAACGCCGGCATTAAACAAGCCACCGACTGCGCACACATGCTGACAATTAAGCATCAGGATAACTTTGACCGTTTCATACTTCAGTGCTTACCTAAACATGTATTTCTTGCACGGAAAAATGAAGCAAGTCGATAAGCATGATATGATTAAACTCACTATTACGTGCTATAAATATACAAGGGGCTTTATACCATCGTATTAATACCATTGGCAGAAAAACCAGCCATGCAACCACTAAACTCAGTGTTAAATGTTATCAAACCCATTAAACATTAACTCTGCACTGAAATATGTAAATTTACATTTAGCAAATAACCTTTCTTTTCAATTTTATGATAGGAATCAATAATCCAAATATAAGATAGATAAGAAAATGTGTATAGACCTGCGCCGGGGGTAGATAGAGTGAATGGGAGAGAGAAGAGAAAGAAAAGTCAAAAGAGAAAAAGAAAAGCGTTGGCTGTTTGAGACGACTAATTGGAGCAGTTCCCGAATGAGGATAAGAGGTAGCTATGGATATGGTAGGTGCTAGCGCCAAGGATAGGTAGAGACTTTCTTCATTTGAATTACAAAGTTAATTTAAAATACAAAAAATACAAGACGCAATTTTAAAAGAATCAATTTTAGACACAATTTATACAATACAACAATCAGGATTTATTTTAAAACTGTCTTGTATTTATTATATTATTTGTATTTTAAATAAATTATAACTTTGTAATTCAAATTAAAAAATCTGAACCTATCTTTGGCGCGAGCACCTACCATATCCATTGTAACAATAACGTAGATGCAGCACGGCCGTGACAGCCCTCGCAAAAGTTCAACAAAAGTTATCACGGGCAAAGTCCTGTTTATAAGGCAGTTCTTGCGTGCATGGGGCCTGAATCAAGCACTGTTCATGCGGGAAAGAGGCAGAGATGGGGGGTTCTATTGGAATGCCCGTGTGTCACGTCACCATACCACATGTCTCATGCGTCATTCGGTTTCCTGGTACCATGGAAGGTACCGCTGGCGGGTATGAATTAATCTTTGTCACTATTATATCATTTCAATATGACTAAGAAGGGCCGTGTACATGATATATGAGCAGGCTATTTACCACAGGCTAAAGGGAGGAAAATAAATGCCACCTCCCCACTGTGGTTTGATGCCTAGCAGTGCCTTTCCTCTCTGGGGTGCGATCAGGTCCTTCATGCCATAGAAACTAGACAGGCTGCTTTTGGGAAGTCCCTCTCTGTGTTTCCAAACTGCTGGCGAGGGAGTGCAGAATACCCCGGCCTAAATCCAGCTATGGCAGGAATCCTGCCGGGATCTTAGACACAGCACATAATGTGTAAGCAGTGACAGTCTCTCAGAGTTACAGTATCTCTAACAAACGCTGACACCATCACCACCAATCCCACAGTCTGTCCAGACTTCATGTCTAAGTAGGTGGGGAACAGTTAGCCAAGGTGGCTAATATTCAATGCCCTTCTAGCTGTCATATATATTTATTAGACCATTTCTGTGCTTTCTGATGACTGTGTGAATCATCTTTTTATTAATGTCCTATCATACCAGGGAACTGTCTGAGTTTGACCTTGAGTCTCCATGTGAAACCCTGTTCCCCCGGGTCAGAGTCATAACACAGTGTTATGTATATGTTGGCTATGTGAGTTTGAGAACAATACCTTAGAAATCTACAAATGTACACAATGAACGCAAGGAACTTTTTAAAACAACGTGTTTCATTTAAGCCAAGAGACAAGCTTCCCTTAATGGAAAGGATTCTACACAAGGTTATCGTTCATAGTCTTTAGGAACAGAGCAGACCTGTCAAGCTGATACGAGGCAGGACTTCCTTGTTAATTTGGTAAGACACAAGCCATGTGCCCCCTTTTTAACAAGAGTAATTGAAGTATAAGGGAAAGCTATATCTCACATGCTTCTAGCTCTAACAAGTCATCACTTTACTTTCCAAACTGCAGACATGTTTTGAAGATGGAAGAGTTTGACAGGGAATTAATGTGGAAAAGGTCCAGCATTGCCATCTAACAATTGTGATAAATTAGTTGTATTTTGTATGTTTTGTTTCAGGATAGGAACACCTTTGCTTATACAATTCATGTAAAAGATTTTAGGAGGGATATATAAATGGGTCTTTTTGAGCTCACCCTATCCCAGAGATCCCCAAGTGGAATGATCCAGATGAAGGCAAACATTAATGCTTTGCTAAGAATATATCTTGAAAGTCATCTTAGAGGTCTTATTATCTGAGCTATATACATAACAGGAACTTTATCAACTGACCCTGTGACACTTTAAATGTTAACCCTTTAACAAATATTTAATTGCAATGAATAATTAATGGCGACAACCATATGGATCTAATAAAAGTCCTCAAGAAAACCATAACTTTCAGGAGGTAAAGATATTCTGGACACAACAGTGATAAAGTGTCAATAACAGTAGATAAAGATAAAAAAAGAAAGGAGTTATCCTTAGGCTGTGTGACCCTGAAAATTGGCAAATTCACCGACAGACCAAATTGGTGTTTTTGCCAGGGTTGGTCTTAGTACCAGGTGACTTGGAGCAGCTGCATGGGGCAGGGGGGATTGAAAGCTCAAAAAAGGGTCCCAATGGGTGGAAGTAGGAGTGGAGGAGCTGAAGCTTCTACAATGTATGGGATCATGCACAAAGGTCTATCCTTACATTTGCATTCTAAATGTTGAAAAATGGCACGGCCTGTCTCACATGCGACATATTTGCCAGATATTAAATGTTGTCATGGCTATTGAATTTTGCATAGGACTCTATACACTAATGGTGTCATATTTAATTGTGTTGCAGTTGCTACTGTAATGGTACTCTCCAATTCCATAGATATTTTAACCGCCTGAATGCCTGAGTAGTTTGCATAAACATCGAGGTCCGGATTACTGCAGACAGACAATTTACTTTTGCCACACAAGAAGTGCTGCAGCTGACTCTTCTAATGACCCATATCATTAAACCTCCATAATTCAGCAAATATGCCTTCTTATAGAGTTTACACTGCAAAATGTAATTTTCAACATTTGGACTTTAATTAATATAGTTAAGTGTTTAACGTAGGCGAGAACTGTGTAAAGATTCTATGCAGAGGGACAGGAGAAGATGGTACCTTATTTCAGGTTTCCGTTAAGTAATGAAAAATATTTTAAGGCAAACACATGCTATTTAACTCACGGTCTTAAGAGCTTGTTCTCTTGTTAAACTACGGGGTAATTAGTGTATTAAGTATGACAAGGTACTGAATTTCTGCTTTCAATTAACCATTGTGCTGCAGCTAATCCCTTTCTGTGTCTAATGTTTTTTTTCTAGTGCCAGAGTGTATGCAATAGTTTTCTAGTACTGAAAGGGTTAAACATCTAGGGTTAATCTCTAGTCATTAGTATAATGTACAGAATAAAAGAAGGATTTTCTTGCTATTGTTAGATGCATTTCTATTTCCATGTTACATTTTTGCGAAATTGCAGTTATGGTGTCTACACTTCCGCTCTGATTTGTGGGTTGCCTTTGCCATGAGAACAGTTTTCTGCTGAGATATTGTTCTCTCCGTGAAAAAAACAGTAACCATAAGTGTTTCTATTGATAAAGAATTATCTCATCCATGTTAAATTCAAATTGGAGCCCATTTTTCGTGTGTTCCAGTGCTTTGTACTAAATGTAAATCAGTGCAGGCATTCTTTAGTTATTGGAGTTTTTCTGTCTCCTCCCCCCAGCTGCCTCTACTGAAAGCAGGGAGTGTATCAGGGTATGCTTCTTGCACATGCTCAGTAGAACTCCTATTCTAATCAATGGGAGATGAGCATACCTGCCAACTTTTCAGGCTTGGAATAGAGAACTCCATCGAGAAGAGCCGTTTCTCCAGTTCTCTGGGTCAACACCAGAATTCTCAGGGTCGCGGGATCGAGGTCCTGACGCACTCCCTGCCTATTTTGCCTATTAATGGGGGTATTTCCCACAATGTCATCGGGAACGCCCACTGACATAATCGGGAGTGCCCCCCGATGTCAGCGGGGCCGCCAATGGACAACATTGGGACCACCAACCGATGTCAGTGGGCAGTCCTGGCTGCGTCCCACAAGGGTAGGCTCCCTACCAGCTCTAAATAATTCACATACAATTTCACAGTAGGGTAACTACAAATTGCAAGGGTTGCAGGTGGGACATGGAACTTTCAGGAACATCTGTGACTTATTGTTCCTAGACATCTAGTGCTGAAACAGCAGATCAGTATCTTTGTGGCCTGATTTGTTTTTCATGCTTCATTGTAGCGGATGCATCAGCAAAAGGTCTTAAACCTTTACATTCACAGGCCCTCTTACTTTCGATCGCTATTGAATGCAACATGGAATGTGCCAAACAATATTCTTTGTCCCTAAGAATTCTATTTTTTTTACTAGCCAAATTGAATCTCACTCTAACGTGAATAACCACTCATACTTTCTCCGTTATACAATAAATTAAAACCCAGGATGAAAGGGTTAACTTTTTTTAAAAAAAGGAAAGTGAGATTATTGAGTGGAGAGGAAACTCCACATGTGGAATAGATTAAGAGGCATAAATCTATCAAAATTTCAAGAGAACTCTAGACATATCACTAAAATCCTGTGAAGCGATTGTTTCTAAGGACGGCGTTTGGACGAGTTTGAAAAGCAATGCTGATATTAAAAGATATTGATTGGTAACGAATGTTTTGCTTGCACTCAGCTTCATTCCTCAACTTGTAAGAAAACTCATGGTGGGTCGCTCCATATTTCACAGTCACCAAGCTGTTGACAGCAAAACTTGGCAGGAAAACTCCTGGCAGCGTTTTTATTTACAGACGGGTAGTTTGTAAAATGAAAATCATGTGCTTAAAATGCAAATAGCTTCCCTATGTAAATGTTGTGTATTAGTCACCATAAAATAACATGTTACGGCTAGGGCCCGGCAAACATTCTTACATTCTGAATGGTCAGTTTTGATTTTTCCCTTTTCAGTAATATGATGCTCCAGTTTTCTAAAATATTTCATTTTGTAGCCGATCAGCTGTATGAAAGATTCGAGTATTCTGAAGAGGCATGACTACATTTGGATTTTAGGTACCCATAGGCAATGGCATACCTGGGAACTTCTCCTGGTAAGCTAGCCAGAGCACTCTCTCTTCTGGGGCGAGAGACTTCATGAAGGGTCAGGGTGGTTGGGGAGTGGATGTGGCTAAATATCACTTCGTAGCTTGGGGAAGAAGAAACTGACCAGCGGACGCGGGGACCAGAGAGATCCCAGGTTCTCATTGGGCTATAAAATGCCCTCCACTAGGTCATGCCAGAGCCCTCATTTGTAGGTTAATTTTGTGAGATAGAACCTTTTCCCCCCTACTGCTAATACTGCTAATTGGCCCAGTAGCTGTTTGCTTTATAGCATTAAGAAATATATTTTCCAATAAAATATAATATCAATTTATTGCTTTTGCAGGCATTACTGATGGGGAGAGTGAAAAGTAATGGGGAACTAAGGGGATTTTTCCAGTTGGAAGCAAGTATAGCAAGTTTTCTCTTTGCAAGTACATCCAGTATGAGTTTCTCCAGGTTTTTTTCCCCAAGTCAGCTATATAGAGGGAAAGGCTGGCCCAGGGGGATGAATTGCCCTATGGTCTGGTTCTAATTCTCCAGAGCAGGCCCGCTTGTGGATTCGGGGCTTAGTGAGTGAGTTTGTGCCTGAGCATTAGAGTGAGTATGTGTAGTGGATGTCAGAGTGAGTGTTTGCCCGAGAGTTACAGAAAGTATGTATGTTAGTGTTTGTGTGTCTGTGTTTCCATGTTTTTGTTACAGTGGTGGTAATGTTGACTTGGCTTTACATACCCCCGATGCCAGAAGATGCCAACCCTCCCCTGGCTATACATTGAATTAGGGCACTGCCCCGGCACCCTCATATCAAATATGCATTCATTCATTCAGGTTCATTAATTCAACATTGGGAGATGTATGTGAATGAGCTGTCAAAGAGAGTGAACTTAGTCTGAGATAATTCCCAAGTGAGATGAACATTACGCTGAGATATTCTCACAAGTTGTTGATCCTGCAACAACTTTATTGAAAGTCCAGAGATAACATGAATTGTCTTAAACATAGTGTTCTCATTTCCCTCCTTTATAATAGCAGTATGGCACTTTATAAATAATAGATAATGCTAATTAATCCTCCCATATTGAGGAGCTGACTATCTATACTAGAAAGATAAACTTCTTACCATCCAATTTGGCTATTATTCAGCTTCCCACAACACCCATCTCATGCCAGGATTTGAGGGAACTCAGCCAAAAAGACAGTTTCCTCCTCCACACTGTTTCTTGGCTTTGCTATCTACAATTTATGAAGTAACACTGTCTGAGTTGACAGATAGGGAGGGTGAGTAAGGATAGTAGTCAGCAAAGCATGACAAGGACTTTTTACTTATTCTGTCCCGTAATGATTTTTAATTAAGGGCCGTTCGTATTCACACAGTTTAGCTGTGATTTGCATTCCGGGGCAGTGTGAAATGTATGGGTCTCAGCTGTTTCTATGACTGTAAACTATGGTTTAACTAATGGAAGTAATTAGGAGGCAAATTCTTGAAGTCAATGTAGTATTTCGATGTGTAAACAATGTTACAAGCTCCAAATTTCAGGTGGGGGTTAATGGAGAACAAAAATGAAACCGTCAAAAAAACAATATTGATATTAGCGAGGCGGCTGTGAGCATTTTCTCAAATAAGTCTTTGGAAGCAGCTGTGTTTTGAGCGCAGACTTTGGAGTGAAGTCGTTGCCTAAAAAACACTGTGCGTAAAACAATACTTTTTTAAGGTGCCTTATGCACATGGGTGCTTCATGGGTAAATCCTTGACCATTGCAATTTATCACATTACGTAATGGGTTGTACTGTATATACTGGAAGTGGGGGACAGGGCATGCTATAATGGACCACCACCTATCCCCTATCCTTGTATTTATAATACCTGCTTCTTGCTTGCAGACCGATGCCCGGGATGCCCACCTACTGACTTGCTGCCCATTCTGTATCTTTTAATAGAAAGATGTTTTATATCCAGCTTAGATTTTAGAGGAGCGAAGGAGAGAGGAGGAACAAATCAACAACCTAGCTTTAACTTGGACACCATTTGGACAATTCCAGTAACACATAGACTGATTCAATTTTCTGTTGGTTTGTTATATTTTTGTAGTCCACAAAATGAAAACTTTTTTTCAAATGAATAAATGTGTTATGTGCTGGGAACTCTTCCAGCAAGGACTCCGGGTTCTTACAAAATCACTATTTGCCTTGTTTTAACCAAGCTTGGTGTTCGCTTAACACAAGTAGTAATACTAAGAGCTAATGCACAAAGCAGAGATTGGAATCCTGCTGCATGTCGTTGAACACTTTGTGTATCTTTGTTGCCAGTTTTATGTTTAGAGGTATTACTTTGTACCCAATTACATAAACATGTAGACAAACAGCGATTCAGATTTACATTAGTTGCTTTTCAATATGAGCCAGTGGTTCAGCCACTGGACCCCTGCAATACCGGCCAGTGTGCTGATAATAAAATAATATACAAGACAGATAAGATTAAATATACTAATAAAGCGCCCACGAAAGGGCGAGACTAATGGAGGTTTTTGTTCTTTAATGGCACATTTCAGCTACAATTTGAGACTCTTCCAAGCAGGAACTTATTACAGGGCAAGCTATTTAAATTATGTCGGTTCTCGACTGAGTTATCTTCAGTGCTCCCCTAGGCCTCACCCAGGTCAGCGCCACCTCAAACGCGGCTGTCCTTACTACTGGGCACGGGGATATGACATTATATCCATACTTTTAAAGGAAACTAAAGGAAACGATATGCAACGCAGCCCTCCATAGTGTTAATGGGCCGGTTGGGGAGATCAATGATATCCCTTTAAACCAGGCTTGTTATAGGCAGCCTGATTATCCAATAGGGAGATCAGGATCATAGTTGAGCTGCAGAGGAGCTGCCACCGCCCTTGACCTGCCACCCTAGGCCTACTCAGCCTAGGCCAGCACTAAAATTATTATTATTAGAACACCTTAAATTTATTGAAACTCATTCAAGAACATAATTGCTGTTCTATTAGTTAATGCTATAATGTATTTAGGTCAATATATAAGATATAGTGTCATAAGATGTGTTCTCAGAAGGGGTGATGGGCAATTCTTAAACTGATGGGGTATCAAGAATCCATTAACCATTAGTCATTCCCTGGGTTTGATACGGTTGCAGTTGAGTCAAACTGTTTCATTTACACCACATTTTAGTAAATCTGGGTACATTTCTCTGGATTTGATTTATCCTTGCATGCACTTCACAACCTATCATACATTTTGGGTAGTAAACTAGTATATTCTTCTCAATCACAAAGCCTCAAAGGAAATTACAGTTGATTAATCCTTCTCTGCCAAATGTCATAATGAACAGAACATGTTAACTTATACCAAACACGTTATCGGCCATATTAATCAGAAACAGAAATTGCTTGCAGCCTTTAAAAATATATAAACAAATATGAAAACGAGAACCCAAACCGGACTCAAATAACGCCTGTATATTTGATTTAGATTTCCTGATAATAGTCTTTTGGAGAGGATGCGAAACTAATATAAAGTAAATATGGGAAAGATATGAAAGAAAATATATACGTAACTTTCAAGATCATAAAGGCCCAATAAACCTGTTTCATGCTAATATTTAGTATACAAAAAAGATGCTGTTAAATCTTTGCGCGCCAGACAAGAATAGGGCATTATTATGCTTCAAAATGCCTCTGGCGCTTAAATTGTTAAACACACAATACTTAATAAGAGACATGGCAACCAACTGAATATTTTAGTGATTGTTCCATACTCAGCCCCAATTTTTTTTTTTTAAATATGTTTCATTGACCTAGTAGGGTTAGCCACTGACAGGTGTGTAGCAGCTCTCCTTCGTAATGTATTATTATTTATTGTTTTATATAGCGCCATCAAGTTCCGTAGCGCTGTACAATGGCTAGACAAGACATAACAAGTAGTATATAACATAACAATTTGACTTACAGAAACAACAGGTGAAGAGGGGCCTGCACAAATGAATTTACAATCTAGAGGTTACTTAAAATGATTCATTAAGCAACAGTGATGTCATTATGAAGGTATATTAGTGACATCATGAGACTGGCACTTTAATGACAGAGCTAACTAGTTTGGACACGCAGCCGTTATACTTAGTGCCTATCAGTGAGGGGTGCAGCTTTTTTCTTTAAATGATATTGATTAGGGTAGTAATCGTCTCCAGGGCTGCACATCTAATCCTTGCCTATCCTTTAAGCTTAACGTAGTAGTGGGAGGTCAGGCACTGCTGCTAATGATCCTGGATTTCGTTGTACACGTCTTTGTATACCCTGTCTACGTCTGAAGTGACTCTGGACTTTCTCAAATGCTTTGCCTATTTTGAAGTTTATTAAGAATTCCATGATTCCATGATAGAAGAGCATTGGTACAACCGGTACAGCGTACATTAGGTTTAAGTTTAACAACCATTACGCTTCATTTGGTGTTCTAAATACAGCCACTGCTTTTTAAATATAAAATTTACACTATTAAATGACAAAAAAGGTGTGTATAATCTGTGTGTGTTATTGTTTGTTTAACAATTTTGTCTTATTATTATGAGTTTTATATATATATATATATACTGTATATATATTTTTGGTAACAGAATTTTTTCCCCTTTCCGTTAAAACATTTCAACCAGAGTAAACATCTTTGTCTCATTATATTTTCCCAAATTTCTTCTTTGTGTTTTAATTTTCCAGTGTGTAGTCATTAGCTTGAGGACACGGTCTGACCCCTGCTTAGCCCTCTGGGAGCTAGCGTAGTCTAATGGACAGGGGGTGAGTGGGGGTGAGTACGGTGTGATTGGTTATTTTTGGATAGGGGGTGTTTTGTAAAGGGTATCTGGTGACAGTTAGGGGGAATTTGTCGCTGACGAGGGGGTAGGTGAGCATCCAGAAGGATTTTAGTGGAGCCAGGCAAGAACGGTTTTAGGTTATTTTCTGTTATTGTTTTAAGTTATTTATATGAGTTTGGATTATTTATAATAAATGTTAATGTTCATGGTCTGTGTTGTTCTTGGCTACTAAAATATGCTGGAGAACTTTAATAAATGCTGTGTCCTGTTTAAATCCAGATGGGGGTGTCTGTCTTTATTTGGGGGGGGCGGATAGGGTTGAGTAGTGTGTTAGTGGGTCCACAACCTTCATACTTGTGCTTGCAGTGTTTTATTGCATAATTATTTACTGGTCTGCCCTTTATCATGGAAATATAGTCAGAATCACTCCATTTAGTCACCGTAACATGTAGTGTGGTAGTTGTGAGAAAGAGAGAGAAACACTTCAAACCTTTATTGTCTCCTGAGAATGGTGCACGTCTCGGGTGTGTTTTTGGTGAGGGGTACACCGAGCACTCACTGGGGGTGAGCTGGTAAAAGCCCCTAAAACCACTTCATGACCCTTCCTTGCACTTTTTCTTTTTTCATCACTGGCCTTTTGGCTAGCAGGTGATCAGGGGAGGGCTGGCAGCCTAAGGCCTGGGGGGCAAGTCAAGTGAAGTGGCGTGAGGGGTGAAAGCTCCGCCCCCTCGCACTCACCTTTCACCCCTCACGCTGCTCCCATCACTATGCGGCCATCAGACTGCTGGAAAACTGATCTAAACGCCCGCTGGGTGCTGATGCCACCGTCCGGAGCTACTTTAATCCTTTTTTTATTTATTTAATATGCCGGATCGGCTTGCCATATTAAAAATAAATAAATAAAGTATTAAAGTAGCGCCGGCCGGCAGCATCAGCACTAGGCGGCCATCGCATACGGCCGCTGGGTGCTGATGCCGCCGGCCGGCGCTGCTTTAATACTTTTTTTTTTTCATTTAATAGCCGATCCGGCTTGCCATATTACATTTTTAAAAAAAGTATTAAAGTAGTGCAGGCCGGCGGCATCAGCACCCAACGGCCGTATGCGATGGCCGCCTAGTGCTGATGCTGCCGGCATCAGCACCCAACGGCCGTTTAGATTAGATTTCGGGCGGCCTGGGGGGCAATTGCCTCCCTGCCCCCCGGCCCAGCCCGCCCCTGCAGGTGATGGATGCTTTTTGATAATGCCAGTGTTGGGATTCTATGGTTCTTTCTTATTTTTTTCCTTTTCCTCAAACTTTTTTGTTTTCTACACTAGTGTAACTTTTTGATTGCACGATTGCAGATTTTGCACGCACTAAAATTGTCACAGGGAAGCTGGGTGCCTGAAGACTCGGGTTTTTAGAGAGGGACATGGGCTGGCTTTGAAGACCCGGGTTTCCCTCGTTTCGAGGGACCAAGAACTTTTGCTCCTACTGCTGGCCTTTTGGCTAAAGAGTCAGATATTCCTATGAGGGGAGGATATTCCCAGAAGAGTACGACTGGGGACCTTGCGGTTCATTATACCCTTATGAAGGCCCATGGCCAACTTCGCATTTTTGACATTGAAACATGGTGGTGAGGCCTTAAAGGTTTATGGCTTCATCTTCATAAGATTATTCATAGGTTGTATCTGTTGGCTGGCTTAGAAAATGATTGCAAACTAAATACATTCCAATTTAAGGAATTCTACAAACAGATTAAACGTTTGTAGTTTTATAACCAAATAGCCTATATCCGAATCCAAATAAAATTGCACTTTCTTATTAACGTCAAAGTCTTTTATCGCACAAACATATATTTATATGTTCTAAGGATGACTTAACCTCCGGCTTAAGAAATGTTTTCCTTTTAAACATACTGCGTTGCTAGCCAACCATTCTTTTCAACAGATTTTTTCCCCCCTAATCGAATTAGCTCACTAAACAAGACATCACCCAGAGGCCTTTGCCACAGGAAGTCATTTTCCAATTGATTTAAACGCCGTTACAAGAGCCATCAGCAGCAACATGTCTACTTTTCTCTAAACAAGAATAAATCTGCTTCCTTCTTTCTCGAGTATTTTTTTTTTTTTTTTGGCGAGAAACGTTCAAAAGTTTCATATGAAAACAATATGTGTGGCCGTGATTTATGGAAACAGCTGACGGAAGATAGCTTAGAGGGATAAGCTTTAATATCAGCACAATATCGGAATGTCTTGGTTAACCAAGACACAAAGTACCTCTCTCTGGCTTCCATGTTCTAAGTAGGTATAGTCTATCAACCAACCAAGGTGTTACTGTCCGCCCCGGAACATTTTTAGTAACGCTAGTTTCGGTAATGGTGCTAAATTAACAAAAAAATGGATTTTATCCACCTTAAAAATATATTAACCCCGTAATGACAAAGCCCGTACATGCATTGTTTTCAATGGGTTTAGGGACCGCCCATTGTCCTTAAGGGGTTAATAGAGGATTGGTGGCATGAATACCTTTGCGTTTTGTTTTTTTTTGCTTTCCCCCCCCCAAAAAAGTTACCACCCTTGACAGTCTCCAGACAGTATCTGGTATGTGTTATATACTTCATCACACAATGATTAAATTTGCTCACACTCTTTTTTCATAGTGGAATATACACAGCTGCAATTAAAACATCCACACCCTGAGATTCTACAGCCTATCACTTAAACATAATGTTAATCTTGGAAATGCGCCTCAATCTTCCCAATAAAATTAGATAGGGTGAGCTGGAAAGTACAGAAATGTTTTTGCTTTCCTTTCCCCGGGCTCCCAGACCCTAAACGGGTTTTTTCATCATCATAAAACATCATAAGAATAAATAATTATAATCCAAAAGGCAAGCGTTCATCACTATATTGCTTATATTGTAGAATAAAATTGGTTCAGATATAAATGTCTAGAACCATATTTTTTGGGTGGCACCAAGGGGATATCTGCAAACATAAAGCATATGGTAGAACTTTTTTGTAGCGCTCCTGTTTTTCTGTGATGTAAGATTTTCTTGTGATGTCATTTCCTAGGTTTGTGGGTTTTAAATCCTTGTTAGTTTAACATTCACATCAATACCAATTTAATAATTAGTATTATTTGTTATCTTTTATTCTTATTGTAGGCTTTAGGTTGCGCGCTATACGTGATCGTGGACTAGTGCAGAGAGTGCTGGACACTAAAGCGCTTGTCACTAAATGCTTGTCTGCTCCCTTTGATCAGTTATCTGCTTGAGATAATGCTACAAGGGTATAGTGATAGCATCACAGAACAGGACCCACATCTGAGGATGGAGAAAGGTTAGAACAAGATGTCATCATCTAAAAATAGAGGGTTAGGGGCTTAGATGTAATATAGAGAAAGTTTACATTAGTCAGAGCGTGATAGATAAGTGGAACAGCTTCCCAGCAGAAGTGGTAGAGGCAAATGGAGCGAGGAAATGTAAACATGCATTTAGATTCTGAATCTAAGACAAGACCAAGGACTAATTAAAGTTTGAGTCTCTACATCAGGAAAACGGGCAGACTAGACGGGCTGAATGGTTCTTATCAAATTCCATGTTTCTATGTTTTTTGGCTTTTTAGGATGAGCTCTGATGGTATATTTACAACTAAACATTACGGCATCTTTATAAGACTATCAATTAACTTAAAATATAAGTGCAGTGAACTTCATTAAAAGCTAGAAGTGTTTTAGCATCACTTAAGCAAAAAGTACAGAGGACGCATACTTACCAAAGTCACTTGCACACAATTGTACTCTCATATTTTCCGATTTTTGCTCAATTTCGCACTGAGTGCAGATCTTGGTGACTGCAATTTAAAGCAAAAACATTATTGATACACCAGCGTCGAAAGCAGCGTGTTTATATAAACGTTTCTGAAAAAGACTCGGTTGTATGTTAGAAATGCCAAATCTTTGCTACAGATTTCCGTTTCTGCAAAACTTTGGCAAGAACCGTCTGGCACGCAACGTAATTTATTAGCAATCATTTACACATAATGCATGGCACAGACTGTGGGACGCACTCCACAAACTACCATTGTATTTCAATTTACTTAATGTGTTCACTTGAGACCAGAATTGTGCCAAATAAAAGAGTGCTTAACTTGTTTTTAAAGTACGCTTAGTGTTCAGAATAAGTAGTCACCTGAATACGGTTTTCTAAAATCCAGCTCAAGCTATAACAATTACTGGTGGCCCAGTTAAATCATTTACTTTGGCAATCGCCTTGGCCAGTGTCCTTCTAAAACAGTGTATTGATACAATAATTGGTATATAGTCAACTCATGAATACGCTACATATTTAGACTGAAAGCTTCAAGAATTATGATGTTTAGCATTGTTATGACTTCATATTTACTTTATTAGTGTGCCGGTGATGGATTCTTCTTTTTGACTGTTGCTTTATTTTTCCGCTTCTACCAGTCCATGGTTCACCAAGCCAAATGTCCATTTGGGCTATTAATGTTTCTGACATGCATGCAGGGCCATCTTTATATCTATTGGGCCCCTGGGTAAGCGTCCCCCTATGCACCCCCCAACTAAATGTGAGATTCTGCGCAACCACCCACATAGACCTCATTAGAAACGTATCCTTGCTTATGGTCTAAGGGTCGCCTGCTGCTGGGTACTAGGATTTGGCATCATATCCTGGCTGTCCGCACCAGCAGTAGATGCGGCCATGAGGTGTAAGTAAGATAGGAGTCAATGGCCAATGTCAATGGTTAAGGTTCTAGGCAACACAATCTCATTGTGGAGGGTAGAAAATTGTCATAATACACAAAAGTAGTAATTTACATGTAGGGTATTGAGTAGGTGTATATTCTTGTTTGCAAGTGTAGTAAAGGCTTAGGATATTTATTATTATTATTATTAGTTTTATTTATTGTTTTATATAGGATATGCATCACAATATCCTAAAGAACTAATAAGTGTAAGATTTTGAGATGGGCCAGGTGTGGCTTATATGCCATCGCAACCTGTGTTTCTATATCACAATGGTAAAGTTTCGTAAACTTCTGCAAAGTTTTAGGAGACCGCAAAATTTTTGTTTTAAAAGTTACAATGGGGTGATTTTTCACCAGACATACCATATAGTTTATTTTTATAGTGACTATATAAAGTATTTGTACCATTTACACTCATTTTTTATACATTGTTGCCAACAAAAGGAACAAACAGTAACAATGTTCTATACTGTATAGGTCTATTGCCTAATGGCTACAGTTTCAGGATTCCTCCAAATTCCTTGTTGCCCTTACCAACGTATGCAATCAACCTTTAAAAAGTAAAGCTTACCCTAAATACTTTAATCCACACCATCTCAAAGAAGGGAAATAGAAGCCAATCTGCTACTGTTCCTTTGACCTTGGAGGCCAAATTAGTATAAACTCTTCAGTAGCCTCCCATAGCTTGAGCAATCTCATGCAATTAAACATCTTAGACACATGGACAAGTTTCATACAACTTCAATACGCGATCACAAGTACTAAAGAAGTCTTACTATCTCATATTCTACCTTTTTAGTAAGGTCAGCCCTTCTTTGTTGCTACTTTAGCATGGGCATTGAGAAGACAGGAGGGCTCTGGACTCGTTATATATAATTTTGTGTTATTTTGTTATGATGGCAGTTTGACAAGTGAGAAATTATTTTACTCCCAAAATGAATTATTTTTATCTTTTTCCTTGAAAGTGGTATCTTTGGTGACCCTCGGTGATCCTTTATGATTCCTGATGATTGCAAATTCTGTAAAATTGTTTGCAAACAGCAGCCAATTAGATGTAATTTCAGGGCTATTACTCAATTAAAAAAAAAATGTTTCTCAAGAAAACATATGGTTTACCAATTTTAGATGATTTGCAGTAAGTTTGAGTTAATTCAAACAGCATGCTTGTTTGTGGTGAGCAAAATATGACACTGCTCTCTCTCATTGCGAATTATTATACATCCTATATGCAAATTGCTCTCTAATGAAATAATACAGGGTGGATTTACTGAAAACGCAATAGCTGGTGATCTGTGTCGATATACCCGCTCTACATGCCAACACGGCTCAAATGCCCCACATCAAAAAGAAAACTTCAAGATTGTTGGCACATACTTAAAGATCTAAAAAGGAGATTACAAGTTCTGTCCTGAAGAACAATCAAAAGCGATCCCTGGCTTTCAAAGCATATTTACTTCTATTTTTATTTTAGACATTTTAATAAGATCGGAATCATCTGGGCTACCCCAGTCCAAAAACATGCAAAGTAATTAAAGTTGGCTGGATATATAATACATAATGGGGAAACAGAAAGAAGCCAGTAAGATATATGAACATTTCACGCAAAAGGCTTACTTATAGCCTATGGAGAAGGTTTTTGTATGAAACACTTCAAATCATCTGTCCGATGGTCTCTATGCTGTGGGTGTCATAACAGGCCTGGACTGGCCATCTGGCTACAGCTGGCCACACGCTACTTGAGCATAAAAATGTAACACGCAGCAACGCATGTCAAGCTGACGGCCGCACTAATAGTACGTCATCAGTCTCACCCAGTCTCTGTAGCGTAAATAGGTCAGGTAGATCAAAGATCTCCTTTGTAGCCGGCATATTGTGCAGCGAGAAACTTAGGGCTTAGGCGATCTGCCCCTTGATTTTGTACCAGGGGGGCTGTGGCAGCCCTGGACCTGCCCCTGGAATATGTCACTATATAGCATGCTAAGCAAATAAACTTTAGCAGATATGTCTTTTTTTATTCTTTCCTATGAAAGTTACATCTTATAGAAACATTTAAGAATTTTTTCTCAGTTTCTGTAGCAACAGCTCATCTGTGACAGCAAAGGATTCCTTGAAAAATAATGAATATGGTAAAATTATATATGCCATAAGAAGTTCTTCCGGGAAAGGTTAAGGCGTTTGATATTAGGAACAATGCTTCTGATGTTGTATTCAGTTAGAATTTTGTGGAACCCAACAGAGTAGATACAGTAGCACCTTTAAATATCAAATGCACTTTCATCTACCATAGGTAGAGGAAACATAGAACTGGCTGGGAACCTGCGACTTCATCAGGATCAGTTCAGTGAGAAATTTCATGGAAAGGTCAGGTTATGGCTTGCATTTAACCCATACTCACCTTACCATTGAAAATGTAAAACTACCTATTTGAAACCTGGCAGTTGGTAGAAGAAGTCCTTTTCTTTTATATTAGAATAATAATAGCAGATGTTAGCAGCCACGGATACCGGTCCTTTTGTGCTATTATTTTATTATTAGGGATATATTTCCAGCAAACTAATTATTAGAAATTGTTGCTTCATTTTCCGAGAGTTTAATTATTTTGCATTTATTGAATTGTTTTGCGGGTGTAATTTTGGCTGATTGAGCTACTTGGACTGAAAATAGCATTATTGTCACAATACAGATAATTGTGATGTGTTGCAAGGTCATTTTAGAACATATTTTGGAATATAGTGGTTGTCAAAACACTGCGTATAATTACCAATTAAAAGACTTTACTTAAAAGGTGTAGCTTACTCTATTTATTGGACTATTATTATGCTTCACGTTTCATGATATTATGATGTCGAGCAGGCATTTATCGATCTTTTAAATATATAAAATATAGATTGTGTTATTATTTTCTTTTGTCTAGACATACCTAATCGCCTTCAAATAAGGTCCTATTTGCAGATATTATTTTATGTTTTATAGATCACACAATAATATTTATAGCAATTCTGCATAACCAAATTTTCAAGTCGTACTATTATATTATGAGTCATACAGGTGTAGGCAAGTGTCTTTGGAGTCATTAAAGACGTGTTCCCCTATTGGATGGAATTAGCATATGGCGGGTTTTGTTTGTCCTTATAATGATCAACATAACTAAAAATATCCTGGAAAGGATCTCAAAAGACTTTTTTCTTCATCAATATGTAATTACACCATTAAAATAAAATGACATATATTATAAGTGTGAATACTTTTCTGATTAAGTAGGTAGAAGGTTCTCACCTATTTTCTATTTGTGGTCATAGGTGTGAAATGCTTATATGATGTCATATCCCACAGCACAGCTTCACATCATTGCTAGGAAGCCATGTGGATCCTGTGGTAGATTCTCTGCTCTGCCCATATGATCCATGATCTCCATCGCCCATGAAAAACAGACAATGGGGTATCTCGGCGGGATGACCGAATCGTCTCGACTGACCCACTTAAATCAGCACAGTTTGGAGGTATGCTACAATTATTGTACATGATTCACATTGTGAAAAGCTTTTTATCTCCTGTGAGTCATAGATCGGAATTTCACAAAAAATCAATTGTAAACTTTTTTTAAAAAGCCGTCTACCTCAGCTCTTTGAGGACAACAGAGTAGAATAGCAAAGAACGTATAATCTTAACGTATCCAGATAAGAAGGAACATGACTTAAAATGTAACCTGTACAACCAAAGCCCCGGGGTAAAGATGGAATGTGGTGTCGGCTGAGTGTTGAAATCTCAGCATGGTTATCAGTTTGTCAAGCAGGCAGTTTGTCAGCACCCTGGGCTGTTTGATAGACACCTCGGGTAACAGGGCAACCTCCGAACATTTATTTTCCAATCTAAGAGTCTACATATCTGTTGGGACACGTGATATCCAGCCTGATTAATGTGGGCTGCTGTCAATGTAGGCTGCGTGGATAATGTTAGTAGTAAAATCTCTATGTCTAGCGACCTTAAGCATTCTCTTCCTTCTTTTTTTTTCTTTCCTTTTCATTTTTTTGTCTCTCTACCAAGGAAAATCTGCTTGCTCTCCACATTGTAGAAAGTTGATTTCCCAAATAATATTTGTCATTTTTTTAATTCTCTGAAAGTTACAGAACAGAAACCTATTTTTATACAAAATACGAGGACACCTACATAACTCCTGGTTAACCCCCATCTTAAAAAAGGCTGCAATAGAAAGAAAACATATTTATTTCATCATGCCACTCAATCATATCAAAATAATTCCCAATTAGTTGTCCTGATTTCCCACCTCCATGGTTCTGCAGATAAAATAATCCATCCCAAGGCTATAGGTAGCTGCCCTTAAACTCTTGGCATGGAACGCTTCATCCATACCATCAGTCTCCAAACATTGCACATATCCGCAGCAGCTACCGCTTATAATGGAAATTCCAGCTTCGGGAAAAATCAAGTCTGTACCATCTCCGATCAAATAGAGCTACTTTTTTGTAAACAATGTTTGAAACATTATGAGGTTCTATTCTCTTTTAGTAGTTGGCTTGGACTTCACTAAAGGCATTAACATGCCCCGTACACGCTTTCACCTACAGTGCCAGCAGAATTCTATCACGAACTTTATACCATGCTGCTGGGGAAACAATTAGGTTTTAAAAAGTGATAATCTCATTACAAAGAATGCACAGGGACACTTATTTTAAAACACCAGGGCATGTTTCAAAGGCCTGGGTGATGGCCATGTGAGCATACGGTTCAGATAAACAGGCAGACCTTTGCCAGTCGTATGAATATTGCAAGAGTGCCCTTTGATATCTGTGATTAACTTAAGACAGTTTAGCAAGTCAACCGAGAAACCAAGAGACAGTCTGCGTTTTACTAGCTCAACTGGCAAAAAAAGCAAATCTATTGTATCGCACAAACTTGGTATCCAAGGCATTTTAATAACTCTATAAAAGCTGAATAACGCCATAAAAACTTGAAAACATTGACAGTTCCAACTAGAAAACTGAATATGACTCCATTTGTTGACATGCAACAAGATGTGGGGGTATGGAGACTCTATTTCAAAGTCATTTCACCATTTTGCATAAGTCTTGTCCAACATTTCCATGGCAAGACGTCAGTTGGATTTATTCACTAAGCAGTGAGATGCACGTGAGCTGTCTTAAACAAGACAGCTTGGTATTACGTAAATGACACCTATTAAAACCCCAAAACCCCATTTATAAAAGTCGTTTCTTGTGCAACACTGTCAAAGTGGTATTATCACCATAGCAACCAAGTCCACCATCAAAACATGTTTTTATTTCTATAGCAATAGCACCACTTTTTTAAACGTTGCCTCAAAATCGCCCGTTACCTCTAATATTTTCTTACGCCCTGTAATTTCACGATGGATGAATAGAAATATATTATAGGTGAAAAAAGTGTTTTTGTCTAATTAAGTTCTTAAGTCAACATTATACTTTAAAGCCTTTGTGTGAAATTTCTCGCTCACCAACACAATCATCTCTGTTATCTTTATTCTCATATCAGTCGTCTGTTTGATTTGATCAAAAGAGTATTTGCCGTGGCCAAGACCGAACCAGATTACTTTGTTAGGACAACGTGTTGAAACACTTCAAGCCGTAGCACAGTTTGCTAATTTATAGACATAATTTGGTGACACATGCTGTGTTTGGCACACGTGAGATACAAAATGTGTTGGTGGTATGGCTCGGTCTCCTGACTCTTATTAATTCACTCCTTTTACCTCCTGAATTTACATTTAGCAACGTGTTGAAAGTTTTGGCCACATAATGAAATTTCTGAAAAATGACTGTTTAATGTCTGGGCACTTATCTAAGTTACAGGCACAGTTGTGAAAATAATTTACAGTAGAAGTCTACTAATGAGGTCGACCACCGCAACTGTTTGAATTACTCATTCCAACCAAAGCTCCTTTTGTATTTAGACGAATGATTACAGGATTCAGAACATTCTAAAATAATTTTTATGGTTAAGAGAAAAAAGAGGTAAGCCCGTCTGCATTTAGTAGAGCATACCAAAAATTGAGCATTGCTGGGAAGTCAATTGATAAATGGGTCACGTATTGGTCGTTCCAAGAGAACTCAATAGAATTTGGATTGGCCACGAAAAGAAAACAGTTTGTAGGATGCGATACATTTACAGTAATCCATTGACGCGCGTGGCTTAGGAATTCCCTAAACGTTTTTTTAGTTTTTATGTAGTTCCTTGGGGAAGCAGCAGAGCCACCCTCTTTGGTGGTCTACACTATATCTTCAAAGACACAGATACCTGTGTACCTGCTGTGTCTACGTGTAACAATGAAAAGGAAGACAAAGATATATTATTCCTATGTCTACCTTCCAATTACTTTACTCCATGTTCCAGGAGGAGACCAACTAAGGTAGAGTTCACACAATACCAGAAATGATTTCACACCTTCCCTTCCATCATCACATCAGTAATGCTTTGTATGTGATGCAGAAGAGCTTGTCCAAATTGGAAAGGCTGTGAGTTTGGGAGGTAGATGGTGGGCATACTTGAAAAGGTTCACTAGGGAGCCTTTGTGGAAGGGCTCTAAGCTGAATATCATCTCATACAAATAACTGGTGACATGGCCAGACCGGGGATGACAAGGCGACCCTGGCATTTTCAGGCTGGCAGCCTCCAAGGACAGAATAGCAGCCAACGGCTGGATAGGAGAGGCTGCACTTACGTTTTTATGCTTGACTAGCATGGAGCCGGCCATTTCCAGCCAGCTGGAGCAGCAGATCTGGTGAGTACGGACCGATGCTGACCAGAAGCCCACCAGCCCAGAATTACAAACATCTCAAGTCAATCCTGGCCTAAGGGAATAGCCCCCAAAATAAACGTTGGTCAGTGATGCCATTCCTCATTCTCTATGGTAATATTTTACGTACGCTCAGCGTGGTGATTAAGGTTTATTGTCATGATCCTCATACTGTCTAGTAATTTGTCCTTGCTGTCATGTCTGAACGTCTGCACACATCTCTAACCATGAAAATGTTTGACAACATTGCTTTCTACAACAAATTACATCAACCAGATGCAGTGTCCTGCGGAGTGGTCGAAATGGTCTATGTTTCCGCAAGTATAGGCGATACTTCCCACAAAGAAGGGGTCAGCGTTGGACACAAATCACCTTTAAACTATAAGCACGTTCTTTTTGCGCATTCACTGCCAGAATAGTTAGGATAACACAGAAAAATGCTGAATTAGCTGTATTTAGGAACCGGGATAATGACCATGGAGGACTGCATGCATCATACTGTAGTCCGGCGTGCCCTTAGACGCCGTGATAAATGAGCGCTGTGCTAATTAAGTCATTGCCTTGGAATATGAACTGATAAGCAAAGAAAATAAAAAGACAACTTTGTCTCAACCTCCAGTTTTTTTTTTACTTTAAAAAGATATGTTTCCTGTGACTACATCGCATAAAAATGCACTCCCAGTCTTTTCCTAGCGAGGCTGACCTCTCTGCTGCACGGGCTGCACTGAATGTAATTTCATTCTGGATGCGATTACTCGATGGACTAAGTTTTAGAGAACATTTTAACCATGAATATTTTATACCAAGTGCTGAAGCTCAGACTTCACATATTGACCTACATTTTCTATGCTGTCTTTCCCTTTTTCCGCTGCTCTAGAAGGGATCTGTTTGCAAGGAACCCCAAGACCAAGTTTAATAAGCCTCATTAAAATTTGTAGAAGGTGCTTAAAACCAACAGTCGTTTATTTGACATCTCAAGCTTGGGAGATCCTACGGCACGGAAAGAAAACATGCCTAGTGATGAAAACCTGTCTACTATGATCAACGGAGGCTGTAAATGAAAATAGTGTATGTGGAGCGTTGCATTAGGATTTATCGCAATACACAGTAGACCCATAGAGCCTTCCGGATTATGGTCCTGATTTTTAGAGACTGTAAGCTTTCTAGGTGAAATCAGGACTGTGACTATGGGCTATTAGCTACACCCCCCCAACATTCCCGGTGTATAAACTGGCATGACCAGAAGAGGACTGGGTGGGCCTAACAGGTAGTAGGGACTGTAGGTGGGAGCAAGCGCGGGGTATGGCCCACCTTACCCGAAGAGTGCCACAATGGGGCAAATGGAAGCTGTAATGGAGGTTTGTGATATAACAGCACAGACCTGCATTGATTTTAAAGCTCCTGGAAACACTCAGGGGACATCAGTGGATCTCTCCAACAAGCCCATGATCCCAACTGCCGAAAATCGGGACTGTCTCACGAAAACTGTGACAGTAGGGGAGGTATATTAGCTACGAGATTTGTCTGTAACAGTGATCAATTTAACTCCAAGTAAACAAAGGAACTTGACACGGGTTAGGTTAATTGGTAATAAATGCATTACTACTGTGGTGTGCCATTAAACATCATGGGGATGGCTGCGGAAACATCCTTTTCTTTGGGTGGAAGGTGCTTCTTTCCACCTTTTTCGATATAGGTGAACGTCGTCCGCCGCTAGCAGGCAGCACAACGGGAAATTAAGCAATAATATATATAATAGGTACCAAGGGATAATAGGTACCAAGAGATAGAAATCACCATTCCAGGGAAGAATAGCATTTAGTGTCGCCG
Organism: Spea bombifrons; assembly: GCF_027358695.1. Classification (NCBI taxonomy): domain Eukaryota; kingdom Metazoa; phylum Chordata; class Amphibia; order Anura; family Pelobatidae; genus Spea; species Spea bombifrons. The sequence continues at coordinate 28,469,560 of NC_071097.1, read as the reverse complement.
TTATTATATCAGGAGAACCGAAAGTTCTGCAATTGCTTTAAAATAATATTTCTGCAAGATTTAAATGCACATTATCTTATCTGCTGAAAAAAAAAAAGAATGTAGTAAAAACATCGATGTAGATATGAGGTGGATTTTATTAATATCCAGAACTGTGCATTGACAAATTGCTGATAAAAGCTCTTAAGTCGTAGCCAAAAGCTCATTTGTCTTACTTGCTTCCAAATAATATCCCAGCATAGCCCGAGGGGTCTTTGATATCGATTTAGTTTCCAGATTTATAACAATTATCTTCCTTTTATGAAAGTGTCACAATGGAATGATTTATAAGGACCCTTCCTCTACTTGGCAAACCGAGGGAAGTACACAGATAAGTTGGGTACGTTGCTTTGGTACCTGCAAACTGTCTCCACTTTCTACAGATCTACAGTCATTTAGGCCCGTTATCGTCTTAATAGATTGACTCGATTTCAGGAAACCAATGGCGTTTTTGGTATGACCCAGTAGAGTAGTTAAATTTGCCCTATCCCGTGTTAAATATGACTTCTCTGTTCTCCTCCAGCCTTTTCCATGAAACATAATCCCACAGCGTAAGGTTTTAGGATCTCTCAGGTGGGCACCCAGTCTCTGTCTTAAATAAACAACCACCAAGATGCTAAACAAGCCCCCTAAACAAGCTTTTCGGACTGGGGCACAAATACTCAACGTAGAACCATACATTGACTTATGAAAAAAACACCGTACATAGACACATAATAGCCAAATAGTTCAGTGTTTCTCACTTGCGGCCACCAGCCTGGGTAGCAGGGGCGTACCTAGAGTATTTGGCACCCGGGGCGGATCCTGTAAGTGGCACCCCCCCCCCCAAAATGTAAAGACATCTACAAAATTATGTTGGCAAGAATATTTATTGCACCAATTTGTAAACTGTATGTCAACTGTAAACAACAAGAAATCTGAAAAAATAAATTAATAACTTATAAGTAAAATAAACATGTTTAAATAACATTTACTGAACATATAATGGTGCTTTCTTTAATAACCCTCCAAAAAAAACGGCGTCCACATTGCCCACATAGAACCTGACCAGCACCCAAATTACACACACATAGGACGTGCCATATTTGCCCCAAACAGCCCAGCATGAGTCAGCATTGTTCCCAAACAGCCGAGTGTACGCCATCTTTGTCCCATAAACATGCTACCTGTGCCATCTTTGTCCCATAAACACCCTGCTTATACCATCTTTGCCTTTTTGACAAATCAACTATACACCTATGATTAAAACAAACACTTTTACAGTCACTCACTAATTCACTTTCATTCACACAATAATTTATTCTTTCACACAAATTATTTACACAAATTCATTAATTCTCTCACTCATTCACACAATTCATCCACACATTAATCCATTCATTTTCGCTCTCTCATTCTGACTCTTTATTTCAATATTCTTGCTACCCTCCTTTCTCCCTATCTACCCATTCTCACCCCCTTCTGCCCTATCTAGCCCTTCTTACTCCCTTCTCCCTATCTACCCCCTATCCCCCCCGTCTCACTCCCTTCTCCCTATCTACCCCCCCAACTATCTACCCTCTCCCCCCTTTGAAGTTCACTTACCTTTCAGGAGTCCTGGGGTGGGGGTGCAAGGCCTCTGTCTCCCAGCTCTGCCACTGTATGGAACAGCATGGTAAGTGTGGATTGGTAAGTGTTGTTTGGTAAATGTGTGAGAGTGATGGGAGTTATGATGTACTTTAGAGCATAATTATATAATGAAAAAGACATTGGAAATGGTACAGCATAACACCCATCACTCTCACACACTTACCATTCCAGATGCCACACATACCAATCCACAGATTCCACACATACCAATCCACATTTACCAATCCACAGATTCCACACATACCAATCCACACATACCAAGCCACATATTTCACACTTACCAATCCACACATACCAATCCACACATACCAATCCACAGTTACCAATCCACAGATTCCACACATACCAATCCAGATTCCACACATACCAATCCAGATTTACCAATCCACAGATTCCACACTTACCAATCCACACATACCAATCCACACATACCAATCCACAGATTCCACACATACCAATCCACATTTACCGATCCACAAATTTCACATTTACCAATCCACACAAACCAATCCACAGATTCCACACATACCAATCCACACTTACCAATCCACAGATTCCACACATACCAATCCACTCTCACTCTAACTGAATGATTTCCTACCTTTCCTCTTTTCTTCTTACAGCAGTCAGCTCCTTTTCTTTCTCTTCGCTCCTCTTCTTCTGTCTTCTTCCTGGTTCAGAGGGCACGGACGGCGGTGGGCGCGGCTTCAGTGTTGTGCGCCGGGATTTGCCAACAAACCCCGGCGCACAGCAGCAGTTGCCGCGCAGATCGCGAGGGAGCGGTATCGGAGGTCTTTAACAGACCTCCGGCTCCCTTGAGTGATTTTAAAATCACTCAAGGGAGCCGGAGGTCTGTTAAAGACCTCCGATACCGCTCCCTTGCGAGCCTTCTCGGCAGGGGGGTGCCAACTTGCCGGCACCCGGCACCCCTCCAGAGACGGACAGCAATGTCCGCCGCTGGAGGGGTGCCGGGTGCCGGCAAGTTGGCACCCCCCTGATGAGCGGCACCCGGTGCGGACCGCCCCCCCCGCCCCCCGCTAGGTACGCTACTGCTGGGTAGTCTTGCTTATGGATTATATGGCATCAAACAGTCTCGTTGACAGTGGTGGCTCCGTCTGTTTCACCCACAATGCACAGTATTCTTATTATGTGATAGGGTGCACGCGATTGTGTCTATATGTATATGTGTGAGGGATACTATATAACTATATTCATGACAAGAGATCATGGGGTCATAGGCTTAGCTGTAACATAAGAAAGTTGGTAGATGAGTGGAACGGCTTCCCTGCAGAAGAGGTAGAGGTTGATACAGTAGAAGAATTAAAACATGGCTGGGATAGGTATACGGCTAACCTGAATCTAAGACGAGGCCAAGAACTGAATCTAGTGTGAGCCTTTAGGAAAAACAGGCAGACTAGATGGATTGTGATCTGCTGTCAGATTCTATGTTTCTGGGTATTTATGTACATGTATTTATTGATTTATTTCAATCTCTGAGAACAATTTATTTACCACTTCTTTTTATTTCCTTTGACTGCAGCTGCAGACGAATTTGGATACTGAGAATAAAACACATTTTATAATAAAACCCGCATGTCATTTGTGAATATTCAAGGTACATTCCTCTTAACACGAGGGACCTATGGAAGCCTCCATTCTATTTTGGTTAAGATCCCAAAGGTCGGATGTTCGGATATATAAATACCGAGTATCCCTTTCCATCGGGAATCTTTTCAAAATATTTATCCGCCTCTAACAAGAAGCAGACCAAATACTCAGCAAAAGTGGCTGGAAGAGCTTACGTGTCCCACAAGCAAAGAAAACAGCGCATGGGGTGAATATGATTATCGGCTGCCATTTATTAGCCATTTATTCACCATTCTACAGAAGCATGACGTATGACAAAGAGGTACAAAGAGACGGGAAGAAGAAATAGTATTCACTGCTACATTATGGTATTAAGTATGTCTTTCTATTTATCATTATCTGGTTTATCATTTCATCTATAAGACAGTTAAGTAAAATCGGACATTGTGGAGAGAGTGGCCAAGCTGTGATAATTTGGAGAAATGTCCAGCGAAGACTCCCCTTATTATAAGGTGGGTATGAGATCATATGCAATAACCCGAGTTTATCATCGCTTATATGACCTGGGCTTATTTTCACACACTAAATACTCACCAAGTGCCTTGGATTCAGTGGAACGCTTAATTTTGGACCCAAGTCCTGCCAACTTCAGCAGACCTGCACAGAGTGTCTTAAAACGGGTAAACATTGAGTGCCAGCTTAGTGAATAAGGTCCTTGGTCGGGACACTAAGTGCACACAGTACGTGTTGGCATCACCTTACAATGTGGTGCAAATCAGGCTTATACCATAGAAACAGAAATATAGAATTTGACGGCAGATATGGACCATTTGGCCCACCTAGTCTGCCCATTTTCCTGTCTGTAAAAACTCAAACCTTAAACAGTTCTTGGTCTTATCTTAGATTCATGATAGCCATATGCCTATCCTATGCGTATACTGTATTAGCCTCTACCACTTCTGCTGGGAGGCTGTCCCACTTATCTACCACCCTCTAAGTAAAGTAGAAATAATGCACAGGATGGTACTATTGTAAGAAAAATAGCAGTTAACCCATTACATATCATTAGAATATATAAATAAATAAATAAATAAATATATATACATATATATATATATATATATATATATATATATATATATATATACACACACATTTATATATATATAGGTCGGTTACATCTTGGCATCTTAGTGACGTGAATGACTTATTGTCTTATTCCTTCATCTCCCTCCAAAGCCCAATAATGAGCAATTATTGTTTTTAACAGCCTCAGTTTTATGTTGGTTCCCACCATTCTTTTCTATATACTGTATACTATATAAACAGCATTTCGATTCCACTTATCATCCTGCGTGAAATAATCTGTCTTTGACCGGATTCTATTGCTTGTAGATTTATCACTATTTTAATTATTATTATTAATATTATTATTATTATTAATGTTGGTTTATACAGTACCAAATGACAGAGACAAACCAATACATGAAATAAAAGTCCCCAAAATGTGTAGCACCCTTTCATTCATGAAATATCCTATGTATATGGTATAATTGTCAAGAAGATAAGTATTTCATTATGATGACCGGGTCTTACTATCCTGCTTTAATGACTTGAATCCATATTTATGAAGATAAAGATAAAATGGAAACTAATGGGGATGCTCTTGCTGATTACTCCAGTAATTAAAGTTAGTATTTAACGTTCTAAGATGCTTGTATATTCAGCTCTATATTAGAAGGTCCATTAGTTAATACCATACTAGGTCCAAGTACTGTGGTTGAGTTAAACCTAATTGCTTCCCACTGGGAAACCCATCACGAAAGTGCCCTAAAATCTCCACCAGATTATCACACGTTTAAAAGCCACACGATTACAGCAGAGTGTAAGGAGCGTACAAGACGGAGACAATTATTCCACTGTACTTTTTTTTTAAAAAAAGTGTTTTTCGCTGTAAGGGAACTGTTTCCTTCAGAAATATCAGTTGAAGGCTGTGATCAGCAACATACAGGATTTCCCTCCGGCTTACGAAGAAAATGTAACCTGACCACAGTTTATAATCAAGAGCCATTACTAGACTTTCAGCCCAAAGTCTTGCAGGACTTGCAAATGTATTCCGCTCACATAATTTCCCCGTCTACGTTCTTATCTGTCCTGCGAAAAAATGTCAGACCTGGAAAGATTTTTTTTTTTTCTCTGGTTATTAAAAATGTTCTGAGTTTATGGAAGCAGCTTCTTCGGGAAACTCCGTTCTTTTCATACGATCAAAGTTATTGAAATAAATGTACAAAAGTGATAGAAAATCTCTACTTTTAAAATAAACCAATTCATTAAGGAAATTGTCCGGTGTTTTGAATTTAACATGTTAATCAAGCTTTGATTCTTATCTCCTGTGCGCAGATAATGAAGGTTAAATCTAATCCTTTCTTTCTAACAAAAGAGGTAATGTTTAGGAGACTAAGCCAAATGCTACTTTACATTAAAGCTTACATTTTACTTTCAAATAATTGTATACCTATAACTACATTCCCTCCTGAGATACTGTGTTTTTATTAACATTATAATACGATAATGTATTTACACCTTGATACACGTCTGTCCTGTTATTTATTTATTTATGTCATTTTACGTGTTTTTGTATTATGCAATTTTTTACATTTTTTTTTAATTAATTAAACTAAGCACATCAGGCAGAAGTATAGAGACAATCACATATCAGGGAATACCTGCTATTATTTAGTTCATTGTTAACTCTTTAAGCATTGAAAGGTTGGTAAAGCAGTCGGTAAAACCGTCTGGTACCTAAAGGGTTCAGACACAAAGGTAACCGAGAGGTTTAACTAATCATCTGCTGCGTTGAATCTGAAAGAATGCTATAGGAATTATTTACAAACGTAATAGATATAGCATATCTATAGACAAATTTAACGTACACTATTTCTTACGTCGGCATCGCTGACGGAAATTCTTAATTTTTATTTGTATTTTCCTGTATTTTTATTGGGCGACGTTGGACCACGCTGCCTGTTGGACCATAGTAATGTGCACCTTGCTTAGTATTTAAATCATACAGTAATTTACATTTACTAGTTACATTGTTACCATGGAACGTGCAGCATTAAGCATTGATTGATAATAAGCGATATTTTACTGCTAAAACCCCCCCCGAAATTACAACCGTTTGAGACCGATGACATAATATACCCTGCACTTTTTCACATTAACAATTTTTTGTATTTTTTAGGTTTATCGAATATGTTTCCGAACTTCGATTCGCTTTTTTACGACAACTTTTTATGTTGATTATAGTTTTTCAGGAAAAGGAAAGATAGTTACCTGGGGGTTGAGTGACTTGCTTGCTGCCAAATTGCACTGCGATACAGAGGTCATTATCGAGGGGGAATTTATTACAGTTCAGCATCTCTGGCCAAGGGAAACCGTAGGATTCCATGACAGGCGCACAGCTGTCTCGCACCACCTCGCAAAGTGACCGGCACGGATAAATTGGTCTTTCCAAACAAATTGGAGCAAAAAGTGAACACAGGAATAGTTGGGTATCTCTATGGCATCGTTTTGCCAGCAGGGGAACCCAGCTGCTAGCCTGCTGTTTCACTTCAGGCATGGTCTCGTGGTCAAGCAAATTAGGTAATCTCATTTTCTTGTAGCCAACGTTATAGCAGAGATGGAGATCTGTAGGGATGTCCACGCACTGGCTCTGCTTGGTATAGAAGCGTCCGTTCTGGAAATTGTCCGACTGCCAGCTATAGTAATCATATTCTTCTGCAGAGCCCCAGACGATGAAGCCAAGAAGTAAGGAGTTTGCCCAGGCTATGATATTCCATTGGAACCGCATGATTGCACCAAAGCTTGGATAGTTAACGAACAAAAAAAAAAAAGAAGAAAAATCTCAAACTTAATACATGAATGCTTGAAAAAAAATCTGTTTTGCTTTCTTTTCTGTAAAAAATAAATCAGTTTTCAGGGTTTTTTCCCCCAAGTTAAAGTGTTTTTGAAGTCTACAGGCTTGTTGTTCCTTCCTACAGTTTTCTTCTTGTTTCTGCAGCTGCATGAAGAGACAGCTGGAGCTTGAAGTGAATTAAAAGTCTGTGCTTGTTTGCCTGCTTCCAAACTCCTTACCCAGTCCGGGGAATCCTAGCACCACCCACTCCTAATCTTTTAAGTGAGCTCTGAAGGATTAGCGAGCAGCCAATCTACGGTGGCCAAGCCTTTGCCTGACTCCATGTGTGTACACGACAGTCATGAAAGTTTCACATTCTGTGCAGGAGTATGGATACAATCTTGTCTCGCAAAAGGCCAAAAAGTGACTTTTCACCTGTAGGCTTTCATCCCACTAAAAATCCCAACTCCTTCTTAAATCCCACCGTTATCCCTAGTGGCATTGTGTCTGTTTCATATACTTCTTATTTAATATTCCGTCTGACTTTACTTTTTAACGGGAATCATCTTTCCTGTCCTTTTTTTGTATTCTGTTTTATGCTTCGGCAGCATAATCTCACTTACACAAAGTTGTGGTTGCATGACAAATTGCTTCCAAGACCGCGACACACAGATAAGATATTCGGACCGGACCGTGAAGTCGTCGTCCGCTGTGGTTACTTTAAAGGGAATCTATAATCCTGTTTTCCTTTAAAATAATCTTTTGTGTAGTAAACTTTTCTAACTCATATTTGGGAGCAGCATGCATGCTGTTCTGTATTTATGACAGCTGCTGGAATACATTACGCTGTCCGAAGGATTTTTTTTTTCTGCCCTTATTTCCCCAGCCTTTGATGAATCAGCTTGAAGTCTTACCTGGCATTGCAGCTGTAAATGAAAATTGATGATAACATCACAGAACGGACGCAAAAAAAAAAAAAAGACCACAGCCGGGGGTCTAAAATATGAAAATATTAAAGAAGAATAATTATAGTGAAACATTTCACCGTGCAGGAGGTGAAGTAATGAAGCAATGGAAAAATGTACTTGAAAAATATAAAAAAAAAAATATAAAAATGCATCATGCGGTGCTGTGTTTAACACTATTAAAGATCAGGGAAGTATTTTTGCTTTTATAACAGAATCCGTGTAACTGTAACCGTTACCAACGGCGCTTTTATTATTACTATATTATTTGATTAAATCCGCCTGTAGCGTCTTTTTTTTTTTATTTTTATTTGTCAATACGTATAATTAATTTAAAAGTGAATAATTATGTTCCAGTGCATGGTGTTTTCGGTATGTTAGCTTGTCGTGGACATGGTATGGGGGCTCTGCCGTGTCTCTTATAGAATAAAAGTAATCTTTTTAGAGAACTGTTCCTTTACTGTGAATTTCAATGTCTTAGTTCCCCTTTTAAGGTAAAAAATGCTTCAAGTTAAACCGTGTTACAAGACAGCATTTTTTACGTTCTACGCTATAACCTTTCAATGAAACCAAACTTCTGCATCTTTAATTTAAACGTCAGTTTATGTACAATTTCACAGCCCTACTTTACGTCTAAGAGATTAAACTTTTCATGTCTGCAACATAATTATCAGATAAAACCTTTAAATGTGGAGCTACTTCTTATACTCTGCGTATACTCTGCTTAACCTGTAAAGGTGTACACAGAAAGGTGACCCCAGGACCCCTCAAACGTACCCCTTCCAAGCACAGTTATTCACCCATTCAGAATGACAAAAGTAAAACACGACTCTAAAGTTTCCAGGATGGGGTAGTAACTGGCACGGAGTGGCTATTTTTCACGGCGGACAAATGCCCCATGGGCCGCTGCCGACAGAGCAACAGAGTCACCCAATCTGGGCAGAGCAGTTGCTGCAGCGTACAGCTGTATATGCCCCTCCGCATGCTACATGAGAATATCCATCGGCCGCGCATGTGTCACCAGGTGGTATCTGGCCTTAAAGTGCCAGGGCTGCCCTATCATTGCCAGCCTGGCCCTGGGTACTAGCAATCAATTGCTTCTCTGTGCCAAGCGTATAACCCCACATGTCTGCGTTTGTTAGAAACCATCAAATATTTTTGTATTTTTATATAAGTGCCAGTCTAGTCGGCCAAAACAAAATCACAGCAGAAAATTCCTCATATTACTGCAAAACCTCCTGTAAATCCTAAAGGTTTCTTTTTTAAAAATTGGCACTGAATAGCCTCACATAGCTATATAGTTAGCGAGACTGAATCATCGATTCCAGACTTTTGAAGATACTCCTGATATCATTGATCTAGATACAGTTCTGATGAGGTGTGATGTCCACTCATAGGTACCTCTATGCCCAGTTTAAATATATTTAAAGTTTTCTTTGAAAGGCGCTGCCCATAAAAGTATACTTAAACTACTGTACAGTGGGCCCCGGATACACAAACATCAAAGAAGGGGCCACATGATCAGGCCTGGATCATGCTAGGGGGGCATGATCACCTCATGGCTAGTTTGCCATAGTTCAAGGGTTTATGGTGGGGTGGGGTTAAGGGTCTTTAAATGTGGCTGCTTTTCTCTGACCCTCTACCATTTTTTCTTTAAACAGGAAGGAGAGGCAGTGAGAAGCGTTTCCCTCCCACCCTCCCTTGTGTTTTTTCTGATGGTTTGTTGGTGTGGTGGGGAACTGAGGTTCCCGTCAGGTTTTATGGTTGGTTTATTCATGGTACGGGGTGAAATTGTCGCGGTTTTCATCCGAGGTATGGAATCCATGGTCATTGTGAGTTATGGTGGGCCTTTTTTCCACGGGCAGGGTCCCATGGGAAAGGGAGGGCCTTCGTTTACACCACGAGCTAGTGCAGCTTTACGGCTTGTGGTTGGTGTACGCGGCAACATGTTGGTGTGAGTTACCCGTGTTGAGGTATCAATGTTAAGTCACTTAGTTGTCGCACGGTCGGTGGTTGTAACCTCCTTGATTCTAAAGGGTTAAATCTGGCGGTTCGTACACTAAGGTTGGAGGTTACACAAGTTTAAGGAAATGTATGTTTTAAAGTTTGAATAAAGTTTTTTACGTGTCACAGTACTTTCATAAATAAAACTGTGGCCTTTCAAAATCCAATTTGGTGTCTGTCGTTATTTATTGAACATACACTCTCAACATGACCCACAAATGTATCTAGTGCCTTGATCAAGTGCTAGATGCAACCATGACCCGTTTTATTGCTGTTCACTTATGCCAACACACCAACATGTGTTACAGTCACTATGACCAATATTGGCCCGTCTAAAGACTCTCTTATTAATAAATGACATTATGTAAGGCCTGGATGATGTAATACACATATACATTGATGGTTTTCCAATTTGCCAATTTATATTAGTTTACTGCACCCCTCATTGTGTCTGATTACCCCCTCCACTACCAAAATACCTATGTGATATGGGTGATGACCCAGCTCGTTCATGAACCCTATAAAAAGATAATGATGTTCTGTGAGTTTCAATGATACAAGCCGTTCTCTAAATGAAACGTGTGATAAAGCTAGCATGACCCTGTTGGAATCCAAAGAATAATGTGCCATATGAATAAAACTGATCTGTATTATCCTCTCTGTTACTGTAATGGATTTACTTCACTCTTCCAAAGGGGGCTGACATAGGATCATGTTATTAGCACATTCTGTAACCTTATATCGACATAAATTTCCCTGGGTGAATTCTTCAGCCGGGACACATGCTGAATAGGAGTAGCAAAGTTAATGAATTATGTAAACTACTGGAGTGTGAATGGTAATGTCTTCTATAAATTCTTCAGTTACTTGAAGGTCACAGTTACAAGCATTTGTCAGCATCGCGATCTGCGGTTCCTTTTCTTCTTGTCATATTTTCACTTATGGAGTTCGATGATTTGTCATTTTGTTCCCCCTGCATATTCTTTATTAATAAAATAAAATAAAAGCTTGACAAAAGCTAGAAATAATAATGTCTAGTGGCCATTTTTGGGGGAAAATTTTTTTTTTTTGGCCTACACAATAATGTAAGTTTTTGGTGATAAGAGTCTTTGTTAAAGGTCAACCTACTTAAAAGATATTAGCGACATGGTCATTGAAACATACATCAATGTTTCTTCCTTTCGTCTTTTTTCTTAAGCTTTGTCTAATCTCTGCATTGAAACTAAAGTACAAAGGGGAAGCCATTCTTAAACCTATCAATTCCAGAGTCTTCTTATCATTAAAGAAAAATTAACTCTCAACAGCCTAAAAACATCTCGTACACCTGGAGAAAACCCACATCAGTTGGTGCTTAAGTTATCTGAAGATATGATAATAGCCATATTCACATTTTATTAGTGGCTAATTCCTGCCCTGGGTCCAATATATGATCAGACGCCGTTCACAGGTCACATGATATTCATTCATTTGTCTTACAAATCAATGAAGCTATATGTTAGCAGAATACATGAAGAACATAATGACTTTATTGTGCCATCTCAGATTACTATATATTTTTTGTATCTCCATACCTGCCCCCACCATACTGTATCTTTGTACCTGAAACTCACCTTTTAACAAGTCATGTGATATGAGAACCACATTCACGTTGTAATTTAAAAAGATTATTTTGTTTCCTCCACCAGTAGGCTCACTGTTAGTAGGACAGCTATACTCCAAAGCCACTGGGAACCATTTCGGTCCCCTACTTTGAGATTACATTTCTTTTTGAATATTTTTCTTTGATAAGTCACTCTTTATTATTAGCTAAGGCTGTGGGCCTATCAAACACATTAGAAACAAAGTTTCATTCAATCAGTTGTTAATGGACAGACTTTTGGTTTCTATGTTATCTACAGGTTTCATTCTTGTGGACATCAGGAAACCTATTGTTGGCAACCTCTCATGCTGTAATCATAGGGACTGATTTGTAAGTTGGATGGATAAGAGTAACTATTGAACAAGAAAGAGGAAATATTTTCACCTTTTAAAACACTGAAATCAGAGAAAAAAAAGATTTCCTGAAACTTCAAGACAATAAGCTTGGCATGAAGGGTCAGAGTAACTGAAAGTCAAATTCCATATAGATAATTCTAAGAAATAACAACCCAAAGTGATCGAATAATAATAATAATAATAATAATAATAGTGCATGCATTAGAAATGAGTTGCTATGGTACAATAAATGTACATTTTGTATTCTGCATTTTAATTAAATTTCAGACTCATACCTAGTATAAACTTCCATATTACAAACTACAAATATGGAAAAGCCTTAAGCGTTCCATGGGTTCCGACAGTGTCAGAAAATAGCTGCAATCCACATAACACCAAGTTTCTGGGCCAGAAGACCATGTAATGTTGTAATAGATGTATTATAATTAAATCGGTGTAACATAAATGTATTGTCAAGCAATTTCATTTTATGTATGAACCATTGTGTTCTGCATGTCATATACAGAGTGTGTCTCTAAGAACACATTATATAAAAAGATGAGCGTGAAAATATTTTGTGAGTGATGCACTCGTTTTTCAGGCTTTCCATAAAATTTGTTGGGTGCTCTCGTCCAGAAATGTATCCGATCCTTAGTTCAGAACTGTATCAAATACAGATGACAATATAAAATAAATTCACAATGGTTGTGTTAAAAAACAGATCCATTAAAATTTCTTGCACTAAACCCTGTAAGGTTTTTCAGAAGCAGTTCTGATTGTTTCAGATATTTGTTCAGACGGGGCAAAAACGCAATTGGTCATTGAGTACCACTAACTACAAAGTACCAAATTCACAGAAGTGCGATGACATATGCCAAGACAGAGCAGTTAAGGACACATACACACATATATAGATAGATAGATAGATAGATAGATGATAGATAGATAGATAGATAGATAGATAGATAGATAGATAGATAGATATTGAGAGGGGCCCCCTTATCACAGCTTACAGGGGGGACAGCATTCTGTGTTATGCCCCTGCTATTTCTTCATTGTATAAAATTCAACATGTTAATAGCAATATGTTTAAAAAGAAACATACCCCGAATATTATTTTTAACTTATATAACAAACTTGCAGTACGAGTGATATTGCTTTTTAAAAGACTATTGGGAATTCCATTACATCTCCTCCGGCAAACTGTTCCCCTACTTTAATTTTACACAGATGCATTTTATATCTGAATTGTGGAAATCTGAGAAGACTTACAGCTAGCATTGATTTATCTGTCAAACTCATCACAAGATGGACAGATAGAAGGTTTTCAAACATCAAATATTGTAGAAGGGGCCCAAGCTGAAGGGGATGAAAATAAAGAAATCAGAATTTAATACAGACCAATTGGTTCAGGTACATATTTTATTGCCATACAAAAAGCTAATATAAAGGGACTTTATGTAATATGGAAAATGGAGCAGACGGAATCCTGTCTCGCTTAGAAATAAAAAGCTGTAATAATGTGGATTTATCCACACTACTCATGAGGTCTATTTGATTATGATCTGGAACATATAGTGAGATCATTCTTTATTAAATGGTTACACATTTACTCTGCTAACTATATAACACAAAAAAGGCTTCTTGGAAAAAAGAAAGATGTGCTAAGGTTTGTAAGTCAGAGTTTTTCTGTGTGCGCGTGTGTGTGAATGAACGGTACATAGGTGCGTGGTAGGCACAATTACACATTATCACCACTTGATGGCAGAACAGTAGCGCTACTATGCTGAGAGAGTACCAGCTAGTAGCAGATAGGACACCAAGGAATGAGATGGGGCCCCAGGGAAAATATTTAAAAATTACACACAAACAATAACAATCTGCCATTTTTGCATTTAAATCCCAGTTTTATTATTATTCATACACCTGGATTGTGACTCACAGCATAGATTGACCTCCATCTGAATTGGATTTAATTTTAATCGATGGTTGGTTTCCAGAACATTGTCCATTGGGTGAGGTCATGTTAAAAAAAAAACCTGGTGATTTACCTACAAGACAGATATAAATAATGAGCATGTGTAACACGAACCACCCTGCCAAATGGTTTTTTGACTGTCCCCATGGTAGGAAATACATATAAAAAAATAAAGCATAAGTTAATAGTATGCAGAATATGTAAAACAACATTCTCTTTCGTTCTATATTTAAAGAAAATGTTGTAGGTGTCTTCGAATCTGCATTATCTGCAAATTTTATTGCACGTAAGCAGGACCTTGAATATATAGCACTATATCTGCCTTAAGATCTCAGTATAATGAAGTTAAGGGTGAATGCACCAATGGTTTTTGTCTGTGAAATATACAAGTATTATTCAAATTCTAACGTTGGACGTTGAGCATTAGCCAGCAGATGGTTACAGCTAACAAGGAAGCATACTTAGAATTTCTTTTATAGATGTATACAACGGAAGGCGCCAGCCAACCAAAGTGTGAAGCTAATATTTGTTCTAAGAGAGAGTATGTTGGCTGCGATATAGTAAAAGTTTCCCTGCACTTCGGAGTGATAGAGTTAATGGGTGAACCTTCTTTCAGCTTCTTCGTCCATCATTCTTTCCCCAGCCCCCTTTCCCAGTCAAGCTCCTCTCTGAAGCTTTTTTTTTTGAATAATTACCTTATTTTTTCTGCCATATTTCTATCCTTTCCCATAATGCCCTTTCCCTTTAATAATAGTTCATTGTTAGAGGTGTGATGACACTAAGTCAGTCTTACTTTAGGTTTCTAAACTCTCACAGCCGCGGGTATCGAGCCCCTTCCACACACTGCGGGACCTGATCTGCCACTGGAGCTGGAGTATGGGTAGTATGGCATTTGCCCAGCGGGCCAGATGGCCAGCCTAGGCCTGTTGCCTTCCATATCTATGCAGAATCAAAAATTGGGAAAACAAAAAAAAAATCAATTGTCTTCTTGTGCTTCGTTTCTAATATTATTTTTCTACTGCCCAGAAAGCAATAAATATGATCTTTTTTTTTAACCCTCGATTTTTCAATTGCAACTCGTTTTAAAATACGCCCCTTCCACCCACTGAGTAATCGAGCCAAATCCAAAGAAAATAACATTGTTTAGCGTCCCGAACCTAGTTCCTTTGACAAGGCGTGTAATTAGTTTCACAGAAATCTTTCTGCGTTGTAAATCAAAGGTTAAAAAGTAAAAAAACAGAGATGAACTTTCAGGTGCAGCTCAGAATAAAGTTGATAAGTTACATGTGTTTGGAAGAAAACATTTATTTTTTTTATATACCATTTCCCGCTATGAACGCTGCAGAAGGACATTTGTAGAGTGTAGTATAGGCAGTGGATTGAACTAAAGAGGTTAAAGCCTTATTTCTACGAGCTAATCTGTGCAGTGACATCTCATGTGACATCACGTTTTTAGATTATCCCATCTTTTTTTTTCTAATGAAAAAATATCCATAGTAAGAATGTTTTTGTGCACGATTTATTGTCATCTTTTTAAATTATAATTTTCATTTTTTCAATATATATTCTTTTTCTACAATAAATGAGTGCCGTTCTCCTTGGGAAAATCACCATTCTATCATTTGTTATTATATTGATTTATATAGCATCATCCTATTCCGCATTGAATATTGGGTAAACAGGAGATAACAAACAGTGCATCACATACCAATTCGGATTCGGATACCAAAGGTGAGAAGGACCCTGCTCAAACATCACCATGAAAGCTGGTTTGCCATTTTGCTAATATAGTCCTTTTGTCTCCCCACTGTTAAGACCTTCTCATCGGCGACAAAATTAACAGAAGTACTTAATGAGATCAAGGTCAAATAGTTCATAAATACTGGAAATCCTCCAAATCACTGTACAACTAGTAAAATAAATCCGCAATAAGGTTACAAAGTAAATATTCTTATCACAGACCGTGTTAGACTCTTACAGGATTTAGCTGCGGGAAGAATTCGAACCTTCTATTTCATCAGCAGTCATTTCATTTATACAACGTGTTTTCTTCCCACCGTGCTGGTGTTTCTCGCTTCAGTAATGTTCTTTTATCATGCATAAGCGATCTGTAAGATCAATTATTGTCTAATCTCGAATTAGTTGGTAATGATCATTTTATCATTCAAAAGTACATAGTGAGAGGGTATAATAAATTAAAGCTAATTAGATAAATTGCCAAAATATCTCATAAGAGACTTTGTTTCACACTGCATTTTTAAACTTATCACATTAAATCATTGTACGTGTAAGACGGAATATCTTTGGAGCAGATGTATATTTTCTTTCCTAGCTGTGAGTAAGCTTTGGTTATCTAGATATTTTTGGGTCCACTGATCCATGTCTATGCTCTGTTTTTCTTGGATTTTTCTTGAGCAAAGTGGGGTTTCTTGTAATGTTGGATTAAAACTTTTTAAGCATTCTCCAGCTGATAAGTAGCATAAGCTATACATGTGTGGAGATGATTTGCTTTCTGTAGACAGGCCCAGAATGGACATGGGGCACACTGGCCAAATACCCAGTTGGCAATATATGATGGCAACCCCCATGTACTTTATTGCCACTTGTGCAGCTGATCTCATCCTCTTGTCAGTGGCGTAACAAAAAATGCCGGGTTCCCCCATATACTAACACACATGCAGTGACATACTTACACACACCTGTAACACACACACACACACACCTACCTTTGCTGGCTCAGGAGGGGGTAGTCTACAGGGCGGCACAGGTAGGCACCAACATTGCTCATGGTGGATATTTACTGGGGTCTGTGGTGGACAATTTAATGTTGTTCTACCCCCATCAGAACAGTAAAAATGTGAACATGGAGTGGAGACACTTATTCTTAGCAAACTGCACTTAAATATAATTTTGTCAGATTTGTGGAAGAATAAGCATAGCATTTAGAAAGAACCAGGACCTTCAGAAATAAAAGATAAACTGAATTATAATAGACTAATGCTTATTGTCATGTAGTATTCTACTCGATATAGTATTTTCTACAAACATGGAACAATGTCTACAGAAGGTCAATCAGAGGTCCTCTAATGGAAGTGGTCTTTGATATGAAAGTGTTTGATAAAGCTTACTCAGCAGATAACTGGCTTAAAAAATCAATGGCCAAAGACCCACACTGGTTGCGCAATCTGAAGCCAGTCAATGAAAAATTTGTTTGGCAATCTTTTCAAACAGGTGTTAGCTCTTTAGCCCCCAGCTAATAATATACTATATCTGGCAGCTTTATTAGATTTTTACAACCATTAGTTATGTTTTTTTTAGTAATGGGATTATTAATTGATTTTACAACAATAAAACATTGGTGATTAGCCTGGCGATATACATTTTTAGTAAGCAATTAAAGAGATGATAATTCTTCTTCCACATTTCTTCCACATTGCCTGAATGGTGCGTCGAGACACACTTTTTTATTTAAAATGTAACTGTTCGGTTATGTTTGTCATTCAGATGGGCAGTTTGTAGTTCTGCGTGTAGAAAACATGTTGTTCTCCCTTGTACATTGAATAACAGGAATTCAGCATACCTTTCCCCAAAGTACATCTTAAAGGTAGACTTCGAGTCATGTATGTACCTTAAAACAAGTATTTGTGTGTCTTTAATACCCATGCTCCATGAGTGTGAATATGTTTCCTGTGCATTGTTTTAAGGTGACTAGGTGACTAATACTTGTTATATATACCGGTGGATATGGAGATGAATATCTGTATGAAACACAGATCTGAATTCAGAGAGTATTGATAAAACACAATGGACTGAAAGATAACCTCTGCTAAGCACTGTGATGTGGTTGAGGTAGAAGGTACTATCCAAATAAAAACACATTGTGAGTGATATTCCCAGACCAAAAAAAAGATACATGATAGGAGGTCAACTACAAATAATAAAACTGAGACAAACTTAGACAAAATAATACTGTTGTAGTAAAACATTTATATTAAAAATAATAAAAACTAAAGATGCTTACATTTTAGATAAGGA
Organism: Spea bombifrons; assembly: GCF_027358695.1. Lineage (NCBI taxonomy): Eukaryota > Metazoa > Chordata > Amphibia > Anura > Pelobatidae > Spea > Spea bombifrons. The sequence goes on along the minus strand of NC_071097.1, from coordinate 28,451,451 downwards.
ACTCCCTAGAAAGATAACTAAGAATGGTGTTACATATTAACCTGAAAACAGGATTTCTAAAAGTCCATGAGTGGTGATCTGGCTACTGCATCTCTTACCCAAGTTTTGTCTAAAGGCTTTTGTCCTGTACAGCGGGCAATTACTTTCAAGGGATCCATGTATAAAGTGGATATAGAGGCAAAGTTGATAATTGTTGACCTTATTTGCATGTGCCTACCCAGAATCCCTTGTGGTTGTGGCAGCACCATGAGATTTCTGAGGGAAAAGCCTTCTGGCTTGTCTGGTGTCTGTAGATGAGATGTTTAATAATACTTTTACTCTCCTTAAATTTAAGTGTTTTATTACCTTTAACCACCATAGCTTATAGAATGGTATTTCTTGACTACCCCAAGCCTCAACTATTAAGCCAGGATCACAACCTGATGAGTCCCATTAGGGCTGAAACAGCTGTAATCTTGTGGTTCATCAAGTAGGGAGCTAAGCCATGTATATTGTTTTTCTGAAAACATCTTGCCTTCTGTTGCCGTCCCCTCAAATAGCTCAAGTCTGTATGAACAAATGATGTCCCACAAGGTTAGTGATAAGTCCATGGGTAAACCACCACTACCTGGGGTCTTAGCCTTCATGAAGGATTCGTGAAGGATTTCCCTGCAGGATTTACCTCCTCCAGTGGAATTCAGGTTTGTTTGGCTTATGGGGTCAATATTGTTGATCATCCCAGACAGAAATCTATCTGCAACTGAGGGGTGTCTTACCTTAGGGCAGTAGAGGTCATTGTGGTGGGGAAAGATTGTGAAAAGATGTTTTGGATTTTTCCTGTCCTACTATATCTATGCTGTCTTGGTTAGTGACTGCAAAGTTTATTTGAGAGTTGCATTCTCCTCTTTTGGCACAGACCATGATTTGCCTGGATTCTTCCTTAAAGTGGCTTTTCAGGCTCTCCTTGGTTTTCCTCCAGACCATCCTCTACCTCCCTCCCACACTGCTAAAGGTTCAACAGGGGCTGCAACTATAACTGGCGAAGTGCCCTTCTGAACTACATTCTCTGCATTTACCATGTGCAAGTCCTAAAAAATCTCCTGCCTTTGCAACAGTGCTGAACCCTATTCCAGGAGGGAATCCTGTTCATCTGGCGATCTACCACCTTGCAGTTCCTGTAGGTAAGGTTTACCTTGATGCATGAGGTACTACAGATTTGTTTCTGGTACAGAAATCAATAGTTTGCTATTCTCTAGGTTAACCTTATTTAAGTAACAGGGTCCCCATAGGACAAGTACTATGGTCCATGGCAGAGCTGACCTGCGGACAACAAGGAGGCACTGGCACTTTAAGGCCAGTGGCCTACAATGGCATAAGTGCAGCCGGCAACTGGATATGAGAGGCTGCACCTTATGTTTTTATGCTGATGTGGTTTGTGCAGCACCTGGCCTACCACCGGAGCGGTACATCGGGTCGGTATGGAGCAATGTCGGCCTGGGGCCCACTGGTAACTTGCCGGCGTGCCAGATGGCACTTCTGGCCCTTTTCCATGGGTACTAAACATGGAAAAACTGGGTTACTTCCCAGATATTCCTATTAATACGAGGCAAAATTTTCTTTCATCTGTAGGGAAAAAATGGAATAGGAGAACACAAAACGTGAAAAAATAAATACATTTGTCTGGAGGTGCAGTTGGATGAGGATACCTACCCGTCCCTTAGGAAATACATTATTAAAAAATAAATCTCAATACTCACCGAATAATAAAACACATTTATTCACAAAACAAGGGAATTGCCTGCCAAAGTCGTGGCTTGTTACAGGAGTTTTAACCCCCAATGTACTTTTTGTAAAAATATTCCTTTAAACTGAGGACACTATTGGTACCTCTATCAAAGCATTATTCTAATATATTTCAAATTAGGTTTACAAACCCTCTGATACATAATAATTCCTTTGGTTTAGTTCATTAAATAAAATGCCAGGTTACCTTTTCTGGCCTCAAGAGAATTAATACCTAACCGAAGTGGAGTGGTGATAAGATAGGGAGCTATTTATCAAGGTTATCCAGTAGCGAGAACAGGCTCTAGGATGGAAATCTGGGGTCAGAGCAACAGAATACAGATCACAGGTAAATGTTGGGAACTCAAGATAAGGCATGAAAGCTTTTCAGTGACAGAAAATAGTTAATCCATGATTGATCGGGACCAGAGAGCTGTAATTACCAGAGAACTCCGCTAATTACCTGAATTCCTGGGATTTTTTAAAAGAGAAAAATTCCCATGTAAATCGGTACGTCTGCTCCTTTGTATATTACACATATTTAACGAATGACAAAATGTCTAGAGGGCACAGATATGTATTATAAAAAATGCATATAAAGAATGGGTGTTATAATCTTAATAACCTTCAACCAATTCAACCAATTTTAGGTAATAGAATATTTTTTAAAAAAAACTAAAAAATCATACTATTATAGACAGAGTATTCCTGAAGGGTCGCGATCCAATCACATTTCAGGAAATCCTTAAGAAGCATGTAATCACACATTTTACACCGCATATCACTAATAAAAGTGTTAACCCAAATAAAAAGACTGTTAACTGTTATCATTAAGGAGCCCCAGTGGAAGGGGTGCATGACCCTGACATTTCTGGAGAAGGCACCCCCTTTTTGAAGGCTGATTATGGTAGCTCCTGGTGGGAGGAGTTAAGGCCTGTTGGAGGAGGAGCTATGGTAATAAAAAGGCAGAGCGTATGCTGCTAGAGTTGTACGCGGCAGGTGGAGCTGTGAAGTAAGAGGTTGGAATTATGCCGTTAGAATGCAAGGTTTGTTGCATTAAGTAAGTTGGTGATTCTGACTCACCCTGTTTATTTGGACCGGGGGTATGTGGCAAAAGCACTTTGGTTTTAAATGAGGGATTAGGTCGTTTGGTCCAAGAATCCTCTACATTTGGTAATGGATGTTGCAGTCATGATTCAGGTTATATGATTCTGCTAATTCATGTGATATGTAACTGCTTGATGAATTAAGAAATCTTGCAGCATTTCATTAATAAATGATACGACGATTCAATGTCCAACCCTGTTATCCATGTGTCACTATTTATTATTATAAAATTGTAACGGAGGCGGTGCAGGGTCAAGGCCTTGAGGACTAGAGTTGGACAGCCGTCTTTTAAAGCTCTACAACAACTTTGCTTGCACAAAGAATTCTGCATATATCAATCATAATTATGTACTCAAATTCCAAAAAAGCACAATATATTTTAAGAAAATAAAATAACTAAACAATATTTATTTAGTCTGATTCTTTAGGACATGCAAGCGAACTGAACCTGGGTTTAGTAAGTGCTAAGCGATTTTGAGGTTTAAAATATTAAGTTTGATAAAAACCTTTAATTTGTGGGATATTTTGTTGTTTAATGCTTGAACCTCTTTTATGTTTGTTTGAAACATAATACATGGACTCTTTTTAGTGCCAGCAATATGAATCCTAACAGCATCCTTTTTATGTGTTAATTTGTGTGGCTTGCATACATTGGGGACCAACACAGTAGAAGTAGGACATGGTCATCAGATTTCTTCCAAAATTACGTTATTTCACTTTTGTCTGGCTCAAAATGCCCAACTTTATAGACTATCCAAAAGAGTGAATCCAACCACTTACAGACAAGGTGGGGTTCCTACAGGAGTATTATAAACCAGTATAATTTAACAACAACAACATACATTTTTACCTATTGTTTTTACCTCCAAGGACCATTACGAGATCCTTATCAGGCTGTGCCACTCAGATGACAAAAAAACCAGACCAGAATAACATGCAGTGAGTTATAAAGAAGAAAGATTCCATTGTGGATGGGAAACCTGACAACGGGTCTTTTCTTCTTTGGCACGCCTAGGGATATAACACGTTATATCTGGCCATCATCATAGCTGCAAATCTGTACTTTTTCTGTTTAATTGCAAGTTTTAGTAGACAGGTTAGCATGATAATTATTATAACAATAATAATGTACCACAGCATGCCTTCTTCAATATATATATACATATATATATATATATACCATTATATAAGTTATGGTGGGTAAAGGTGATGCAAAACACTTCCACTTAAATTTAAGGGGTAGTAGAAGTATTATCAAACACTCATCTACAGAGACCAGACAAGCCAGAAGGCTTGTTTTTCCCTCAGAAATCTCATGGTGCTGCCACAACCACAAGGGATTCTGGGTAGGCACATGCAAATAAGGTTAACAATTATCACCTTTGCCTCTATATCCACTTTATACATGGACCCCTTTAAGGATAAAACAGCTGTCCATGAGTGGTGATCTGGCTATTGCATCTCTTACCCGAGTTTTGTCTAAAGGCCTACCCAGAATCCTTTGTGGTTGTGGCATGAGATTTCTGAGGGAAAAGCCTTCTGGCTTGTCTGGTGTCTGTAGATGAGTGTTTGATAATTGCTTCTACTACCCCCTTAATTTAAGTGGAAGTGTTTTCCATCACCTTTACCCACCATAACGTATGCAATGGTATTTCTTGGCTACCCCAAGCCTCAAGTGTTAAGCCAATATCACAATCTCATGCTGATGAATCCCATTAAGGATGAGAAAGCTGTCCATGAGGCTTTCAAGGGATCCATGTGTAGAGTGGCTAGAAAGGCAAAGGTGATCATTGTTAGACTTATTTGCATATGTGTACCCAAGGATCCCTTGTGGTTGTGGGAGCACTGAGATTTCTGAGGGAAAAACAAGCTGCCTGGTGGCTGTAGATATATACATATATATATGAAGCACTTGTTTTCTTTTTTCTTTTTTGGAGCCTGAGGTGCGTGCTCCTGGGTACTGCAACTGTGCTGTGTGCAGCAGAAACCAGAATACGATACGGAGTTCCCACACGGGGAACCCAGACAAATCCCCCCCCCCATGGGAGGGTCAGATCTTGAGTCTCACCCCGAAGGGTGAGACTCTTTGCTGGCCTTCTTTGAAGAGAGGAAGGGGCCAGAAGGCTCCCAATCCTCCTCCAGCAAAGTCCAGGCTTCACTGCCTCTAAAAGGAAAACAGTGTCCAAAAACAAAGGTGACAAAATCGTGTGCCAAATCATAGTGAGGGCCTCGCCGTGAATTCAAAAAGCCATGAAATCAATAAATATACATAAATATATATTTCCCCTTTATTGATTTCACGGCTTTTTGAATTCACAGCAAGGCCCTCACGATGATTTGGCACACTGTTTTCATGTTAAAGGCAGTGAAGCCTGGACTTTGTTGCTGCAGCTGCCTTCATCTTTTGTGATGCAATTACTTTTGCCACTGACTAGCTTCTTGAAGTCTGACAATCTTTGATATATCTGTGTGTGTCACAGTTACTGAGGTTGTTTCCAACTTATGAAGGGATTTTAGAAGCATTTGGTAGTAGCCTGCATGTAGTGCCAAATGATTAAGAAAAAGACTCTCTGAGAACTTCATTTAAAGCCCCACTAATTTTTATGGATATGTAAGATTCAAGTTTAAGTCTCGTTCCCAGCGATTGCCTTACTGCTCATTACCCTACATTAGCCTAATGAGAATCACGTTTACGAGTTGCTACAAATTATAGGTTTACAAGGTTAATTAAAAAAAAAAAAAGACGGGAGAACCGTCTAAACTTAGCAACGGTGATGCCCTTTCTCTCAAGTAGTTATGTTTGTTGGCCTGGTCAAAATGACAAATTACGAATGGGACATCTCTGTTACGTTAGCGGGGCTTGCACTTTATTAGCATACCTAGGAACTGTTTAAATGGGCTAAACCTGAGACTCCTTAAATATTAACCCTTTCATAGCCCATCGTGAAAACGTGCAGTGACTCACCAAATGTGTTAACCAAATAGCTCTAATACTGGTCCTCGTGGAAAACGTGCCTTGTTATTTAAAGATATGTTGAATGGAGTCACCTGAATACAAGCAGGGGTATCAACCATAGTCAAGAAAGGAGGCATGACTTCTAGCTCTTGATCTGAATAGCAAGAAGCCACTGTGAACACCTTTCTAATCCACCTGTTGACAATTTTAACATATATTAGCAAACACTAGTGTACAAATCCTACTTTTTTCATGAAAATAAAACCATGTGGCCACAAAATGGAAAGAAAGGCACTACAAAAATGTACAAAAAAAACCTGTTGTCCAAGGTTTTTGTCAGGTAACTTAAATCATTGACACATTAAATTATTGCCGACAATGTTTCCCGAGCAACATAAATATGCCTCTTAGAGGTGGTCTCCTAAATAATTGCCTAAAGTTCCTGTTTATAAAACAGTTGGTACTTTTGAAGAACATACATGGAAAAGGAAGTACAAATACATACTAAAATCCCTTTTGTTAATATTAAACGGAAGGCAAATAGTATTTAAGATAAATTATCTGTTTAATGAGTCTAAGGTACCATTATTGACTGGTCGGTGTCATTTAAAAATCAATTCCTGTAACATTTCAGATAAAACACTTATGACTAGACAGGACTAGACGTTCCTGTATGTAACCACTTGTCACTCAGTTCATACAGAGTCCGTGTAATTTAAAACCAGCAGATAACATTTAAAAATCTTGAACATCCAATTAAAGTGGAGTAAGGCATCTACGTTAGTAATTCTCACACAGTGTGAGGCTATGCTCAGAATTTATATTTTGATAAAAAATAAAAATCGTCTTGTAGAATACATGCACCTTAACGGGAAATAATGAGACGCTGATGCATTGGTGTAATATTGCTAAATTCCATTCCTGTAAGAAATCACACAAAAAAAACAGATAGCAAGTGAAGTTCAGTGCTTCACATGGACTCCTATAGAACTTATTGGTTATTCATATATTTCACAACTTCTAATGGCCTTTGTGGACCAATTTGCTGGAAAATGTTTAGCACTTAATCCAACTGTCTGCGCTTCTTACCCTAATAACGTTGGCAACAAATATATAAACATAATATAAATGAGAGGTTTTGGTTATATGAATTGGCCAAAGCATAATTAACTCACCCACCACGTCAAGGCACACTCTCAATAGGGTGAGAACCTACTCTCACCTCCTACATAGTGGGCACACAAAGCAGTTTATACGGCTACCAAAACCTTATTAATGTGTTGGGGGAGGTGCAATTAAACCTCCTCCCCATTAACCCCTGGACAGCAAGCTGCAACCAGACTGATGAGGAGCCAACAACCTCAAATATGTGCAAACAGGGAAAAGAAAAAGTGTCGGTGCGCTAAGCGGGTGAGCTTAATTATGCTTTGGCCAATTCATATAACCAAAACCTCTCATTTATATTATGTTTATATATTTGTTGCCAACTTTATTAGGGTAAGAAGCGCAGATAGTTTTTGTTTTTTGTATACATTGTACAGCCAATACACTGTTTCTTGCAGCATGCTTACACCTGTTTGGTAGGCCTCGTATTACACATTTGTATTATTTGTGCCTGAGACTAGCTTAGCGCACCGACACTTTTTCTTTTCCCTGTTTATATGATTTGTGAATACAAAATAGTGCAGTTGTATTATTTTAACCATGTAGCAGAACAGACCATGTTAGTTTCAAATCGCAAACATAATTATGCATTAAAGAGGTGCAAGCCCAGTGAGCTTCTCTTGGCCCCAAATAATGCATAATTATATCAGTGTAACAGGATTCCTTGAACGCCATAATAACCTCAGCAACTTAACTATGCATTAGGCAGGGTCCGCTTCGCCCTTCTTTTGGGAGATATGTATGATGAGGTTCATTGAGTTGAAAGCACATCTCTCCTCTTAATTTCTGATTCCAGCTTCTTCCATTAGAGGGCGCATTTTCTGCTGTGATATACCAAATGTTTGAAACTTAATTATTATGTATTGTTCTATATAGCGCCATCATATTCCGTTGCACTGTACAATAGAATTTTGTCACATTTCCCCATTTCCAAAACAAATTTGTATTTAGTAGTGAATGAAAGATCTTTGACATTTTGAAAGCATGTGCATTCATTGCACCACAGTATACATTTTTTTTTCTTTTTTTTTTTTTTAAATTAAAAACTATACGTCATGACTTGGTAGAGAAACAGAAAGAGGCACACTTGAAAGCTACCAGAAGTTGTCGCCATCGGATATTTGATTTTTAGAACAATTTCCCCTCTTGAAGCATAGCGTACATTAAGCACATTTAGAGTATATGGACCTATTTTCAATAGCGTTGGCAACCTTACTGGGGTCACGGACTGGACCCTCTGCAGAAAATTAACGGTGGACAAATATATATATGTATGTATATATATATATATATATATATATATATATATATGTATATATATATATATATATATGTATATGTATATATATATATATATATATACGCTAATGTGTTTTATACAAATGTATTCATTTTTTCTCTCTTGTTTCTGTTCTGTATCTCTTTCAGTTACTTTATTACTGTATCTGGAAAAAAAAACTACCCCATAATTAAAAATTATAAAATACTTAATGATTCTTAATAACCAGGAGGTAATGAGTCATCTGTATTTTTATCAAAGGTTTGAAATAATATCTTGCAGAGATTTTGAGAACATTACAATGCCGCACATCTGTTTAATTCTAGAGCAGAATCTTCTTTATAAATGTGGGAGAACAGGAACGATCCCAGAAACGTGTCTGAAATGCCACTGGCATTGCCAAGTAGTCAGTAATTTCATGCTAACTTTCAATTAATATCTCTGCATGACTACGATTGTGGCCCTTGTGTTACATCTCTAAGTAATTTTCAAACCAGTTTCACTCCAATACGCCAAGAGAAATAGAGTAAGCATCCTTCTTTCAATTAACTAAGTCTCTAGACTCCAGGTTGCTGATTTTGATATTTTTTATTCCAAACCGTTCCCTTGTTTAATTTCTCACATTAAATATAGTTTTGTGCTCCATAATCTGGACGGAGTCCAGGAATAGAATATCGGAACAGACAGACGCTATTGAATTCTTATTAAATGTGTCTTTTTCATGGTGGGTGTTCCCTTTAGACTTAGCACCAGGCATCCCATGAAGCAGACGTTCTTGATATGGTTCCGAGGTAATCAATCTTCTGTAATCCTACTGTGAAGTTACCCAGGGATCAGTCATACATGACCCTTGAACTTTCTTCTGCATTACTTAGTACCAGCACCTTAATACATTAACTGGCTTCAAGTAGGAATCCATATGGTTTTCATTTTTCTGTAGAAATGAGGCAGGCAGAGAAAACATTTGTGCATTGCTTGTATGGCTTTGAACAATGCTTAATGATAATACAGAGACTCTAACAGTGCTGTATGTCCGACTCAGTGTTAAATATCCTACATGAATCATGCTTCTCTCCCGTGCGGATGAAAGCTAAGAAATGCAATGTAGAGACTTCGTATGTTGAAGACTATTGATCTTGGAGGGTGCTGCACAGGCTATAAACCATCAAGAGGCTCCTTTTATGAATAGTCCAACAAAAAATCTCAACCTGGAAAATCTGTTCTTCGCTATGCAGAGGCAGCTCCAAAAAACTTGCAGGAGTTGGCCCTTCACAGCGTATAATGGATGGCGAATTGGAACCACAATTCTCATGCAGACTCAACGCTCATCCCACAAGCCAGACCATTCCACCACTGGAGATAGAGGACTTCATATGCTATAAGTAGCACAGACAAAAAAATCTGCATAGCTGGTTTTCCATTTCAACTTGGTTCTAGAACTTAGAAGTGTAGTCCATACTGACCAGATCTCCATATTCTAAAACAATGTCACACATGTTTAGCCAGTTTAGTTCTCTTTCAATTTAAAATCTTGTTAAAATGTTTTGTACATATGTATGCCACATGCAAAAAGAGCTTGCGGGGTATTAAATCCATTTAAGCTTCCTTTAATTTAGTACACACATCATCTAATTATTACATCTTTATTACTACTTTATTTCCCATCAGTTTTAACCTTATGAACTCAGTTGCTAATAGTGGCTAACCGATTCTGCATGGTGAAATGTGTAATGATGGGAAACATGGACTATTTCAAGGGCAAAATAACTTGTCAGACAGTATCATCGTCAAATTCCTATGCAAACCATTTTATAAAATGTAGTCATCATAAAAGTCAACAAAATGTACCTTGAGTTCAATATATACATATTTTGCATAATACATACAGTAAATTATGTATAGTAGCAACGTCAATTTTCTTTTAAAAATCATCACGTAACAAAAATGTGAAAGAATAGGAAGTTACTTTCTTTGCTGATGATTAACATACCAAGCATTGCAACAGACAGACATAGTCAATAGACGCTACAAGGGAACCAGGGCCGGATTAAAACCGGTCAAGGATGCAGGTGCGGCCACCTGCTGGATATATGAGGCCACCTGCTAAGGTGTGTGGGAGCTGCCATTAGGCACTGACCTACTGGACTTTTGCCCAGTTTCCCCAATGGCCATTCCAGACCAATAGGGAACAACCTTTTTACTAATCTTTTAGCCCATCACATCGGGTCTCTTGTAGTGACTCACTAATTAATGTAACTACAGGGTCTAAGTCAGGCCTATGATTATTTACGTTAGTTTCTGATGCATATACTATCATTATACCTATATGTCTGGTTAAACGGCCAGGCTTACCCTGTACTAAAGTACTGAAGACAGCCAATAGTTGGTGGAAATTAGACTAGATAATTAATAATGATTTTACAATGAATTAGTAGGTGGAGTTGCACTCGTCTGGGAAATAAAACCTATATTGGCGCGCATTCGGTGGCAGTTCTGCATTTCATCAACATTCCTCATCATGCGTCTAAACGCCAAGGTAAGGAATTGGTAGATGGCTTCTGTTTCCAGTAAGCAGAAGGAAAATGATGTGGTATTTTAGAAACATTTAGTAAAATAACACTTAATTTCCTTAGTTCATGCCTTTACATAAAGATAATTTAGACTTCCTAATTCGTTGCGGTTGCACATATATTCCTCTCTACAGAGTTACAGGACACCATTATATTTATGGTTTTGGGGTTGGGATTTGTCTTTCGTGACTGGTGAGAACCACAGCCAAAATTTAGTTGAAATTACTTTCTTTCCCTATCCATTTATGTATTTTTTTTTTCTTTTCTTTTAACTCTTTCCATTTTACATAATATTCTCCCAGATCTCACTAAATATCTCCCCACAATTTCTACTCTTTGATCGCAAAAGTACAACTCTCCCCTTTGCCAAGGGTAACCATTCCCATCTGGATGCTGTCTTTCTGAATTAACGATGCGCCGTCAAAAGAATCTGACGGGACGACAGTCTGCTCTTACAAGCCAAGGGCTTAGAGCCACGTTGGGGGAGAGACGAGCCTCTCTGCCAAAGCATTTGGCCAGCGCTGTTACTCCACACCCATCCCAACCATGAATTGAGTTCCTGAGCATTATTGATTGATTCTTTCATTAACGTAATAGAAATTTAAACCTCTAGATATGTGGTGACATTACAAATATGCAGAGAGTGATAAGAATATAAAATAATCCCCCGTAAACTAATCCCGTCTGGATTTTGGATGTTTTTGTATTCATCGTGATCACCATGGAGTATGTGCTGTCTAAACTTTAAATCCAATATGCAACATTCACAGGTTTTTCTACGATGGAAAAAGATCTAACGTGGGTTAATCACAAGCAACTATAGCATTTTGAGAGAGAAATAAGAATTTCCATCTGTACAGATGTGTAGGAATGTCTGTCTATACGTATGTATATAATATGCACTGCATGTGTGTATTTATTGGCGTACGTACATATGTAATAGTCTAGTATAAAGACACGTAAAGATATCCTGCAGTGTTATCATAATTTGACAGTATTTTGACACAATTCTTGGGCATGTGCATTAAATTCAACAGTTTGTATATAGTTAAGTCCCTCTCTTGAAACCTGCCCCCCTAAATCTTCTTATTAAGGACCCAAATGTTTAGCTGGTCTGTTTCTGTCATTTAAGGGCTACCGAAACAATGTAATTTCAGAAAAAAAAAAACATGGAAAACAATGCAAAAAACACGAGCAGGATTGATTTCATCCAAGTGTTCTTAAATACTGAAGAATGTCACAGATGATAAATACAGAAATATTCAGTGAAAAAAGAAGAACAATGAGAAGAATTCTAAGATGGGATATGTTGAGGACCTAGGAGGTCAACCACCTGTACACGGTGGCCCTTCTCGCTTCTCCTGCCTGCTGATTGGCTGAGCAACTGTCTGGCTGTTGTTTTAAAAGAAACACTAAAAGTTAAATTCTTAAACGCCATCCATCTCGTGAATTCTATATGCTGTACATATGTTAATAGCGTTACCTTGTGAACTGGGAACCCACAACGAATCCTTATTTTTAAAGCTTTTCACCCTCCTTGGGGGAAAATATTTAATTATATATCATATATTAAATAATAGTATATTAAATAATATTTAATTATTTAATTATAAGCTTTATCTAATTGTCTCCATAAATCCAGCATATGGCACCATTCAATGTATAAGGAAGATATAAGCGATGCTAGCATGTTGTATCCTGCGCCTGTCACTCACTGAGTGCAAGGGCTCTATAACACCATGTTATGGTTAATGTATTTTGCTCACCAATTTAGGAAAATATATAGAAATACCACATTTGTTGTGTTTTTAAATAGTAATTTTGACACCCGTTCTGTCTGATGTATAGCATATCTTTATGCTTCTTTGCCTGATTGAAAGGAGAAATTAGCAAGGAAGGGTAATCATTGTTTTTCCCACTAATGAAAATTCCACGCCGTATATTTTTAGTCATTTGTATGCCTTTTACTGACACATTACTGTAAACGCTATATGGGTGGCAATGAAGCCTTTCTCGTATCCCAGAAGCTTTGCCAGACGCAGGCTCCCTTTTTTTGGGGAGAAATGCTTGCATTCAGTAGATTCCTGAGATACCAGACTTTATATTGACCTATTAATGATTTTCTTTTCGTTAATAAAATATATAGAGATGTTTACGAGTTTCTGATTACACATATGGCTTCATGCAAGTAGTTTTTAGTAAATAGTGAGAGAAGAAGGAGATCTGCTTAGTACATACTGTGAATTTAGAGATGTTTAAAGCAGTCATACTTTAGTCACTTGAGTGCCTTTCACCGCCTCAACAACTATGTATTGTTTCCAGGTGCGATATGACTAGAAACACAATCTACAAGAGTGGGTAGCGGACTTTTTGGCAAAATTAGGGTAAAACTATTACATTTTCCTTAACTAATAAAATATTTTAGTATGACAAGCCTGTAAGTACCGGTATTTTTTTTTTATACTAAGCCAAGTGTTTTCTAAGACTTTGGAGTTATTTGACAAGATAGTAAATTTTGCAATCCATGAGCTATGCTATAATATAAAAACAGTGACCTACAGCATTTAACCATTTTATTACCTACGCCTTGCAAGTTGTTAAAGGAGATTTGGGAATATTTGCTAAGAACTCGAGTGATCAGTTGTGTTAAGGGTTAAATGGACTCGGCTGTAGTCGCATGCCCTCACATGCTAATACAAAAAAAGCATCTCTATTGTCTAACATGTGAGTTTCTTGGGAGTACATGTAAGTACATACAAAGGCATGCAAGTTCAATGACAGCTTGCATGCCCTTTTCTGCAACTTGCAAAACTTCATACAACAAAAAACATATCCTCTATGCTAAAAGTTTAAAATGCACTCCCTCAATGCCAGTGGGGATGACCAAAAGGGTGGCCATCATAATAATTATTATTATAAATAGCCTGACACTTACCTAAAGGGGAACATGCATTCCTCTCTGTACATAATGATAAGACAATCTTATAATCTTGTTCAAATAGACAACTGTTTCAAAGGGATATCACGTATGCTCTTGTATGTGTTTATTTGACACCAATCCTTAACAGATGGCAGATCATTAGAAACATATGATATTGAGGAAGGTTTTTTTTTTTTATTCAAAGCTTAAGAGATCAATTTTTCTGGATAAAATTAATTTACTTTCCACTGTATAAAAACACAACATGTTATCCAAGCAAATTAGTGGCAAAAAATCACCAGCTGCTCAGGCTTTTACCGAGCAAGCTGGGGCACTTAGTGGAAGTATGACATTTTTCATAGCCTACAGTTATCAGATGGATTCTAGATTCTTCACAAATAATGAATAATAAAAAAAAAGCTGGTGTAACAAAACAACAACATCTTGGCTTCTGCTTTCTCGTTATTTATAGCAAATGAAGATCCTGCAGGGTATTTGTTAAACACGGTAATCCCGTATAATTTAAAGCATTACAGCATTACTTTAGGAAATATCAACCTGGATTTCGCTCCAGATGCTGACAAACTAACCACTATTATGAAGTCCAAACCTTTGATCCCGGTTTCGTTGATTTTGTGAATTATGATATGTAAGCAGGGTAACTTTTTTTTCTTGTACATTTTGGCTATAAATAACTCATTTAATTCTGCTTACATATATGTAAAAAAATTAGATTGTAAATCTACATTATATACAAATAATTCTATTTAAAAACCCAGCTTTAGTAACTGCATAGGACAAACCTCCATATCAGCCACTGAAGGGTACCATTGATCAGAATACCTGGAGAATGCTGTGAAAGCATGACATCAAAATTGTGTAAATTGAAAAAAAACAATAAAACTGTGTTAAATTTACAGGAATATTGTGAAAAAACAAAAATACAACTGTAAAATCCAGAACCAAATACAACTGTGAATTTTACAGTAAGAATACGCCAAACGAATCACATTTATTTGTAGAATCTAGAGATTACAGACGTTTAAACGCAGAAAAACTGTAATACACAAAGCAACACAATACAGTGAAATTCACAAGCTGAGAGTGTTAAAATAATGTTTCTGTCAGGCAGATACAGAGCGAAATTGTATTACATTTTACAAATGTATATGTTATTCTTTACGCATGAGAATGTGTACGAGTACAGTAAAATTATGTTAATATGAAGAGTTTCAAAAACTAGTTGTGTTTGTTTAGACACCCCAGGGTATTTCAAATGCTGGTATTTTAACTCTTTGCATGCACACATTTTACCACCAGCATTTTTTTTCAAAGTTTGCAGTGGTTTTTTTGTGTTTGTGTATTTTTCCCCACACACGTACTTTAGGTATGAATTTACAGCTCCTGGTATATGTCACTGTCACACGACACCCCAATATGTGTTCAGCAACATCTCCTGAATACAGTGAAACCTTTGTCAGGTTTTTGGGGGAGCTAAAAGACCACATTTGGGTCGTGGCTATAGAGGCAAAAGGTGATAATTGTTGACCTTTTTTTGCATGCGCCTACCCAGAATCCCTTGTGGTTGTGACAGCTCCATGAGATTTCTGAGGGAAAAGCCTTCTGGCTTGTCTGGTGTCTGTAGATGAGTGATTAATAATACTTCTACTACCCCCTCGATTTTAGTGGAAGGGTTTCCATCACCTTTACCCACCATAACTTATGTAATGGTATTTCTCCTGCTACCCCAAGCCTCAAGTGTTACACCAACATCACAGCCTCATGCTGGAGAGTTTTGTTAAGATTTTTGACCTTTTGGCTAACGTCAAGCATAGAAAAGAGAGGGAAACGCTTGGTTCTCTGGCCTTAGGGCCTGTGGTGCTTACTTTTCCTGGTGTAATGCTGGAGTCGCTTTTTCATGGTTTTCATGTCCACCGCGAAAGGTATGTACTGAAGCCCTTGCTACCAAACATGCTGTTTTCACTGGCCCATAGGGGCTTGTGAAGTAGGCAGAATGGCTGAACACTTTATTTGTTTGCATGTGTGCCTATTAATTTTTGTTTTGGAATCATGTTACTGAAGACGGCAAGGCAACCTTTCTTCTTTGGGCGCGGCAGCAGTCACAGCTTTGATTCAGTTGGTAGAGGTAGAGTGGAGCCTTATGGCCCCCAACCTCTTCCATAAAGAATTCTTTTTGAACCAAGATACTTCTATTCCTAAAACACAAATTAATTTTATTATCTTAGCAATTAAGTGGATATTGCAAAATAACTATTTCATTTTTGAGGATATTTTTTTCTTACAACAACAGGGCACGGCGATGGGTACTCGCTTCGCTCCCAGCTATGCGAATTTATTCATGGCGCATTGGGAAGAATCCTTTGTATTCTCGCCCCATAGCTGGGAAGCGAAGCTGATTACCTATCGTCGCTATATTGATGACATGTTTTTTATTTGGTCTGGCACTGTAGAAGAACTGAATTTGTTCTTCTCTTATCTTAACAATAACGATTGGGGTATTAGCCTCACTATGGAACAAAGTGCTCAAGAAATTGCTTTTTTAGATCTTCTAATTTATGCTAATAATTTACAATTACATACTAAAACATATTTTAAACAAGTAGATGTCAATAGTTATGTCTTATTTAATAGTGGACACTATAGTCCCTGGCTATCAAGTATTCCGAAGGGAGAACTAATAAGGGTTAAACGGAATTGTACAAGTGAAGACACGTTTAAACAACAGGCCAATAAAATTAAAAATGACTTCTTGGAAAAAGGATATCCATTAGATCTATTAAATAAAACTGTGACGGAAGTCTCTAAGATCGAACAAAAAGATTTACTACAACCTAAAAGAATAAAAAGAACAACTAATAGTCAAGAGGATATACCTCTAGTTTTAAACTTCAACAAATGCCATTATGATATGAAGAAAATAATTAAAAGACATTGGCCTCTTTTATTAAAAGACAATGACTTACAAAAAATACTCCCAAAAAACCCCAGAGTTATATTTAGAGGAGCACCGAATTTAAGTCGAGACTTAACCTCCAGTTACACTCAATTACTAAAGAATAATCAAGATGAACACTTTTTGAATAAACATAAAGGTTTCTATAGATGTGGTTATTGTACCACATGTAAAGACACACACTCTAGAAATGGGGAGGTAACTACCAATTTTATATCTAGTGTTACAAATAAACAATATAAAATTAAACATTTAATAACATGCCATACCAAGGGGGTTATATATTTATTGCAATGCCCATGCGGCTTACAATACATTGGTAGAACGATTCGCCCGCTACACAAAAGATTAGATGAACACGTAAGAGGAATAAAAACAAATAAAACTAATCATCCTGTGCCAGTACATTTCTCCAGATATCACAATAGTGATCCAAAATGCCTTATATACATAGGAATAGAAATTGTTAAAAAAGACTGGAGAGGGGGCGATTACGTGAAAAAAATAGGACAGATAGAAATGAAGTGGGTCTTTGATCTTAAAACTTTAAACCCTAAAGGTTTAAATCAGGATTTTGACTTATCTAATTTTTTAGATTAAAATATAACATAATATTTCTTGCTTTTTCTAATTTATATATATCTTCTTCTTCTTCTGTAGGATCCGTATTGATATATTTATACTTTGATAATTATATTTATATTTTTGTAACTGTATTTATATATTTTATATCCATAGTTATAAAAATCTTTTATGGATACATGTTGTGGAATATGATTCCTATATGATATACAGTGGATGTTTTATATTTTATATTTAATATTGTTCTATTTATCCATATATATGTATATTTGTATTTTATGTTGTATTTTTGTACTTTGATATTATAGATATTTATATTTATATTTCTATATTTAATTGTATTACTATCGACCTTATGTACATATATATACTATATATGCACATACTATGAAATAGGGGTCTAAAGAAATTATAATATTGTACTTTAAGATCAGTAAATATCTAAATTTTAATTATTTAAGAAGTTAGCAAGGTGGAATTAATTCCACATCATATATGTTTTTGTATCAATATATGGATGTATTTTTGACTGACTGTCTAATTCACTACATATTATATAAATTCACTATGCACATTATTCTTATCTGGTCCAATTTAACCTGATATAACACAATAAGAGCCAATTAACACGTCACAGAGAGATAGCTAATGCTTGATACAATGTAACAAGAACCAATTAACACGTCACAGAGACTGGAAACAAAGTAACGAGAGACAATCAATACACCGTACGAGAGATCGAGTATTTAAGGAGGGAGGAGAGAACCAACCAACACGTCACTGAGGAAGCCCGATTGGGTGAAACGCGTTTGCGTGTTGGATTGCGTTGGATTACGCTGGATTACGTCATTGCGCTAAACCTGAAAACTGTTTGTTTTGGAAAGGAACGGAGAACTTCAGACGCGCTACAGACTGTTATTTTAAATGTGAGCATGCTGCACTTTTTTTAATATTAAATATATATCTATACTTCACCTCCCTGCCTGCTCTATCTCCCGTATCGACCCGACCCGCATTTGCTGCCGTGTGGACGGTATAACATTCGCAACGATAATCCGGAGAGGGCGTCCCGGAACAACTTGTTCGGCGGGAACGGAGTCGAAGCTCCTTCACTAGAGAACCTGATAAGTCAGAGCAAACTCATTGCTCATTTTCATGTGAGTGAAAGATCATACGAAAGATTCACTTGATTTTTATATATTTACGGAAAGCACTATGATTTTTTCTTTTCTTTTTATTTTCACATACTGCAACATACTCTGATACCACGAATGGAAACTGGAAAACTAATATAAGTATTGTTTTTCGTTTATTTGATATTATATTATTTATATATTTATATTGTCACAATTGTAATAAGCGCAACACTTTACTATATTTCATAAAGGGGTCTTACCCTACAGGGTGTGAACTGAAGATAAAGGGGTCTGTGGTGATCTGGCTATTGCACCTCTTACCTGAGTTTTGTCTAAAGGCTGTCCTGTACAGCGGGCAATTACTCCCTTTAAAGCTACTTATTTAATAATGATTTTTATCTGCATGTTCACAATGGCAACCATGAGAAAACTTGTAACCGATATATACATATGCAAATGTTACATTATAGTATAAGTAGATTTCAGTATTGTTTTTAAAGAAAAAGTTACATAAATGAATTCATTTTGTCTTCCAATGCCAAAAAGTCAGAAAAGAAGAGATGGCATCATTTTTTACCTACTCTTGTTTACATTCAGATTGGCAGTAATCAAGCTTACTTAACCTAAAACACAGTTTGCTTGAAATGAACTATTATTCTAAGACGAATGTCCATTTGCAAAGTTCTTATGACGGCATCGCTGAGCATTATAAATGGAGCGTTTTGGGATTAAGCCACAATTACTCGACAGCAGATTGCTGAGTGAATAGTTAGCACCTGTCTCGTGCTGTATGCCTTCCTGTTCTCTGTCCTCTTAATACCCAGTAAATGCCATCTGTTATCACACCGGTGGGACTATCGTCTATGTCAATCAGCTATATAAGCTCCTTTGAGCAGGATCCAGCACTACTTGTTATGTCCTGTTTATTCATTGTACAGCGCTGTAGAATATGATGGTGCTATATTACACATTAAATAGTAATAACACCCTATTGGCAATAATAATTTTAGGAATGTTGTTTATAATAACGTTAGAAAATGTTAAAAACATTGTCTCTGTCTCCACCATGTTAAAGCCAATGATATGATATGTCAATGAGATCTGACACATCATAGTATAGATAGTATACATGCCAAATCTATAGTTACAGATTAATGTAAACGTTGATAATATTCTATTACTTGTCTCTCATTGATTTTACTGTATTTCATTTATCAAACACATAAATCAAGTAATTTTATTTGTTTAAATATTTACAAAATTCTTACAGATTAACATATGCATAAACTAGGCTAACGCGGATAACACCAGGAACAATGTTCATGAGTTCCTGAGAAGTTTTAATGATTATTTTACCCCTTTGAATCTCATAAGTAGAATGGAAGTGAATGCAAGGTGTTATGCCACTAAAACGGTACATACAAAATAATTACTCTACTTACAAGACAAAAAAACACAAGAGGATCAGGAGCAGGCTGCTAAGTAGAAGAGATCGCACCCACGGGCTCATTTTATATGAGAAAATTGCAAAACTAACATTTTTGCTCCTATATGCAATACCTTAACGTAGCCACAAGAGGTGCTGCAGTGCAGCAGGAAGGTCTATAGATCAATAGTCTACTTTTTTACTCACAGCCAAGTACATATACTTATTATATATCAAATATTATATTTATTACATATCATTAGTTGGAAGATGTCTGACATAAAGAAAGTAGAGTTACAGATAAGCTTATTTAAAGGTTTTGAATCATTATTAAAGCTGTAACATTTAAAGATCCCTAAATACAATTAGCACTTGGAGAATAGGATCCCAGAGTACCAGGCGTGTCACATGCCAATACTGTCAGCAGAACAGGACCTGACAGCCTGGTGCCGCCACAATGGATCACAAATCGATACAAATGTAAATTGAGCAGCGCACTCACTTGACTGCGGTTTTAAGAAACTATGGTCCACGGTTAAGCCCTTTTGGTGAAACGCGTGAGACACTGATCTTCTTATGTATTTATGAAGATGAATAAAGATTTAAATTCTGAATTGCACTGGACTCGCGTCAATGTCTTTTTTAAAACGGCAGTCAAGTGAGTGTGCGGCTTATCTGTTCAACTTACATTTGTTTAAATACAATTAGCAACCAATGTAAAAAAAAAAATTTGAAAATGACACAAGAAAGCATTACTGCAGGAAGTTCACTCGGCAAAAAATTTAATTTCCCCCGATAACCCAGAGCCATGCCATACTTAAGTGGTGGCTTCTTGGTTATGATTAGTGACATATTCTACCCTAGGCTGCCTAGGCCTAGTGTAGCAAGTGCGGAAGGAGGTAGGATCTGCCCCACCTGGTGTTCTGCTGCTCAATGGGCCAGTTACAAGGGGATCTCTGAGCTTTCCTAATGGCCCATTTACACTATGGAGGACTCCGGGACTACATGCAGGATTACATCTCCCATAATGCTCTTTCAGCTAAGGGCCTGTCTTAAATGTAGTCCTACAGCAGCTGGAGGGCCACAGGTTGGATGCCCCTGGGATTTAGTAAAGGGCCCTGCATGCTGCAGTGAGGGCAGTAGCCATGGAGGAGGCAGCTGGGGTGCTGCCCTGCGTTAAGCCAAAACTGAATTCGGTAGACATACCGAATAACTTAAGCATCTCGGGCTTCTAATTTTTTTGTAAACTAAATTATATATATGTGTTATTGTGATTATATAGGAAATGCTGATATCAAGATAAAAATAAATTGAATTTACATTTTTTTCAATAAATACCACACATGCAAAAAGCAACATTTCCTATAAAATTATCTGTTTATGTGTTAATGTGGCTTTAAGTCTTAATGGCCAAATATAGTTAAAATAGTATAAACCTAGTATAAATAGTATACATAAACATTGCAGCACATTTAATACACATAATCCAGAGAAGTGTAATTATATGTCTTTCCTTTTGATGATTGATTAGCACTATTGACACATGGCTTGATTGATTTAACATTCTGTAATTCAAACAACAATTCAGCTACCGGTATAACCTGCAACTCATGCAGACAGCCCTTTAATACAAAATGCTCAAAAATAACACATAAACATACCGTACAGAGTTAATAAATAAATAAAAAAAATATCACACACAGTTCTAGTGCTTATATGTCTTCCAAAATGCCTAAAAAACTCAATTTGCATGTTAACCTAGAATATATATTTTTTGAAAATATATACTTTTGTGGAGCAGAAGGGATTTTCGGTTTCTGTGGCCGCCATTACAATAATAAACCTTGCATAATATGTATTAAAAACTAACATCTTGTAAAAAGTCACTCTGCAATATTTGCCCTGTAATTTCTAAAATTTAGATGAGATGAGATGTAAGAAATTTAGATGAGATGTAAGAAGATGTAAGATGTTTTATATGGCAAGAACGCCCTTTATATTTTACTTAACCCCTTAATGACAAAGCCTGTACACGTACAGGCTCAAAATGCATTGTTTTCAATGGGATTTGGGATCGCCCATTGTCCTTAAGGGGATAATTTGTCTTATACACTATATGTGGCAGGAAAACTGCTATTGAACAGACTAAGTAAATATGCCGACCTTAATCTTGATCTATGTAAAAGTCTAAAAGGCTTAATCTCTGTCTCCCTTTTTCCCCATATTCAGGCTCAGCTGCTTGTTCTTCTACACATTTTCCTGGTATATGTAGCACTGGCAAAACAAAAGCACCGCTACGGGGAAATGATTGGAGAGTCCATGCACATGGCGGCATGGGAACAGCAGTTTCATTCTAATGCCACCTGATCTCCTTTGGCAGGCCTCATTAGTGCATTGCTTGAAATGCATATCAAGAATAACAGAGGTATAATATAGGCCCCTGAAACCTCGTCACTGCGGGTTGGGGGTCCTTATGCCCCAAAGGCGTGCAAGTAGATTATTGGCGCACCTTGTACATTTACGCTTACACCTCTTGTGTTAATATACTGCCACCTTCTTTTAGATTCCAGGCTTGTTTGAGCATGGCTCTCCTTACATTCTATTTCTATAAGTTTCAATTATTTTGTAATGCACAAATAGGAGGGTTATAAATAAAGGAAGGCCTTCAACGCAGCTTGCATAGGGGACCTCCGATATTTTGTGTTGAGGCTTTGGGAACTAGGGACACCGATGGTTCGAAGATATCCAATGTCAGTATGTGTCAGCATAAAAGTAACCATTAATAATATACCTTCAGTCGTATATCTTACAGAAATAATTAAATTAAATATAGGGAAATGTCTTCAATATACTATCTTTAATCATTTAACATTTCTTAAAACATATCCTTAATATATTATATATAATGCATACATGTATATTATATAGTCTTATCTAGCTGTATAAATAATTCACAGTTGTATTAACATTTTAATGTCTTTTAGTGGATCAATAAAGGATCCTAAACTAAAAATGAACTGTATTATCTATATTAACATAATAAGCATTTGTTAATTGTGTATTTTCAAAGTTAGACACTGATGCATTTGTGAATCTTACAGGAGATCTGTCACTTTTCCCAAAGCCTACATTTTACAGTTGTACTTAAAATATGATTTTTAAATGATATTCACAGATTAAAATAAGAGATACATATTGGAACGCTCCATGTTATCAGACTTTGTGTAATTTTCTTCCCCATGTAGTTATCTCTGCTCTGTTGTAAAGTTGCTGCTTGTTGTTGATTCATTTAGGGAGCCCTTGTCATGGTGGGGTAAAGGCGAAACAGAATATTCCCTCAAAAATCATTAATTTAATTATAATTTACTAAATACAAATTTATTTCTAAAGATCAGTAATCAGTCGTCCTTTCCTGTACACGTTAATGGAATATATTGTGTATATACAGCGTGATAATGCTATGAAGGATAAATAATAATGCTAAACCTTCCTGATTTTGGTTGGGATCATTTTATCCTCTCCAAAATTTAGAAAACATGCTCCACCTTAACACTGTTATTCTGTAGCTTCGGGAGGAAACAGGAAAGCCAATTTTCGCGGCAGTTCATATTGTAACAGCTTGTTTACTGAAATATATATATAGCAACATTAATTAGGAAGATCTAAGAAATTCTGGCAGGTCAGTGATCCCCGAGGAGTGAATTGGACAGTAAAGCTACTGAGCATCTCGATGTGGAATGTAATGTAAAATGTTTGATTTTTTTTAATTTGTACATGCACTTAGAACATGAAAGAGGAGACCCAGCAGGGCTGTTCTTTACATTCATTCATTATAAACAATATAAAAAAACCTTTTTTCCAGACTATGATTCATCCTTTCATCAGTAAATAAAAGATCCATACTCTATTTCTGCTTTAGGTTTTTTAGGTTATCATTGTTACATTTGAATGAAAAAAGACCAAGAGAGAAAATGAAAACGTACAAAGATTTCTAGCAAAACATTTTGTTATTGGGGCACCTATGGCAGACAGTGTGATACCAAATCGCTAGCAACTTGGAATGGTTTTTAGTCCTAGCGGGGCTCTTCTTTGTGGTGCATAAACCTCTGTATGTGGGATTTATACCAATAAATACATTCTATTGTTTTTTTTTGTTATTATCTGCCATTTAAGTTTCTGACCACAAAACAAAATAAGCTAATAATGTCTTAAAGTGCAATTAGGGGGATTTTGACATTAATGATTCACTGAACCTCATGACTCTGATTATTAATAAGGTTGTTCTGTATGGATATAGCTTATATTGTTGACGTTTCATTCATATCTTGGTATTGATTTCAAGGATACAACCAGTAGAGTCTCCATAGTAACCCACATTACTAGCCTTATACCCATTTGACTTTCATTCACATATGGAACTCTTCCTTTTCTCTCGTTTTATTTTTAACGTTAGAATGTTAGAATAAACTTACAGTTGTAACAACATCCAATTTGATTTCCATCCATTACTGGTAGAGATGAACGTATCTCTATGTCAACACAGGCAAAGTCCTAGGAGATGGTGGTAGAGCATAAATGGGGAATAGATGCTCAAAGCAATCATTACAGTGGAACATCTTAATAATTACATTATTATTCATTTATTGCTTTTCCTTCAGGCTAAAAGATTAAGAAAATGCATTGAATAATGTACGTTTGGATTCAATGTAGATTTTTGTAGTTATTACGGTCTCCCGAGGAATCCTAAATAGATTTCTTTACAATATTTCTCAGCTAACCCAAAACAGTCTTTCAGGATCTCCTCGGACAAACTCACGTGGTTCAAACAACATCTGACCTTCATCTGAACTTCAGACATGTGGAAAATTCAAGAGCCACTCGATCCAGTTTATCTGATGCTAGATATCAAATCAATATGTCCCAAATTAGATATTTTTCATTTTTCCTCTGTTTATGCATGAACAGACAAAAACTTGAGGACTGTTGCTGACATACAGTGTTTTAAGGTAATTCTTCTAATTCTGGTATTCTGTAGGTCCCATCACACCAACAAATAAATATATATATTTTTTAATAGGTAATTTTACAAAATATATATATATATATATATATATATATATATATATATATATATATATATGTATGTATATATTTATATATATATATATATATATATGTATATATATATATGTATATATATATATATGTATGTATTTATATATATATATATATATATATATATATATATATATAATTTGAAATATAACCTTTCTTTGGTTAGCTTTAGACTAGCAGATTTTTTTGTATTAATATGGTGCTTTGTCCCTCAAACAGTTACATCTTAGACCTAATACTAGTGATATTAATAATGTAAAACATAAAGGATTTTGACGGCTACAGTTGAGTGATAAGTACCTGGCTTCTTTTGTGCAAAGACTTATCAAAGAATATTTTAGAATGTCACCTGTACACCTGGCAATGTCTGTATAATGCCTCTGTGTGCTGAGGGGTATTTCTGTTACTGCACTTAATTAAAAATATTCCTTTCATAAGAGTACAGGGGTTCTCAGCTGCCAAGAGTTCAGAAAGATTTGTCAAATCCCATGGTAGATAATTAAAAGAGGCACATGCAAAAAAAGTCTCCACTATTTAAATTATTCTATTCTTTTTTGTTACGATGGGAGGCTTCACCAGGAGACTTCAGATCAAACCCAGAAAGTTTCCAACAATGTCTATAGGTAAATTTCATATAAATATACAGGGTGTGTATATGTATATGTGTGTGTGTGTGTGTCTGTATATATGTATATATATACATATATATATATACAAAATATATGTATATCACTGGACCGCCCCCAGACCACCTATGTCACTGGACAAAACAATTAACATAAAGGTGTAAGCGCACATGTCCCAATACACAACCTTAGTGTATATCGATATCTATATATATATAAGGGGTAGTAGAAGTATTGTTAAACACTCATCTACAGACACCAGACAAGCCAGAAGGCTTGTTTTTCCCTCAGAAATCTCATGGTGCTGCCACAACCACAAGGGATTCTGGGTAGGCACATGGAAATAAGGTCAATAATTATCACCTTTGCCTCTATATCCACTTTATACATGGAGCCCTTGAAAGTAATCGCCCGCTGTACAGCACAGCCTTTAGACAAAACTCAGGAAGATGTGCAATAGCCAGATCACCACACTACTACTAGCCCTTAAATTTAAATGGAAGGGTTTCCATCACCTTTACCCGCCATAACTTATGTAATGGTATTTCTTAGCTACCCCAAGCCTCAACTGTTAAGCCAGCATCCCAACCTCATGCTGACAAATCTTGTTAAGAATGAAACGGCCAGGCTTTGTTATTATTTGACAAAATAAAATATCAGGGCTTTTGCATCTGGAGTCCCCACAGTTCAAGGGGGACTGCTGGGCCCTGATCTTCTGGTGGGATCTTGATAGTCCCCCACAGAAGTTTAAGGGGGAACTGCTGGGCCCTGGTTTTCTGGCAGGATCTGGGTGGTCCCCCACAGAAGCTCAAGGGGAGTGCTGAGCCCTGGGAAAAAAAGAAAAAAGAAAGCTGTCCATGAGTGGTGATCTGGCTATTGCACTCTTCCTGAGTTTTGTCTAAAGGCTGTGCTGTACAGCGGGCGATTACTTTCAAGGGATCCATGAATAAAGTGGATATAGAGGTAAAGGTGATAATTGTTGACCTTATTTGCATGCGCCTACCCAGAATCCCTTGTGGTTGTGGCAGCACCATGAGATTTCTGAGGGAAAAGTCTTCTGGCTTGTGTGGTGTCTGTAGATGAGTGTTTAATAATTCTCATGAACAGGCTCTTTATAAACAACTCGGGGTGTACACACACGAAAGGATTCTTTCCTTTTGAACCCACTCCAGACAGTAAGGGATCCACACAGCACAGGATTCTTTAATTTTCTATTATTACTATTATTATTAAAATAATTATTATTAAAATAAGGGATCCACACAGCTCTTTTCCTTCAGGATTCTTTAATTTTCTATTATTATTAAAATAAGGAGAACTAGGTATAAAAAACCTATACTTCCCCAGATATAAAAGTACAGTGTACTTAAAAACACAACATGTTTCGACTATATGTCTTTTTCGCATGTCAATTAAGTGTCATAAAAGTACAAAATAAATCACGTAATCACACAGAGTGTCTTTGAACAATATTCCAATGATCTCAGATACTGAGAAAGTCTGTGATGATTCCACCTGCGATGTGATGTTATTTTGAGATCAGCTATAACTATGACAGAGAAAAAATCAGGTGACTGAAACTGTGTCAATGAGCAGGAGCGTACGTGGGAAACCCACATAAACAATCACCATGGAAACATGTACAACCACCAACCCCACGTTCTATTTCCCCGGGGAAAAAAATTGCAATGTTGCTGTCTCCATGACAACATCTCTTGATCAAAAAATGTATAAGCAGAATACTTTAAATGATTTTTTAATGAACCATTATGCAAGACCATAATCTCTCGCCCCTCTCTGTAAAGAAACCGAGATATTCACAAATTAATAATAATTTGATTACAATGTAAATGTTCGAGTTATTCGTAAAATCTAACTTAGCATAAACCATCAGGGATTAGTGAAAAGTGATGCTGATTCTAATTTTTGGGAATTTCTTTAACTTGAACCAATATATAGCAGAAGAAAATAATAAAAAAAAAACTTTTATTAATGGAAACACTGCCGTGTTTGAAAGATTACTGTCAATGGCTTATCTTTGCATAAAAACCTTAGAAAAAAGGTGGGATACGCAGCAGTCATATTTCCCTTTTGCGCCTCCCTCGGCCTGACCCTTTTAAGGCTGTCTTCTGTATGTAGGCTGTACATGGGTCAGATGGGGACTTCAGAGGACTCCCCTGATAACCATTGAGCATTAGTACACCAGGTTTCATCCTGATCCCACCACCTTTTGCAGCCCGCGCTGGACCTGTTAACCTCGGCCATGTTGCTGGTCCCCCTTGCAATTGCAGATGCATTTGCCCCTTTCCTTGCCCCTATAGGTATATTTACCACCAATCAGCTCCAGAAATGTCTCGGAGGATGCTGCGGATGTCTTTTTAGACCCCCTTGCGCATGTGCGGAAAGCACTTGCATTTATGTCAGGAATCCTTTATCTGCAGCTTCTGCCTCAGTTAGGTGAATTCATGTTTTCCTTTTTGAAGCATGCGTATATTAACACTGATACACGTTAGTGGGGCTGTCAGGAACAGTAAAGTGCCCTTGCACAAACCTAAGGTTTCCCACTGTTAAGCGTTTATTAACAGGGATCAAAATATTCAGACATTTATACCTGGAGTGGTTCTTTATTACACAGATGTGCACATGTACACTATCTACATTATCACTCATTTTAGACATACACAGTGTGTACAGCGCTGCAGAATCTGATGGCGCTATGTAAAATAATAATAATAATGATTTGCCCAAACATAGCATGTTACTGGGATGTGCCAGGGGCTGATGTCAGTGGGGTATTATTATCAGGGGTGTATATTATTGGGGGGCATCTCATTAGAGCCGTGAATAAGGACGTGAGAGTTCCAAGCAGGTTCCCTGAAGGTTCTCTCGCTCCTCCTCCAGATCTTCTGAGCTCAAGACAGTGCGGCTGCTCCCGGCTGTCTCTGGCTGATCGAAGTACCGGTAATTCAGCACCACGGCCAGCGGGACCCGGCAGCCAGGCGAAGGGGTTTCAGCACCGGGGACAGCAGGCAGGGAACGCAGCCTCCGGCCCCGACAGAAGAGATGCGTCTGTCTCAATCACCACTAATGCGGATTGAGCGGAAGGACAGGGTGTGACATATCCGGGTGCAGCTTAACGACCAACACAAAGCCCTTTCAATCCCAGCCCCGACGTCTCTCAACGGAGCCGCAGCGGGAAGACGGGACGCGAGGAAACGAGCACCGCAAAGCAGAGAGCAGCTAGCCCCGGGAGAGGAGCCGGACCGGGTGCCGGGCAGAGAGGCGACCTCTGTGTGTCAGACCTGCGGAAAACATGGCAACCGAGGTAAGTACCGGTGTGTGGCCCTGCGGCTGGGGCGCAGATCCCTGCAGGGACTCCTCCTTCAACAAAGGTTTACGAGGAATCGCCCATAATGTATCCCCCATAACGACCGCAATAGCTATATCCCTATAGTACTATCTACTATACCATCAGCATTATAGCAGGGTATCTTCTGTGCATTATACACACACACACACACACACACACACACACACACACACATATATATATATATATATATGCTTTAACTGCTGATTGTGTCAATACATACATATACATATACACACACATATATACACACACATATACATACACACATACACACATTCACACACACACACACATATATATATATATATGTATATATATATATATATATATACACATATATATATAATATATAATGTGTAATATGTAATATGTTAATATGATGTAAATATAGAATTATTGTATTAAAATACATAACCAATACATTTAAGCAGCGTGTACTGTATATGAATGTATTTGCATTGTGTTTGGGTTGTGCACGCGCTGGGTTATGTGGAGTAGGCAGGGGGTTTCAGCACCAAGGACAGCAGCTGGGTGGCCGGATGGGGAAACTCAGACAAACTTAGAACAAGTGAGTGCTGGGGACAGACATTTGGACATCACACTATTCTCAGGAATCAGAAGGGTATTAACACCAGGAACCGTGTGTGACACATCCAGGTAAGCACCAGCACACGATTTATCAATGAAATATAATACATTCTATAATACGCTCACTGGGTTTTATGTATAGAAACGTGCGCAGAATTTTACACACAAGTACATTAAATATCAATTCATGAACTTGTGTACCTAAGTATGCATATTAATATATACAGAACAAGTGATTTGTGTTTATATAAACATAGAATATGCACAGTAATACTGTGAGGGGTGCTTTGAGGATATGACCAACCATTCCAATGGATGACATATTGATAAAGGATACTTTAATGGTAGAAATGTTACAGCAACTGGGATCAAGGCATGAATCCCTTGGAGGTAGTTATCTCTGCACCCCACTATAGGCTTCATCTATTGGGCTGTAGGGAGATTGTTGGCGACCACAGATCTCTCTTCTCGTGGATCCAGCCCTTTTCCATGTGTAGAGAACAGACTGGGTTATGGCTATGGCTGTTTCTCGCTTGGTCTTTCTTAACACATGTTTAGCCCCCAGAAGCCCTGCTTGTGCACAGGTAATTGCCTAAGGTCAAACAGCAGCGGGGACCTCAAATGTTTTTAGGCCGTGAGGGTTCATTGCCTTCCAAATATGTGCCTGCAGTAGATTAATATACCATACAAAACTCATTAACACACCATTTTAATTAGCTCAAGGATTTTGTGTTTTGATGCATAGATATAAATTGTTTTGTAAAAAGACAATTTTCCTACAAATACATTAATTATATTTAAATTATTTCTGACTGTAGATTGGGAGCAGTGGGGTCAGTGTACCTGCCAGGACTTTTCCCTTCCTACCAGTCAGAGGTTTGCAAGCATCAGTGTGGCCATCATAGTCACAGTATATATATATATATATATATATATATATATATATATATATATATATATATATATATATATATATATATATTGAGCCGCACTGTGGACAACACAGTAGGACAGGGGCATCCAACGTGCGGCCCTCCAGCTGCTGCAGGACTACATCTCCCATAATGCTCTTTCAGCTAAGGGGCTGGCTGAGGAGTATGGGGGATGTAGTCCTGCAGCAGCTGGAGGGCCGCACGTTGGATGCCCCTGCAGTAGGAGAAATGGGATCTGTACTGCCCAAACAGACCACCAGAAGCACCCTTAAGGGGATGTAAGAGAGGCTGGGGCTAGTTTGGAGGGCCAACAGTATTAAGACCACCAAAGTACACCCTTAGACTTCACCCCAGTCTAATCCAGAGTACAGTAGCACAGTGTTTCATATACTTCTGAGACTAAATACAAAAGCAGTTCCTTCTATGCTATTCTTCATCCTTCGGATTTATAATGTCTCATGTGGGTGAGAACGAATGTGTCGTGTATATTTAGCGTGAACACGGTTCTATTTCAGGAGCGTGAGTGGGAGGATGCTATACTGAATGTGTCTTGAAATGATACTGTGAAGTTAAGGAGCTTTCATTCCTTCCCTGTGATTCATTGTAGACCACGTTCAGTGAGCCCATTGTTAAAATTCTCCTTTTTTTGCATATTTAACAGACTGCAATGGTTATTTTTAACTACTTTTATTTCTTTTTTAAACACACACCACAGTTTGATAGAGATAAAATCCGAGTTCTATTTCGAAGCCCGTACTTCATAGCCGAGTAGATGACTGGAAACCAGAGAAGTCTCGTTGGTTATGGTTCTAGAATCATTTGGTCGAAGCTTGAGTATGGATATTGAATAATTGTACAGGTTCTAGAGTTGAAATTGTGGAATTTGTAATGGATAGGGAGACATTTGTATGGAAAGTGGACACACTTATATACTGTACAGAGGAACAATATTATTGAGAAAAGAAATGATCAAATCGTTGGTCCCAGGGTATTATTTTGTTTAGCTCATGCCGCATCTCCCACCTCTACATATCCTGGCAGCCCGGAGACGCACTCCCAAGCACAGTCTGTTTTCTAGAAGATCTCTCCAGAGCCATGGATGATTCATGCAGGATTTCAGGAGATGGATTCATTTGTCTGGATTGGGGACTTCATTGAGTTATGAACTATGTGGTAGCTGCTGATTCCCCAGTAGACGCAATCCTTGGCACTCAGCGGGTTAAATATGCTCCTGCCAGTCCAGTGCACAGTAAATCGTTATATTATAGTACTAATTGTTAACTTCATAACCAGTCTTCCAGGAACCACTCCAAGTTATACATGTGCTCACTTTGTCAGTTTTGGCAATTTCGAAACGTACTGATGCTCAACACAAGTTACTAATTAGTAGTCATTTCTGAAGAGTTCTGGCAAAAACAGTTACTGTGCGTAGCGAGATTATACAATACCCAGAAATGCCCTCTATTGTTTAAGCCAGATTGGTACACAGGGCGCTGAGAGCTAAAAACATCATTTCTGCCAGCTTTAGTTTTCCTTACTTCCTACATTTGCCTTACAGCTATAGGAAAATCCATGATATCATGAGCTGGTTTTAATGATATGGGTAGGCGAGATGAGCCGAGTGTTTTTTTTTGTGTATGATGCTCAGGTAACTGATCACAATTGGATCATGAATATTATAAATTTATTTATGATGTAATGTATCTATAGTATATGTAGCACTGGGGTTATGTTGGGGTATTTATGCTGTCGCAGCGGGGGTGGTAGCTCACCAGCCGTCTAGGGGATGTGAATGCTATGGGGAGAGCATTTGGCAGGAGGTTCCCGGTAGGTCCAATCAAACAAAGTTTACATATGTATTTATTGATTGGTTTATTTGCACTTTTGGTATATTTTATTTTTTTAGATTTTTTTATGTTATGTTTATTCATATATTTATTGCGTCTTTGCACAGGTACACACATGAAATTGCAGTAACATAAGCAATGTGTATTGATATTTGTTGATTTTTATTGATTGAGACACATTTTTATCTATTTATTGGCACCGATCATTTGAACGTATAAGAGGTATTATTGCATGATGTGTTATTTAACCGCACATCGCACTTTAGGATAGCCCTGGACCCCTCTCTTCTTTTCACAATTGTATATTTTTAGGAGTTGGATGTTTGGCGCATCACTAGATATCTTCTTTATTCCTAAGTGACGTTTGGCAAGGCCAGCCCTGGCTTAATAAGTGAGATTACAGTCGCCACAATGATTGGAGTTTGCATTATACATGGTAGGCTCAGCCAGGGCCAGACTGGGGCCGTGCGTATCCAGCTGGTGGCTGCATCTGTAGAAATTCCTGGTAAATGAAGTGTCTTTTATAAAAACAGTTCTACAATCTCACTTGGGTGCATTCAACCCTTATATTAAAAATAGATGAAGTTATATTATCTATGTGATATCTAGGAAGGGATTTTTCCCATTTTCAAGTATGTCACGGGACGAAATGTGGAAAAGAAGATGAAAAATAGAGATCAGCATTACAAAGCTTAGGTTGATTGTGTGTCTCTTAAAGCAGCAGGTATAAAACACCCACCAGAAAGTCATGTCATTAAGCGTTCCAACATCATTACCTTAGAAGGGTATGTTTACTATATTGTAATGGATTCTTTCAGCTGTTCTTCAATTAAATCACAAGAATGTGTCTGTTTAATTCAGGCTTCCGTACTGTCTGGGATGGTGTGTTAAAGCTTTTTTTCACCCCGGATCCTGCTGAGCTGTTTATCCTTTATCTCAATTCCCATATCTTTGCTAAAATAACATGATGTGTTAAAGACCCATTTGCGTCGTCCCGCTGATGCACTACCCTATTATTATTTTCCAATAATGTCTTCTTGCAAAGCTCTAAAAAGTGTCTTTTGTGTTGTATTTTTTTTTATATCTTCCAGATGCATAACCTTCAAGAGCTGAGGAGAAGTGCATCCCTGGCCACCAAAGTGTTTATACAAAGGGATTACAGTGATGGAACCATGTGTCAGTTCCAGACCAAGTTCCCACCAGAACTGGAAAGTCGGGTATTAAATATTTCTTATTCATCAAAGCATATTTTAAACAAAATAGGTCATTCTTGACTTTCTTGTGTCTGCAAGCATAGAAGTCTAGGAAAATAAAGAAAGTACTACCTCTAACAGCCCCTTTCACCTTCTAAAATACTGTGGATTATTTATGAAGATCGGTGCAAAACGCACAACCGAACCCCTAACAATAGGAGAAAGGATAGATTATTTTCATTAAACAATTACAGCAATATCTACAGTGTACATGCAGACATACGAAGAAGCATTGGGGGGGGGGCAGATTTGCTCTCACCCGTGGCATTATTACTTGGTAGTAGGGTTCAGAATAGAGCTATGCAAGGACGTGTCTGTGCTGATGGCATGCTTGGCCGCTAAACCTGCCATTAAGATGAAAGCCAAACAGCACCGCATCGTGTTAACATAATTGTTCTGTTAAATGACTCCAAGCAGCACTGGGTTTACTTAATTAAATACAGAAGCAGACTGGACTGCATAGTCTTTAAAGACTCAGACCTTAATCAGTTCTTGGTCTTGTCTTAGATTATGCCCGTCCCATGCATGGTTATTTTTCTTTCATTGTATTAGTGTCCCTTCCATCCCTAGACGGCCCCCAGTGATCACAATTTAGTTGCTGATGGGCTATGCGACACTGCTCAATCACAGGGGTTTATTCACTAAAAAGAGTGTCGGCAGGAGACGTGTTTCATTTCACTGAGTTTTCTGTATAAGTCAGCTTCTTATAGCACACCGCTTTGCTTTCTTCGACTTCTTCAGCTTAATCCCTTCCTCCCGCTCTTCTAGCATTGGTCGTCTTGAGCAATTTATTGCCACATCACTCAAATATGCAATATCTTCCATCTTCTAAAATTGAACGAGGTATCATATTTGCAGTATTAAATAATATCTTTAGCACTCCTTCTACGTGTAAGTGGATATGTAGTGTTTTTTCCAAGAACTTCAAAGTCCTTAAGATTTTTTTAATGTCAAGCTTCTCTTTTATACATGATGTAAGTTGTCAAAATAATCTTAGCGCTCCCGATTTCTCCATCTATTTTCAGATGGCTTGAAGATTTTCTCTCTGCTGCTATTGCTAAAAAATGCCTTGGCTCCTGTAGCTGCCTGTCAGATTGGAGATTAGTCATTAATCAATAGAGCAGAAGATTCTTAGGGGAATCTTTGTTCGGAGTGGAAAAATTGCCATGGGTGGCCCACAGAGAGGGATCGTTATGCCATTTTTAGCCTAATTACAACGATGGAGTAAGACGTACCGTAGGAAGAAATTGCTGCAGAGGAGACGTTTCGTGATATTTAAAAAATATCCTTACAGTGAACACTGATTCTTTATGACACATTAAAGAAGAGACTGTAGAAGGATCAGGAAGACATTTGCTACAAACGAAAAACTGAGATATAACCAAGAAATATTTAAAAATTAAATTATGCTAAGATGTAAAATGCACGTACCAATCCTGTTTAAGGCAAACTAGCGCATAATGAACATTATTTGCATAATCATAATTTTATCATATTTTTTTATACATTAAAATGGCCCGATCCCAAGTACTACTTTTTATAACTCATATTAGTCACCTAGGTTATTAATACATAATACATCCTAGGTTATTATTTTTTTATAGAATAATATTTGATTAGAAATAATTTGTATATCCTTAACCAAAAAAAATGTATTCTTGTTGAGTGGGAGCAGGTCTCGCACCTTCTGACCCAATGGACAAATAAATATGAAATGACACTCGCATAAGCCGGTGTATGTTATGCCGAGAGACTAAGAATATACTACGTTACTGAATCATTTTGGTTTGATGTTTTCTGTTGTGATTGCATCGAATATGTACTGAGTTCCTCAGCATTATATAAACTAGCTTATGCTCATGTCAATTGCTTTGTTGCTCCAGGCTTTTTGTAAATTTGTATTACCTACATTGAATAGCGCTCCGTGATCAGTTCTCCTTAACCAACGCACACTTACACACTCTAACACACACACTACCTTGCGATCTGCTGTGCTACTACCATGGGGTTATGTGACACCACCGAGCTCCCATAAGTAGGCTCCCCTAGTCCAACCCAGCCATGTGAATAGACAAATGCATACATTGCCACTAATGCTTTATACAGTATGTAATACTTAGGCGTTTATCTGGCTATGTCTAGCTGTTTGTGTTTTAAATGACGTTCTGTTTTGTTTGTTTTTTTGTTAGATTGAGAAGAATCTATTTGAGGAGACTGTGAAGACATTAAATTTATTTTACATGGAAGCTGAAAAGATTGGAGGCAGTTCTTACTTGGAGGGCTGCTTAGCCTGTGTCACAGCCTATTTTATTTTCCTATGCATGGAAACGCATTATGAAAAGGTAAGGAAATCATCGACTAAAAGAGCCAAACTATATCCATGGAATCTAACACTGCGTTTGGCGGAAGTGAGACAAAGGGACATCTTAATGTATCCATAGTCTGCCAGTTACACTGCGATTGGGCTGCATAATTACATTCTATTACTTGCAGATAGTTTACTAAAAACAAAAAGGATTAACACTTTCTCAGATTTTTTTAGTATCAATAAAGGAACGGTGCCAATTTTCCCTGTTTAAACTTGAACTTTCATTCAAGTAAACTCCATGCCCCAAACCTCTTTGAATTATTTAAGAGGAAGTTATTGGTGGGAATTGATTATATTTTGACTCTTTACTAAAGCACAGTTGGCCTGTATGAAATAGGATTTGAATTTCCAAAGAGTCACCAAATCTCAGTAAAATTTTACAGCTTTGAACTCTTTCCAAAGTCGACACAACTACACTTTTGAGACCAGGATGGAGTCGCACATCAGGCTTGGTATTTTGCATTATTAGCTGCCTATTTTTTTTGGTGAGCTGATTTAATCCTTCCTTTAAATGCTTGGGAAAGGTTGTTTCAACATGCAGCCACTCAGCAGGCTGAGCTTTGGGGAAATAATTGCACAATCTCTTTATATCACACCGTCGATCTGGGCATTCTTCCAAAACAAACCCGACCTTTGTAAGCTGAAAATTAATTTCCCAGCAGATCCTATTCCTATGCCTTGGATGGTACTGAGAAAGAATACACTATGTGATATGGAATCTTAGTATCGTCAGTAGATCGTACCCAACAAACTACTAAATGTGTTACTTTATCAAACTTTATATCCAATAGAGTGAAGCCTATATGAGGGGTCTGAATTTGTTTCTGTCAAGGAAAGACACGGGAAGATAATTAGTGGTAAATCTAAGGATTCATTTGACTGCACTCAGAATTGAAGGACTTCTTCAACCTTTGTAGTCAATCAGAGTTTTTGTTGCGCTCACTTTGATCACTACAAACAGGAATGTCTAGCAGAAAGTAAAGTTAGGACCAGACTGGTAGGTACAATGATAAATCACCGGGGGGTGCAGCCACCTGTGGAACACATATGGCCGTTTACTTTTGTATCAGACAAGATGTAGATGTTTAGCTGTGTAATGTTGGATTATATACTGCTCTGAACTAAACTGTCCCAAATAGTTCTACCTTTTGGTTTAAGGGATGCATTCCTGTTCCTTAAGGAGGACCTGACACCTTAACACCTTGACGCAATATATATGTTATATATATATATATATATATATATATATATATATATCATATATCCCTGTGGCTAGCTGTAAAGGCGACAATTACCTAATAATTATATATATATATAAGAAAGAGGGAGCGAGTTAGAGAGCCCTAGGTAAATGCTGGATGCACTTTTTAGTAGTATAATCCTAAACTGCCTTTCCTGCTCCTTCATCCAAACTTTTTTCCTGCTTAATTGGCACAGTGTGTGTCCACAGCTACATCCTTTGGTGCTTAAGTCTCATCATAGGGCTCCCCTAAGCCCCATTAACAGAATGGCTGCTATGGTTCTTTCCAGTGAAGTAGACTGGTAACAGCGGAACTTGGATGTGTTCCCAGTTCATAACACAAAAGACTAAAGCAATCAATGGGGCAGATAAATAGGTGGGATTTGCTGTGATATACCTCTCTGGGGCGTTTCTTCATATAGACTAAGAAGCAAAACAAAAAGAAGTGCAACGAGCCAATACATGGCTAGAAATCCTTAATTTGCCAGTGAATGTTCTATTTGCGTGTTTTTATGAAATATGATTTTTTTA
This sequence comes from Spea bombifrons, assembly GCF_027358695.1. Classification (NCBI taxonomy): domain Eukaryota; kingdom Metazoa; phylum Chordata; class Amphibia; order Anura; family Pelobatidae; genus Spea; species Spea bombifrons. The sequence continues at coordinate 28,413,703 of NC_071097.1, read as the reverse complement.
TTATTTAATTATTTATTGAATTATTAATATTTAATAAATAATAAACAAAGTTTGTTCACTGCTGCCATTCAGTTTCACGGACACAAGCAAACTTATGCGATGCCTTTAAACAGTACTATACTAATTATAAATTTGTTTTGCCACGTAAGGTGTTAAAGAAGATCTCCAAATACATCCTGGAGCAAAACGAGAAGATTTATGCTCCCAGAGGCTTACTAATTACGGATCCAGTTGAGCGTGGAATGCGTGTTGTATCCTTTTTTTTATACGCATGCTTTTTTATTTATTTTATTTGGTTCAGTTAATTTACTGAGATGCTTTCGGAGGGGTAAGTAATTTAAAAAAGAAAAGAAATGAAATCTCTCGAAAGTATTTACTGATATGCAGATATTCTGCTTACATGTGAGCGTTGTGCAGGAACCCTAATGTTTTCTAAACGAGACCCAATTATTGCATTTCATTGCTTCTGCATACTGTTCTAACTAATGTATGAACTCCAGACGAACTCACATCGCGTGCTGTTTGCCATTTCTTATCGTGCTTCCTGATTACATTTTAAGATACGAGAAACTTTTTTTTCGTCAAATGTCTCATGTAGATATGAGAAAAACTCATTTTCCAAATTTAGCGAAATAGTTCCATTCCAGCTTGATGGGGGACCCGAGTGTTAACATAAGAAGGCATGAGTGGAGTCTGGCCAGTCGAGTTAACCCTTAACTCAACTGACCCCTTGACTTCTTAGTAAATAGGCCCGGCTAACAACAACAACCATGTTCTTCTTTCTGAATCATGAAAAGTTATAATGAATATGACTGTGGCTTAGATCTTTATTTTTACCTTACTGTGATTACTTTATGGTTTCTCAGCATCAGTCAGCAGTGTATTTTGACATAGGCTTACTAGGCCTAGGGCTGCATTTTCTAGGGGGAAACTATGGACTGATTGGCCTCTGTATATTAAAGCTCTCCCTTAAACCATCTAAGTTATAACTATTGCAAAGAGCTGGGATATGATTTCACATCATTTCACTCTGCAGGAAGGAGACTCCACAACAAATGAGGAGGACTCCTTCACTATAGATAGGTCTGGAGGCATCTGGAGCCTAGTGGCTAGCCTAGCGGGCCTAGTGTGGCAGCCTCCAAAAACACACACACAGATCTGTAGAGCAGGGCTGCACGACTACTAGAGGACTGCAAACCATTATGTTTGGTTATCCTAGCTTGGGCGCAAGCATCTCAATACAAAATCACTAACACCTTTTTTCAGGAAAGATACACAGAATTCCTGTCTTGTATTTGTGCATCCCTTCTGAAGACACCAACCCTGGGCTGAAATCTAAACAGATCCTGATTCCTGAAAAGGCCAAACTTATAGAAAGACTGTATTACTCTCTGTAGGCATATATTTTATGTGATATAACGTAAACCCTTTCTGCCCTGACGCTCCTCTTAACAGGAATTCTTAAACAACAAAATATATTTTTTCTTGAACATTTTTACCTCTGTATGATTTATTCTATGGAATCAATTGAGCAAGAAATACCATCAGATGGAATTTAAAGGGTTGATTTAATAAAACTGAAGTGTGGGAATGATCAAAGCATATTCATTGATCTATGTGCTGGGAAACCTTGCTCAGTTGCTGAACGTTTACTTTGATAAATGGGCCATTTTGCCTAAAATGCCCATACATTTACTGGGGGTCAGTCAACCGTAATTGTAGATGGTATATGGTGACATTTGAGTATGAATGATTGCGATATTATCCTTATCTTGATTATTTCCAACAAAGATTGAAATTTCAATTTATGAGGACCGATGCAGCAGTGGTAGCAGCAGCAGCGGAAGCTCCAGCAGCACCAGCAGTGGTGGTGGAGGTGGCGTCCCCAATCGGCCCCGATGACTGGCAGAGAGTCCCTGTGGGGACCTGTACTGCCGAGATGACGGCCTCTCAGAAATCAGAAGACTAAGATATCAGAGCACACGGTTTTAACACTAGGCCATGCTTTTTACAGTAGGACCTGGTAGGAGTTATACATCTGGTGCAAAATCTTCTCAATGACTAAATGAGCCATGCATGGAATCCACTCATCAAAAAAAGCAAATCTGGACTTCTGAGAATCCGATTTTAGGAAGCATTGTACCGAACTGATTTTTTCTAGCTCTTAAGTGATATATGAGACTTTATGTATGTGAACATAAATATATAACTTACATTATTGTAAAGGATCTCCATATTTCTTCTTTGTGATACAGTTAAAAAACATAGAAGACCATCAACCTTCAAAGAGTTTTTTTATTCAGGGACCTCCAGAATCTTTATTGTCAACCAAACATTAAGGGTACTGAATATATTCAGGAAAGATCTGGTGTAATATGAATAATGGCTTCCAAAAGACTCCTGATACCTGTTTGTAAGGTTTTTGTTTTGAGGTTAAAATTGTTAACAATTCTCTTTTGTCATTTATCTCTACAATAACGTCTCTAGAGTATAGCCCTAATAATACATCGGGCAAGGCGATGTTTACCCAAGACAACTTAATTCTGTGGATGTTACATTTAACACAGGCAACATAAGTGCTTTCCAATAACGTGTATATATATATATATATATATATATATATATATATATATATATATATATATATATATATATATATATATATATATAGTTTTTTCACCTTAATGTTCTTAATACAGTATAAGCGCGCCTAATGTGAAATCAATAATAAAAACTAGGCTAATTTAGATGTTTATAATATTTTTATTATAATGACAGTGAACCTCATGATATTTGATTGCCTTAATTCTTGAAATAGTAAAAATAAGTCTAGTAATTATATAGAGTGTAGATATCAGCGTTGATAATTTTCTTTTAAATGTTATTTTTTTATTTTGCAAATAATACAGAGCAAAATACACTTTAGTATAAAATGTAAAATGACGTAACTTACAGTCTTCCCATAAAACATATTATACAGATAAGGGACTCAATTCAATGACCAAAAACCTTATTTTTTACGAAAATTAATATTGTATACTCACAAATAAGCATTTCATCTGCCAGGGCGCCTGTTCATTTTAGGGAAAACAGTTGCCCCAGCAGAAGCTCATAGCAGCAAAGTGGTGCAGCCATTAGTACTTTTATGAGCTTTTATATGTAAAATAATAAAATTCAGATAAAAGTGAAAATGTGTGATTGGACAAGAAGCTACCACTATAGAATCAGCTATGAATGTGGTGTGGTAATATTAAGTCTATGTATATGGATATAATTTAGCATTGGAGTAACACAGCGGCTTCTTGTTATGCTATAGTAGATGTGTTGAAATTGTCTACTTTTTGCCTTTGTGTGCACGTGCAGGGTGTTTGTTTCGGCTTCCTTTAGACAAGTGTTGTGGATTTGAGACAAAGTTTCTATGGTCTGGAATAATATTCTGTGTAGCCTGCGTACTAGTAGTTAATTTCTTTAATTTCAATGTAGTTATGTAGGATCAATAATTGTATAGGAGACCATGCATTTTCCATAATGGTATAGTGATATTGGGTCATTGGATCAAGCCCCCAATTTCTAACCCCGATATCACCATAATAACAATTATCGGTAATAGAATAGAGAAATCACAATAGATGTTCTGCAGTAGAGATAGGACTGGCACGAGACATGATTTATTTTATTATAGCTTACCATATTTTATTGCAGCCCAATTCCAAGCAAAGTTTATTTAGTGCATGCCCGTCCAGTTTGTACCTATATGCTTCCTTCAAAGCCTTTAAGTATTTTTTATTTTGCATTGGTGGTTTGCACTGGAATGTGAATACATTATATAAGTAGGTGTTCACATAGACCTCAGGGCCAACGAAAGGCCAGATTCTCAGAATAGACATTTCTTGATCTATAAACTCCGACCTTCACATTTACCATTAAAAATCACCTTCTTGCAGGGGTCGGCACCAACGTTGCTCATGGTGGACATTCACTGCGATCTGTGGTGAACCTTCACAAACCTTGCCACGGACACTGGTGTCCTTGTACAGACACTTTGCCTATCCCTGCCTTCTTGGTAGCCATGGGCTCATACCTCTTCCTTACGGTTGAACATGAATGCACATATTCACGAATGCAATATACTAACAAGTAGTGCAATACAATTCTGAATATATCATGCCAATGAAGAGGCATATATATATATTTAGAACAGCCATCACCCCAGCCTGCTCTTATTATTGCTGTAACCCTTCCATTTATGCCAGATGACTTAATAAAGCACCATAGGCACATTTTCCATAATGCAATGAGCAAATAGACCGTTTGCCTATATAAGCAACTTGAGAGCAATTTCATAAATGCACGTTTCAGTGTGTGAAGTATTTACTATTAAAGATATATAATACAAAATACTATTTTTAATATTAAAAAAAACAATATAATGCATGCATGTAATGCTTAAATAATACTCGATCACTATAGTTTTGAGTACAATGTAAAAAGTTGTGTTTTTCTATGAATAATAAATGTAACTAGTTTCTATGTTTCCGGCATATGGCTTGTATATTAGTCATTTTATGCATGGACAAACATGTGGCCCTAACTTGTTACTCTGCCTAGATCCTGGGAAAATCTTAACACAACGCTATACCCTTTGAAATTCTGGGTGGTTTAACAATTTCCTATCCACTGGTAAGTCCTTGCATCTAAAAATTACCACCAAGAGGTGAATGTGATGGGATGGGCCAGACATTTATTTCTGGCAAATGAGAAAATGTGATTTTTAATACAATGTTGTACGATGAACCCACATGCGAATGATACAATTGCCTTTTGTTCATTAGTTACTATGTATTAACAAATACAGTGCAATATTCTACTATGACATCAGCAACGTGTTTCATTTTAAGACAACACCAATGCAAGAGGGAAAAACCAAGAAAGACTATGGGCTGTGTCAAAGAGTTAAAATAGTAACATGGAGTAAGGCAAGTGTCGGACTTCATATTACTAGGCCAGACAAAGATGAACAGGGAAAAAAGGGCAAACACATAAAGCTTGGGGGCAGAGAAGGAAAGGTGGCAATAAGAAGCCATGTGCCATAGCAACTGCGTATCCTTTGCATTCCCCCTATTGCGAAGTGTCAAGAGGGAAGAAGGCCTGTTGTAGTCTTCAGGCACTGTCCGTAGGGCACAAAGGCAAATGCCCTTGAGACCCTTGGTCCGAGATCTATTTTCCAATTGCAGAGAGTGTATAATTATAATAATATAATTGTATAATTAGTCTCATCCCTGGTACCAGTATTTAGTAATAATGATGGGCAACCAAAAAACGTGTCAGACAGAGCAGGAAAACTTTTGGCACATTGATACATTGTAAAAAAAATTTCATAAGCATCTCCAGATAAAGGAGGCTGCCGCTCACCCTAAATGGCATGAAATTATTATTTTATCCAAAATCTGTCAAAATCTGGCATTCAGACCCAGTTCGTGAAGGGGCTGCGAACGTGATGTCGCCAGTGAAAAATCAAACTCACCACTGCCTTTTCTAATGGTGCTGGATTTAATCCTGGAGATACATTTATCACAAATAATTATATAGCTATAAACTGCTCTATCACGCTGATCTAACTATGCATTGTGAAGGGTCAAATTACCCTTCTTTGCAAGAGAGTCACGTGGGTCAGTCCTTGATGAGGCGAGAGCGTATTGTATGTCACCGCTGATGACTGTTTAGTAAATCAACGCCGCTGCCTTACACTCTCACCGTGTTCGAGCGTCTCTTTAAAGACTGAGCTGCTCAACAGCCATACGTTTGAGCTGAAATTAGGAGAATGATCACATTGATGGGAATAGCTGTGCTAGTCTGGTGGTATAAATGTAAATAATGAGGATTGTGGTTTGTGGTGATACCTCTTTTGTTGAACTAAAATGTGTACATTGCATTACATTATATTGTTATATATATATTGTTATATTTATAGAGTATTACAAAAAAGGAAGAAAACAAGATTACTAATAACATTCAATGTTTTTTTCAAGAACAGCAATGGCTTTCTTTTTATACCATTTTTTCTTTAGTCTGTGTTTTCTGATAAATAATATGTAAAAAAAACTAACATTTTTTTTACTATTTATTTTACAACTTTGTTCTATTTTTTACATTTGTTTTTTTTTGACTGTCCTCAAGGATGTTTCTTGGAACTGGATGGGACCCCTTATGATGTCATGGTAACATCACTGTAGCTTGCTCAATTATTTATTATTTTTTTAAATTATTTCATTTTTATTTTACAATTTTTCTAATATTTTTACATATATTTTGAAGAGGAAGAAACACTTTTTCTTTTTTTTTTTACTTTTATCCTCATTGGAGCTGATAATATCCTTATTGCAGTACCTGCAGTGATTAGACTGCAGAATGGGGTCTCATCAGGATAGACCATCTGGAAACCTTTTTTACATTTAATATTGTTTGCCACTAGTCCTCCAGTATTCTGATGTAATCAGAGGTTGCGTGGAGCACCCTGACATCAGATCAGTAAGCTGAAGCTAGCAATGCTAGATCCTGCTGACAAGTGAGACAGTCTGATTTCCCATACTACTGGGACCTACTATTACGTCCTTGGTCACATAGGGCTTGTTTGCGAGGAGACAATAGTATGTCCTATGTCGTGAAGGGGTAATTAAAGAGAGGCTGATACTTTCAAAATCTTGGGATTTTAATTAATGCTAAATTTGATGGATAAGGTTGCCAAATTCTGTGTTTGGTGTGCTGTTTGTTTCATTTAATGTAAATGAGGCTCAGCTCTGTGGGCAGCTGAACTCAGTGAAAAGTCAATTACTTAGAGTTTCTATACATAAAGATGTTTTAGGATACTGATATTTTTAGAATTGTAATAAATTCCAGAGCTTCACAGTTGCATTTGCAAATACAAATTGTTAAACAGCTAATTTTGATCATTAACCTGCTCAAGGATCATAACGATTGAATTCAATGTCTTTTAAAGTATATCATTAGCAGATAATGATATCTGTGCTTATTTTGATGTATAAAGTACATTGCAAATCAATCATGAAGATTGAATTAATGAGGGGCATGTATAAAAAAAGCAATTGATGCTGTGTTTGAAAAGTGGTCTTAAAACCATAGCAAGCAAATTAATGTTCCCACTGATTGGACCAGTCTGACAGTTTGATAAATGCCTTCGCTGACCATTGGGTCGAACTGAACAAATGCCTGGCAGGCCGGTGCTCACTCACCTTTCCTTCAGTGTGCTGTCTCGATACAGTTCATTTTATCGGCCACTTGCCTTTCAGTGCCTGAACCAACCCAGTCCAGCCTTGCTCTGGTGTTAAAAATCACTTTTTCTGCATTCTTTTCTTACCTTATAACCTTAACCTGTATGTTACTTTTTGCATAAAAATGTTAATTGTAAAGTCTTAGGTTTTTGTGAAACTGTTTTGTACCAGGGGATAGGCCCATCCTCCTACCTAACCTGTATGGCCACCTTGTGGCGCTGAACTTCAGTACGTGGCGAGGTGGCCACAAGGTATCTGAAGTTTCGGTCAGTGCTACAATAGCACATGTCTCGATCAATTTCACAGCTGGTGGGCCGGTCAGGGGACCTCCTCTAAACCCAACCATCTCATGATACTGAGTGAACCCTGAGCTACTGCTGATTGGACCATTGGTTTATGTGTGAAAAATCACTTTCCAAAATTTCTTCCGCTAAATCATACCTCGGAACTTCTCAGGGCATGGCCCTCTTTCTCTTATAGGGGGCAGGATGGGGGTGAGTCTGGGTTAAGGAGACAGGGCTAACCACCCAAGCCATGACATTACATACAGTGACCCAGAGACCTAGTAATGCGTTCTGATCCAGAGAATTCCCAGACATATATTAGCAATATCCATACATACTGAGCATGCATGCATTTCAAGCAGACACCCTAATCTCTTCTTAATGAGTGTATTGTTAGGCAGATTTGGCGATCCAACTGCAATTAAATATAAACAATCTCCAACTTTTCTTTCAAGATGGAATTTGAAATTATCTTTGACATCCTGCTGTGAACTGAAACGAACGCACATTACAGCAAACTCACAAATAAATTACAAAAAAGAGACGCGCACCTGATCCCTCCAGGAAATAAATATGTATTTTTATCAAGATGATGCATATCGGTTGAATGTCATAGGAGTGACAGTATCCTTTATGGGTTCGTGTTTACATTTATTTATGTATCTGGGACAGATTGTATGGAGTTCTGTACTTGTACTTGTATTCCTGAAATAAAAAAAAAAATCTCCAGTGTTTAGTGGTTTACAATTCTTATCTCATCAGTCCTCTTCCAAATAACTTATTTGCATTTCACATGTGTATGGAAACAGACGATCAAACATGGAATAGTTCCATGGACGAAATGCAGACGTGTCTCATGTATTCACTAACTCGGGTGTTTTCATCATAATGCATAACTCATTTGGTAAGGTGATGTAATCAAGTCCAACATGTAAAGTGCTTCTTTCTGAGCCTTGTAGGTGTTGCCCAGCAACAGGGGGAAATGTATATACATTTTTGAAAAAGTGGCCACCCTGTTGACAAAGAAGAGTTGCCTGGCATGAGGGCATTTGGGTTATTACATATTTTTTCTATTTAATTCTATGACCGGTGCCACCTTTTAACAAGCTAAGCACCCCTGTCAACCCAGATGCTTTGAGGCAGTATAAAGAACATGGCTGGACTGGCAAGTGCCCGGTGGGCTGCCTCCTGACGTCACTCCATAGGCCCCCGATGCAGTGGAAGATCAGGTGCTGCGGTGTGCGGCCAACAACTGGATCTGATTATTTATCACAGATACACAGAGACGTGATATGTTGAAGCCTGTATTTTAGGAATGGTGGCTGAAGCAGTATGGCGGGAATCATAGTCCAACAGTTTGTGTTTTTGGTACTCTAGTTCTTGTTATGGAAGAGAGGCCTTTCTCAGGTTTTAATACAATAATTCCCTCTATGCCTTTAGAATATCACTGAAAGGGGTGCTGTTGGTATAAAGATGTGAAGATAAAAGAACTGTATGTTTTATTTTGTATCTGCCCTAATTACTTTACATTCTACAAAATGCTCTTCAAAAATGATTCCGTTCTTTAGTGTTTGTGAGGATGGCTATGGATTCCTGATCTTCCGACTTGATCTTCAGTAAATTGGATACAAACCATTCACAGACACTAATCATCTATTGGAAAGTTAGTTTGTACAAGAACAAAATCGCACGTACACACAAACACCTTTTCGGTTGTGTTTTATTCTCCTTATTATGTGCTTGTTTAGACAGAAAAAGCACGAAGCATGAGAATATATTTCCAGACACCACTTAAATAATTGTAAAGCTGATATGTATAATCATCGTTAAACATAGTTTAGAGGTCTGCTCCACCATTGGCTTTCAAAGTATCTGCCGGTGTGATTAAGACTAAGCCATTCTATCATTTAAAGGATAATGATCCCTATTGATAAGGAGGGGGTTTGTCTAGTAAATGCACAAACCAATGGCTATTATACAGCTGCCTGAAAACATATTATGTGAAAACTAGAACCGATTTCAAAAGTATGATGAGTTGGTTGAGTCAGGGCTGATATGAAGAGGTTGTTGGTCATTCAGAAAGGTTGTACGCTTCTTGACAAAAGTGGGTGCTCCCTGCATGTCACTCTGGACACCACCTTCCTGGGTCACACACTCTAACACTACATACAAACACACTCAGTCTAACACCAACATACATTTTAACACCATACACTGACACACAATGTACACTAACACACACACACTCTAACACTGTACATTCCACCCAGTCTAACACTATACTGACACCCCCACACACAGTCACTCCATTCACTGACCCAAAACAGTCTAACGCTATACATTGACATTCCCATAAACACCCACTCTAACACTGTACACTGACACACCATACTGTACACTAACACATACTCACTCTAACACTGTACACTAACACATACTCACTAACACTGTACACTGACACACTGTACACTAACACATACTCACTCTAACACTGTACACTAACACATACTCACTCTAACACTGTACACTAACAAATACTCACTCTAACACTGTACACTAACACACCACACTGTACACTAACACATACTCACGCTAACACTGTACACTGACACACCACACTGTACACTAACAAATACTCACTCTAACACTGTACACTGACACACCACACTGTACACTAACACATACTCACTCTAACACTGTACACTGACACACCACACTGTACACTAACACATACTCACTCTAACACTGTACACTAACACATACTCACTAACACTGTACACTGACACACTGTACACTAACACATACTCACTCTAACACTGTACACTAACACATACTCACTCTAACACTGTACACTAACAAATACTCACTCTAACACTGTACACTAACACACCACACTGTACACTAACACATACTCACGCTAACACTGTACACTGACACACCACACTGTACACTAACAAATACTCACTCTAACACTGTACACTGACACACCACACTGTACACTAACACATACTCACTCTAACACTGTACACTGACACACCACACTGTACACTAACACATACTCACTCTAACACTGTACACTGACACATCACACTGTACACTAACACATACTCACGCTAACACTGTACACTAACACATACTCTAACACTGTACATTGACACACCACACTGTACACTAACACATACTCATGCTAACACTGTACACTGACACACCACACTGTACACTAACACATACTCACTCTAACACTGTACACTGACACACCACACTGTACACTAACACATACTCACTCTAACACTGTACACTGACACACCACACTGTACACTAACACATACTCATGCTAACACTGTACACTGACACACCACACTGTACACTAACACATACTCACTCTAACACTGTACAATGACACACCACACTGTACACTAACACAGTTAGTTAGAATTCTTTTTGACTTCAATGACAACATATAACAATGATATGCAAAACCTGATCTTCCTACAGTGACAAAAAGTGGTTAAGTCATTGTATAACAGTGTCATTCTAAAAATGTGCTAAGACACACAAAAATCGGTTAAAGATAAAAAGGTTAATGGTTGAATTACACTGTTATTATAAAATATGGTTTTCTGTAAATTGCTTTCTACCAAGCACTGAGCCAGCTCTTCCAAAGAAATGACCTGGCAATTAGTCTGTATGTTATTAGAACTCTGCAGTTGCATTAAATATGCATTGACAGTTAATAGGGCTCTAAATTAAATACAAGATAAATTCGCTTAGAATGTTGCCTGGATTTTATCTACAAGGGCAAGTTAAAGTCAAAATTAAATGAACGGTAGGCTTCAATATGCAGCCCATAGCACAGATTAATACAATATTTAACAATTAAATGCTTCCGTTTAATTAGTATTTATTCCATTTTTGTGATAAATACTACATGTGAGGTTTGCAATAAATTATTATAATGCTGGTGTCGTAGCTAACCGAAAGTCAAGGGCGTTATTTTTTTTTAATAAAGGTTGAGGCTCATTTATTAAGTTAATGAGTCAAAAGACAAACTCAACTCAATTGTACGTTAACCTTATGACTTGAACATTCTCCCATGGCTAGAAAAGTAGAATAAATGTCGAGCTGGTTAATAAAATAAAATATATATTTTTTTTAAATTGGATTCAACTTAAGTAAATGTTACTTTGGCTAAAATGATTAGGGATAACAACTGTGCAACTGGCTCGCTTCACTATTTAATCATCAAAAAATAAAACACAAAGACACCTAATGTTAAAATTTTTAAAAAATGGTTCTTCCCTCTTTTTCTATATAAATAAAAATATTTTTCTCAAAACCATTGCTTTCTCTTTCACACCTAATAAATCCACCGGAGGACAAATTTAAAGCGCTCTGGAGATAATTGGTGATCCACGGGCATACAGTAGTTTGACAAGGTAAAGATTACTGAAAATAATTTATTTTCTAACCTGTGTTAAAGCAGGAAAATCCTTAAAGGGGAACTTGTATAGTCAGTAGGGTACCCAGCAATGCGTGCTAAGTGGGTTTTTGTTCATGGAGCAGGAGAGCTAGGAAACGTACTTAAAATTTCCCAAGGATATTCCTCTGTTCCCAAGGAGGTTTGCAGGCAATAGATCCAGTGCTCACTCCAGTTGAGTGTCACCTCTCCTAAGCTGAGGTTGGATGTGCTGTATGTGAATTCAAATAAATAATATAAAGAATAAATAAGATATGGAGTTGAGTGGAGAGTAGTATTGAGGTCCACAAAGGACAGGACAGTATGGGGGATGGGAAGGTTGCTGGCCTCTCCTATGTATGCTATTGGTCTTAATATCGAACACGGTGTAGAAACAGAAATGAGTTATGTTTTTCGCATGTGTATTTCTTTCATTTTTAGTGCAATACCGCACACGCTGGATAACGCAGAAAAATAAACTGAACTCTAGAAAGACATGGCTCTGACCTTTGTGAGGTTATTAGTTCTTCTTGATATGGTTCTGGGCTTCTTTCCACTACCCTCAAAAAGACGCGGCACTAATAAACTCATGCGCAGGGTCACTGACATCCTTTATACTGTACTATAAGCTCCCCATTATGTTGAATCAGATAAATCTCAAAGAGGACGGCGCTTTATTAAATGTTAGAGACATGTCACCGCTAAAGGTTACCTCTCTGAACGGTAACATCTGACGGCTTTTCAGGACACCTGATGAAGCAGCTGCAGGATTATATATTTACAAGAGGTGGGCTAGAGAGAGAGAACCAGGCTTTCCCACAGAGGGATTGTCTGGAAACAATAAATGCATTCTCTTCTAAGCAACTGTGATTTTATCTGCAACTTCTTATGAAGCCATATTAACCCTGTAATTCTGACAAATAAGGAATTAATCTCTCTCTCTCTCTAAAAGTTTAGGTTATTGTTTTTTTCAATTTTTGTATCATATATTTGACAATTTGTTATAATTCTTAAATCCAGAGAATTAAAAAATTAATCAGGAAAAAGCAAAATGCCCTCTTATTTTCCCCCCCACAAATATTACATCACATAATACCACCAAATTAGAATTGAATTTATTGTAGACGGACTGAAAATAAATGTTCTACCCCATGCTTAAAACCACAATCATATGCAAATAATAAATGTATAATACATTTACAGTAAATACAGGGTGGGCTAATGCTCCATTCCCTTTAAATTCATTAAAGGCTCACAATCAGGGGGACTGATGAGGGGAGATGAACCCCCCCCCCCTGACCTCCCAGGGCAAGGAGAGGCCCTGAAGACGATCCCTGAGCCAAGTGGAGTTTACAGAGCCTGGCAGGGAAGTCAGTGAAAAGTTAGGCTGATCAGTCCAGCCCAACAAAGCGCAGCCACACTTCATCAGTATACCCCTAGAGGACCGTGTTTAAGATCCTAGAAAGTTACTTTATTGACCCTAATCTACACCGTTTTGTCACAATATATATTTTAATGTGTTCATTCTTCAGGGGGCTATAAACTCAAATTCCAGCCCTCAAACCATATATTCAGGTCTTTTATTTAACTCTGATCAATCATCTCTTGATATACAGCCGTACCATAGACTCTCATAACATGGCGGCCTAGATTACTTTTTTCTGCAGTTGGCCACATTGTTTTGCATAATAATTTAACCAAATAAGGCAGGGTGAAGCCTTCAAAAATGATCAAGGGGCACATGAACCTTAAGCAGAAGATCCTAATTCCTTGACAATGCTGCCTTATGGAACTGTGTTGGCTGTGTGTGCACCATATACAGTCTCAAAAGGTTTAATGGAATTTATTCTATCACTGACACATATATAAGGTGAATTTGGTCAACATAAACACACGTTGTAAAAATGGCGAGATATCTAAACCAGGTAAGTCAACTAACATGTAGTATATTTGTAAAAGTGGAAAACCCACTGCAAAAGAAAGCAGGAATAACTGTTATATCACAACCATAGTTTGGAACCTGAAGTTAAGAACAAATATCCCCACAATAATTATAGGTTATTAAAGGACAGTTTAACACATTGCAGAAAAGAATCTCACTGAAAATGTTCCAGCCTCCTGCAAACTTCTAGGTTTGTGAATACACGCTGTCATATAAGATGTAGACTTACAGGCACCATTTTGCTCTTAAAATTAATTGAATTTGATTGCAGGTGAAATGCCTGCATGAGGATATTTGGTCCATCATCACAATGGTCTAAGCTTAACTAATAATATACTTATTTAGCAGGTTCCTAACCGCGGTTGTTAGTTTGATCTATCAATATAAAATATCATTGCGGAAAACACTTCTGTCCGTCCGATCCAAGGTAAAAGCCTTGGTAGCAATGGCAGTGAAAGGAGCCCTGATCATTGTGACAGATATGATCACATATCTTCGTGTTCTCCTGGCATTCATTTATGTCTAAAAGAAAGCAAATGGGAAAATAATGAAGTAATCGTGCATTAAAACACATTCTACCTCTTTCCTGATCTAACTAATCTGATCTAATGGATCATAGTTTACTTTTCTCTGCAATCTTAAACATATCATAAAGTCTCCAGGGACATAAATCTATTCTTTGCTGGGAACTTTTCCATTAGGCTTCTAGTTAATTTTTTTTAGGCAATATCCTTCTATACTACAGCCATTTCTCGTTAATCCTACAATGATCTTACTCAACGGTACCAACCTCCAATACAAGACATACAAGACATATACATCATACAGCCTGATTCTTTTAAACAGGACTACTCAGTTTCTGCCAAGGAAAAGCACAAGGTACAGATAAGGATGCTTAAAAGAATTATTTTTTGCCAGTGATAGACTTTTTTTTGCTTTTATTCTCCTTTTAAGCCATTATTTCCACATATAAATCAATTATTTATGAAACAAGAACATCTCACACAGCACTGATTAGATACAATGGCAAATATTTATCACAATTTATCTGCAAATCTTAAAGGGCAATAACTCACCGACACACGCACTCTGTGACGCGGTCTGAAAACGGAAGCCGGGGTTACACTTGCATGAATAGGATCCGGCTGTATTGGAACACAGCTGGTTGCAGTCACTGATGCCCAGAGCACATTCGTCTATGTCTAAGAGGTAGAAGAAAGCAGAGTCATCAAAACATATTTCATTGTAACCGGTACTATGTGGGTTCTAGGAGAACACAGTGAATTTTGCCATATAGTTACTTGGGATTCATGCAATGCAGAAATTACGTGAAGAAGTGTAAACAAAAAATGTAATTGGGGTTGGACTAAACTAAAATATACGCATATACAATTGTGCAATAATGGATTTATATCCTCCCTCTTACCCACAACTTAATGCTCAATGCATATGATTTTAACATCATGTTTCTAAAATAAAAGACTATAATCAAGCTCTGGTTTACTCGCTTTGCGTGCATTAACATGTACGTTTCATTCTCACTATGTCTCCTATGCATCATGGAGGAGAAGATTGCCTTTATAATGCACAGGTTAGTGTACACGGCGAGATAAAATATTTCCTCTGAACTTACCTTTACGACACATGAAAATTAACATTCAAATAAATAAAGGGATTTCACAAAGTATAGGGTGAAGTTTATTAGAATGTTAGAAAAACGAGGTCATAATCTTAGATGTAAAGTAAATAGGTTTGGTATTTAAGTTAAAAACCCTATAATCAAATGTGGTAGAGGTTAATACAGTGAGGGGATTTTCTGTAACTAATAAGCTAGAATCAAGGCTTGTTTTGCCGATCAGTATGTGAGCAGAGTAGCACTCAAGTTTGAGCACATGCTTGAGATCCTCCACTCTTGTTTAGCTGTATACAAGGACTGTATAGCTTTTAACACAACTCTGGAAACAGATTCAAATGTTCAAAAGTGTTGTGTATACGTGTAATACTATTCTTGAAATAGACAGGAGAAATTTTTTTTTATTTAAAGTTCTCCAGTATTTATTAATTATAAAAAAGCAGCAGTGGGTGCAGGTGTATGATGGAATCTCCTTAGCCTAGGAAACACAAGGATACCAATAGGATCATAAAAAACATTCAATGATGTGTTTAGTTCTGATACTAGTCTATGTGCATCTATGGTGAAGTCAAGATGATCCAAGTTGTGTCCTCCTTATAGTTCCATTGGAGGGACCTTGCCGGACCTGAAATGAAGCTTAGGCTTGACTGTGTAGCAGACAACGAGACCTATGTTGAATTATCTGGACTCAACATTTGCAACTTGGGCAACTTAAGCACTTAAGTATTCCAAAGATGGAAATTCTTCAGTTATCAAGTTATTTGTAAACTTAGGCCAACTTTGTTTGTAAGTGAATAACCTCCAAAGCACCGTTCTTAATGTGTTTAATGTGTTCTAGACCCAGACAAGCTCTTAGTATTGAGTGTTCTAAAGTGGGATTATTTGATCCTGGCTCACAAGTAAGTTAGTCTAATTAGCATTACCAGTATATACAATGTATCTAATTTGTGGGTAAAGATGATAAATCTTATGTAATATAACACAATAAAAGCAATATCAAAAAACAAATTAAAAAATCTCTATTTGAAGCCATTCTATTTGAAGCTTGTCAATGAAAACATCTCATAGCTCACCGACTTCTGAGTGTAATATGGTTAACATGTACCTTTAAGTGAATCATGTGTTGCAGACACACTCGCATATATACACATTGAGACTTTTGGTAATTTTATTGTCATTTTCGGTGGATAATTGCAACTTTCAATCCACAACTTGAAGAACAGAGATGCAAAGTGCTTCAATAGAGACATTCAACCATAATATAACTAGTTGGAATGTATCATTATCTTTAAACTTATCATTTAAAGGGAACATACTGTATACTTGCTATGTTAAATTAGCTGGATGACTTGTATTGAGTCCTGATGCCAGGCTCGTTCATGTGCGCAGCTCTAATCCTTTGATGCGTATCAGTAAGATCAGGAAAATAGGTTTAGTGTGAGTAGATAATGTTCTTGTCTAGCAAACTACAGATCTCATTAAGTGCACAGTATTTTATATACAAATTGCAGTGAGCTATTTGGTTCACATTTTTTGTGCTATTGCCCCAATTTCATTTTTTTTGTCAATATTGATTTGTAGTTAACTCAAAAATGTCTCCTTGACGGCACATGACACACAACACAGAATATTATTTGTTCAGACTGGGTACTGGAGTAATTTCGATCTCTGTTGATCACTGGTTTTCCGTTTCTTTGAACAGACAAATAATTTGCTATGTAAGTCTGTATACTCTAGTGCAAAGTGTAAAAAAGTGGTTTTATCGCCATGGCCACCAACGGAAAAACCATCCCATTGACTGCCATGACGGCTGCCAAATGACCACATTTGTAACTTTGCACCAGAATAAGGTTTTATACATAGAACCTTATGCTCCAAACATTCACAACAGGTTTGCAGACCTATCACAAAATCTAAGCTATGAAGGATCTAAGCTCTATTGGTTTATAGAAATAACTTTTTAGGGGTCCATCCCATTCGTTCATGTGGTCTGCTAAAAAAGTGATATGTTTATTCCCATAGACTAACGTATGTCATTTTGTTAGACAATAGAAACTGAGCACATCAAGCAATGGCGGTAGGAACGATCACCAATTCTTTATAGCAAAAGATGCAGATTTCCAGGTGACCCTCAGAAGACTAACACAAGTAGAGCTTGATTGCATCTCTGGTGCGGTCAAAACAAAGATTTGGTTTAACACCCATTCTTTAAAATTAATGACCAACTTATGTTTTGTGTGCTTTCTATCTAATAAAAAAACAAGCCAACGGAATTAGAGCGTATGAGAGTATTCCTAATTATGAATAAATCAGTTGTGCCTTATGTCTTTAAACTTTACTATGTTCCTTTGCTCATTATTGTGCTTTTAAAGGGCATTCTACACCTTTTCTCTTCAATACACTGGACTTTTTATATCTTACATTGTCAATGGTTGGAACTTGGAAGACAAAATAGTCGAACTTTAACACCTTGCTTTCAATCCATTAAAAAAAAATTATAAATTATAAGGCTTTTTCCTTTAGAGAAAGTTAGCAGGTTAATAACACAGACCATTTAGGCCATATATATATATATATATAGTATTAAAACCATTTACAAGCAACCAACCAGGATTAACTTTTTCACTGAAAGAACAGTCATTGCCTCTTGCTGCAAAAGAGTTAACCATGATTTCTGGGCAACATTTAAAAAAAACAGAGTGAAATAGAAAATATGACTTCAAAGAGGATATCTGAGACTGAGTCTTCAGCATGATCTTAGATGGAGGTTCTCATCAGTTTTCTCAGAAAACATGCATAACATTAACAAACAACTTGTTTTTACGAAAATATCACTATTCACTCTAAGCTTCAAAGTCCATTCTCTTATGCTCGCAGCAGTGACCACCAGATTCCCCGACCAGCATTGGGTTTCAGCAGCAGACTGTTCTTTGACATAGTGTAGATGTTGAGAGGAACACGCAGACTTTTTTTTTTTTAGAGCTGGAACAATTCAGAGACTGTATAGCTGTACATAAAATCCGAGGCCTAACAGGATCGCAGAACAGTGCAAGAACTGAGCCGGAAATCTGGACGCAGATGACGGGTAGGATCCAAAATAAGCTACCTGGGCTGAAGCCATGGGAGTCGGGCATGATAAACAAGAGACAATCCAAAATAATGGAACCCAAGCACAAAAAAAAGCAATAAAAACAATGGGACACAGTAGAGGGGAGATGGAATGCGATGGAAAGTATTTAGAGCGTGCCGAATGAAACAAAAGTGGAGTGGGGAAAAAAGCAGAGAAACAAAGCAGATTATTAGTAACATTCATCAGCTTTTTCACCTAAGACCAACATCGTTTACCATGCAACATAAAGATGTGTTCACTAAACTTGGTGTGCAGAACATTGCATTGAATATGAAGCAGCAAATTAATGGTTAAATATATTATGTACACAAGACAATACATGTTTAGAGAAACATTCCTCCAAATCCACAACCATTCCTATCCCCCTAAATGCATCAGAGTATGGCGGTATTTAATGAATACATGCAAAGAATAATTGCCTACCAACACAGGCTGTTCCATCCTCATTGGGTTCAAAGCCCCGGCTGCATTTTCTATTTGGACGGCATTTGTACCCTCCGTAAGTGTTTATACAGATTGGCTTTTCCCTGGGACACACGAACGGGAACTGTATGCACTCATCTGTGTCTGCAAATAAACAAATGCATTTGTTTGTCATTAGCGAAGCACTCTCGCAGCCGCTGAAGAGCAAGGGACACCCGTGTGTACTTAAAAACCACTTACGTACATAAATACTGCTTTGCAACACAATGGTTTTTAAACAGATGCATCCCGGTATGAGGACCATCAGTGTTAAGTATTTAGAATTTCTAAATTGCATTCCAGGATTTGTTGCTTGGTTCTAACAGAACATATTTACTGGCCTGTAAGATACATTTCCTTAGCAATATGATATACTGATCAGCATGCATACCTCCTAAGTGTCCTCATTTTGGAGAGACAGTCCCTATACACCTCTCTTTGCTCTCCTGATGTCTGTAGGAGGTTAGAATGTTTGGTGGGCATGAGTGTATCACAATGTCCTGCGGCCCTAAAAGTCACAAGAACATCTATAGAAATAGCAAAAGCGCCTTCTAGCCATGACTATAGCTAGTGTACCACCACACCATATGGTAATCAAATAGTTAAAGTATGTATTTGTGAGGAAAAAGAAGTGAAAATTCACTGTACGTTTCAAGGAGATCTGTAATTTCTGAAAGGGCAATTAAGAAAAACATATGCATTTTGCACAATTTATCCGAATTCTTCCGTGCGGACCATTCAGGCAGAGGATGTGCTCACGCATTGGCATTTTCTTTAGTTTCCAGTTGTTTGGGTTCAGAGCAACGCTGGCGTTACTTACCTCTGCAATGTCCGTTTTCATTCATGGAGAAGCCCTGGCCGCACTGTGAGAAGATAAATAAGGACACCTTATAACCACAGCTTTATTTCAGTTAAATTAGCACATTTTAATGGAAATTGTGCATAAAAAGCCTATAGTGTAAGTTTAGAGACCACAGCACGAAGTTTTGTGAGTTCTTGTAATATTTCTTCCTACGAGTATGTAATTAGGGCCACATTTACATCTCCAAGATGCAGGGATCCAAGAGTCCTGTCTCGTACCCATATTCTAATAATTAAATATTATCATATAATATACATATATATCTAGTTCTAGATTTAAAGTTAATTTGACCAGGGCCCCCCTCATCTTTCCTTTACAAATTGTTAGGCTGCCTAATGACCAAAAGGAAGGACGGGGTGTTTAAGTAAATATGTTAGTGTGTGTGTGTGCATGTTACTGTGTGTGTCTAAGTTAGGTTAACAAAGATAGGAGGACGCGATGTGTTTAAGTGTGTTGGTGTGTGTATTACTGTATGTTTGTTACTGTGTGCAAGTATGATAGCATGGGTTTAAGTACGTTACTGTGTGTAAGTAATTATGTTAACATGGGTATAAGTATGTTACTGTGTGTATGTTAGTGTGTGTAAGTGTGCGTAAATGTGCTGTAGGCTTGTACAGGTCTGTACAGAGAATATAACCTTATTTCTCACATACCTTATACTGTTATTTCAGTATACTATAAATGAGAATTGGCCAATAAAAAGGAAATAAAGGAGAGGGGGAAACATTAGGGAAAAGGAGTACAGTAAAATGACTACCAGTAGTGTAAGTAAGAAAAAAATGTGTTTTGTGCTGATTATAAAACTAAATCAGTCCTGAAACATTAGTGGAAAAAAACAGAACAGGGACGTATAATTCACATATTCTGTATAATGAAGTACTGGGTACTTGGTAGGGCCACATAACTGTACGTAAGAAGAGCAGCGAACTTCAAAAAGGTAAAGACTGGTTATTTTATGAACTATTGGAACTGAAAATGAAGGAAAGGAAACCAATACAATTACAATAAACGTATCTCTTGGCAGTGGCACTGCATATGTATTTTAACACAACGTGCAAGTTCTACAGACATTTCAGATAAAAAAAAAAGTGCTACCTCAATATTTGTTGGCTTGGTTACGCTGTCCTCATCAGGGGGGTACATAATTTCCAGTACAGTGTTTATTTCACCTTCAGTAAGGCCACGGGTAAAAATCTGACCATTGGGCCACGTCACCTCCAAGCTACTAGCCAGATCCTGTCCTAAAGGGGAAAACCAACGGCGAAGAGAATCAAACCAAGATGCAATTTCAGGATGTGATAGCAAAGAAGATTATACATCAACTATAACTTACCCTGGAAGCCTTGTAGTTACTGCCTGAAACATTACCGCTGTTATAAAAATACTATTTCTGTTTTACGACTTATTAAAAACAGCCATCATATTGGGTTTTATTTCAGTGCTGAATCCAAGAACCTGCGCACAATTATTTTCCAATATGTTGTAATATTGTGTTATTCTTTGAGAGTTTTTATGGATTTGCAGTAAGGGCATAAATTGAGTTTCCCCAGTTCTCCTACAGTTTTATCGCTCACTTAGACTTCAGTTCCAAGCCAATAAGCAGGCAGGGTAGAAATTCACATAATTAGATCGCAAATATTCAGTGATACTAGAAAGTAGATGAATATTTTTTTTTTTTCAGTTTTGCCTGTCGAAAATAATAACATATAATACAAGCGAACATGTTCAAAAGACAAGATCTTTACATTACAGAGGCAATGCTAAGAAATGATATGATAAAAGTCTATAAATACCCTAGAAAATTCTAAATTTAGGATTGTTGCCGATGTGATGTTTCTTGTATTTGATTCAAAGTGATTGTAACCTGCTTTTCGGTCATGCTGGGTTGAAATTGTAGTGTAACGTGAGAAGACAAAAAGATCACAGAGCTCACTCGTAACTCTACGGAGGTGGCTCAGGTCCATACTACTCTGTAGCAAACACGGAACCATGGAACGCTGACCTGCGGTCAAAACGATCAAAGTGAGAGAACTCACTGGTAAATACGCATGTTGGTAACAGGATTTAGTAAATAGTTCCATAAACTGTTTAAAGTTTGTGTTAAAAAAAAAATCTATGTTAAAGAAGCACTAAAGGACAAGCTTTAGCTCCAGTGCTACAGTGCAATGCCTTATCTGTGGTCTGACATTCTGTGCTACCGATTGGCTGCTTAAAGCAGCCAATTAGCAGCAGGATAGCACTACCACTAAAATCAATAGGATCACTTCCTGTGCGCATTTATCATGTTAGACCCCACTGGAAACGCTCACTAGATGTACTGGAGCTTACTGGTGGTAAGTATGTCAGGTAGAGAGTTCTGCAGAATCTTCCATGCAAGGTGGAGACCATGAGCATTTAAAGGCACTCAGCTATTACGTCTATTAACCCCTTAAGGACAATGGGCGGTCCCTAAACCCATTGAAAGCAATGTCTTTTGAGCCCGTACATGTATGGGCTTTGTCATTAAGGGGTTAAAGTGCATATGATGGTTGGAGTGCCCCTTTCACTAAAGGAGTTACCACCTTTATCCCCCCAATACTGACTTTCGACAACAAAATGTATCAAACCCTCAAATGAAAAAAAGTGTGAACATTTTTAAATTAGCTTATAAACCCAATGATTTAGATATTTTAATGACATTTGAAAATGTACTCTGTTGAAACCTATTTCTGCATAAATGAGCAAAATTTAACGAACAGTAAAACTGTGTTTGACTTAATTAAGACTGAGGCCATTAAATCCTCTCGTTGGGTTCAAGTTCTGTATTTAAAAGTTGGTTTCCTGCAATTAGTGTTGCAAGAATGGCTCTCCTCAAAAGGCTTTTAAACGCAGCACCTTATCCTCAATGGGTCCATTCTATTAGTGTTTTCTGACCGCAACGAATGGACAACCTTCTCGATATAAAGAAATCTAATAAGAAGTAACTGCAGCAAGTCATGTCTCATAGGTCAGGGAGATCATTAAATTGCTCCATGAGTGAAGCTACCTATGGTTGTTGCAAATGCATTTTATTTTAAAAAAAGTCTGTCCTTAACTCTGTGACTTTCAGAAAGGTTTATTATGCACTACATAGCCTATGCGTGTTTCGTTGAGGCGGCTAGCTTTTAAAGCCTTTTAATCCAATGGTGGCTGCTCTTCAGAAAACGTAAAACCAAACCTACAGGTGGGGTTCCAGCTACCGCTACCTACTGTTCAGAACATGAATAATCTTTTTTAGAGATGTGGACACGGGATACATTGTTGAGGATTAGTAACACCATTGACTAAGTGAGCTAATTAGCTGTTATTTCTTGTGTGTATTCTTGTATGTTCCTACACCAATTAGAATATGCTTTAGAACCGGGTCGCCATGTAATTTTAAAGGCAGGGATAAATTAAATTGGTGTAACTTCTTAAAAGCTAAAATACAACATCAAGGTAAGTTGTCAGGGACAATGTTATACAGCCCTTTTCAGCACTGAAACACTGATTGAGGACAAAATAAAATAAAATTAAATTTAAAATTTAAATTAAAATGTGCTAGCAACATTCTGGGGGCCAATGGTCTAAGAAGTGGACGATAACATGACTTAACGATAGCAAGACAATAGAAAAGATAAACAGCAGGAAGTTGTTAGTAATTGGCATCCTCTTTGCCAATGAACTGGAAGCATGGGAACATGTCATAGAACAATGAATGGAGCATGAAAGGTCAACAAGGTTTCCACTCGTGAGTATTAATGAGCAACACAACTCTAAAAACAGGCTTTCTTTACTGTAAACGAACACTTTGGTATTAGGGATAAATGTCCTAATTCCCCAAACAACTACTCTTTTATTCTTCCGCTCCTTCAATTTCCTGCCACCCTACATTACTTTTTTAGCTATTCCATGTACTGTCCCTGTACTTAATCATTTCTTTTCAAATGCAACTCTTCACTTCCGACTAAGAAGTCTAACAGGGTCCGATAGGACATCTGCTCACTTTCTACCCCACATATTACTACATGATTACTCCTACTAGTATATAAAACTCTATACCATACCCCCCCTTTGACTTTCCCCTAACAAGGTTATTGGCACATTAGTTCACCCAATGCTTAGCGATGTATACAAATATTTAATTCTTTTTGTTCATGTTTATAAGAGACATTCTAGAATCTTAGTTGGATTTTAGGCCTTCTGCAATAGTTATGGCATCCGATGTGTATAGAATTTGGCAGAAAGGGACTGAGATGGAGAAGATTTTCAGACTAACTAAAGAGTCTAAAAAAACGGAGGCCACCACATATTATGGGTTGCGCAAGACATGCATGTAGAATTATTAGGCCTGCTCACAAACCTCTCAAATAAATCTGTGATCTTACTAAAACCAACAGGTTGGATCCACTGTTTTTGGAACATAGAACTCACCAGATCCCATGTTTTTTCAAAGTACCTCATCGTTATGTCCAACGTCTACTTAGACGCCTCACTGAACAGGCTATATAAAATAACATTGTAACTGTTGAGTTTTAAAGAGTTGAAAGAAACCATGCAACACAAACATGTTAAATTTGTTTAGTATGGAAAGTAGACATTATCTGTTCAAGTTAATTCCAACGGCGTAACTCACTCAGCAAAGAACTACCTACACATAGACAATTTTGCTGTAGCTCTGATGATTTTTTACCTTTGGACATTTCTTTTAGTCATGGAAAATAAAACACTAATGTAACCAGCGCTTTGTGAAATCCCTTGCTTCTCTGACTCTCAATTATAGAAAATTCATCCTTGCTAATGAAACAAGCAGAAAGGAATGAGATGAAAGATGGAGAGCAGAGCAAGCTTACAGGCTGCCAAGACCATCAAAGCTTATTTTTTGTTTTAATTCCTAAAATAACAAACCTTTAAGTTTAGCCAGAATTTTTTAACTCATTGATGACCTCAACAATGAAAGAATACCGGCTATTTCTCATGTTACGTGGTGAACGGCAGAATTAGATTTTTATATTTTTTAACTGGAAACAAGCTTCGAAATTTACATGAAGAAGCAATATGTGTTTACTGGTGCAACAAAATGTCAAATAACATACAAAAAAACCAATTGAAGAAGCAATATTCTTTACTGTAATTTAAGTCAAACATCTATTCAAGCAAGACACTAAATGTGTTATGCATTGACGAAACACTGTTAAACAGATCGCACTAGTGCAACAACCTGTCGTAGGAGAAATGGGTCTATTTAGAAGCCGCATGACACTGACAGTCAAGTTGTTTTGTTCAGGCCAACGTGTCTATCAATCTGAATTGCAACTACGCTTTAGTTCTCGATGACTCGACTCAAGAGCTCAAACTCAAAACCACATACCGCGCTCCTCAGAAAGTAAAAAGTTCACCGAGAACTCAATTAAACACAATAAGATGGGCAGGCGCCACAACCAGCTCCACCATCAACTCAACTAATGGGTCTGCAAAAGAACTTAGAATCGACTGGACTCACATTATCAACTCGGCTTCACAGGAGATTTCTCAATGTCAACTGCACTTAACTCAGCTGATAATTAATTGACAAGTTGCTGTTCAAGTTGTCTTTCAAGATCCATTGTTTAGAGCAGGGGTTCTCAAACTGCGGCCCTCCAGCTGCTGCAGGACTACATCTCCCATACTCCTCAGCCAGCCCCTTAGCTGAAGGAGCATTATGGGAGATGTAGTCCTGCAGCAGCTGGAGGGCCGCAGTTTGAGAACCCCTGGTTTAGAGTAAGGTCAGTCATCTAAGTCAACTTACGACTTGGACATTAGTAAAGAGACCTGAATTGTGGTTTTACATCCAAGATCTCCAATGCCTCAGAAAGGTGTTATAATATATTTAATTTAATTTTTTCCCCCAACATCACTAATAGAGAAGCATTATTTTTAATTACTTGCAATTATTTACAATCTGGAACTTCTACAGTAATATTGGCATATTTTTTAAGTGTTTCTTCTGAATTTTAGCAATCATGGAAGTGAGAAGAAAATAACAATTTATTTGGTTTCTGTATTCAATTGCAGTTAGCGTTAGCGAGGTTGACAGTAGAAACATCCAATTAAATGTAAGCTTTCCCTGATCCAGCTTTTAACATCTATCCAAATTATTGCTAATTTAGCCTCAAATGAGCAGAAGCATGCATTCCGTAATATTACTATGTGTATCATTTTAGATGTTTGTAATGAGACAAAAGGGACCGTCTACCATTTCGCAGATCTTTATAATACATTTACAAAAATGAAAAAAGTACTTACCTAGTCCAAAATGAGCCACAGGTTCCATCTCACAAAGATAACCAGACCCGCTATCTATAATTCTTAAATGAGCGCCACTCTTTTTTGTGTACAGGACGACTTTTGCCCCACGTGCAAAGGCACCGTATTTGGTACGCGGTATCACTCGAAGCCAATTGTTTTTCACGCCCTAAAAATGTTTAAACAGTAACAATAAAATATTCTGAATAACAAAAAAAAGAAACCACGTCTTTAAACTTAAACTAAGTGTATTTAAGAAAAATGGAACTCATCCCAAACAACGGCAGGCACAAAATTAATTATACGTGTCAGGATTTTTTTTTACTGACGTTGGTAACAGGAATGTTCAATTAAATCAATATTTGCCACTTTGTAATGTCCCCCAGTAACATACTAAATAAATGCTTAAATATTATATTATATTATTATATTATAAATGACTACAGTACTCCATTGCAAAATGTCCCTAGATTTGCTTTGGGACGTTTTTAATGTAAAGTTAGTTTTATTGACCTTTCGGGGGTTAACGCAGCACTTAACCCAACTGGGCTGCACCACTAATCTCGCTTTTTTCACCTCTCTAAATTCTTTAGAACTCTCTTCAGTTAATTTACTGATTTACTTCAGTTAAGATCCCCTATACCTTCCACTACTACCCCCATATATTCTACGGTTGGGATTATGCCACGATAATGTGTTATTTATTTGCATTTTCTATTAACCCGTACTCTGATACTCTAATATGAAAGCATTGTTTCCAATCTCACCTGTAATCCTTTGAATACTGATAATGGCTGAGCCATTGATTCTCCATGAGACAAGATTAAATCCAGCATGCCATCACCGTCAAAATCCGTCACAGCTCCACCTAAATTAACATATATATATACATACATATAAATATTTTATAGTTTTTATATAGCATCATATTCTGCAGTACTCATCAGCAGTGGTATACTTAGGCAGGGGAGGTCCCGGATGCCACTCATCAGATGAGTCTCCCAGAAATTCCCACTTTCTCACCGTAAAAGAAGGCCCGAGGAAAAGCGGAAGAAGGTAGAATAAAGAACACAGAAGAACAAGAAGACGCAAGTGAAGAAGCAGAGCTGCGGGAAAGGAGAAGGTAGGGAGACATTGAGTGAGTGAGAGTGTGAGAGCGTAAGAGTGAGGGACATTAATTAAGAGTGTGAGAAAGTGTAAGAGTGAGTGTGAGAGAGCGTGAGTGAAAGTGTAGTTGTTTGCCAAATAAAGGATCCGCCCCGGGGGCCAAATACTCTACATACGCCCCTGCTGTACAGTCGCCTATAGGACGTAGAGAGCCCACCAGCATTCACCCCAAACTTTAATCTGTATTTGAAATGATTTAATGTGGCCTTATCAACCAAAACACCAAACTGGCCTAACTGGTCGGTAAACAAATTAATTGGAAACTGCATTCAAATCCAAAATATATAAAATACAATTCTCATCACTAAATGATTTCCTATTCCATGTAATACATCTCTAACATAATGACCCATGCAAAGCAATATACACAGGGTTGGTGCAATATCAACATGATTATATGGTGTTCAACCTTCTGTAGTCGCAGTAATTACCCTTACATATAGCTGGCCATTCTGCTGGCTTTTCACGAATAAACTTATCAAAGTGCATCTTGTCTTGTGTGCTTAGCATTCGATTACAAGACTGATCAAACAGCATGACAGACTTCAGGAGGTTATAACTCAGATATCATTATCTCAAATACCAATACCTTTTCTTTAAATAATCAGACTCCATTCCCTTCCGCGGATGGCTGCTAATGACGGCTCTTAACGGAAACCCAATTTTTTTTCTTTTCTAATTTCTCTCTTTTTTGAGAACCATGAATGCATTTTAAGTATAGACTAGGTGAGTAATAATAATTCAAGTGGACTTGCAGTACCACCTAGAATAAATTATTCAATAGAGCATTACAATGTAAAAAGTCAACAGCTTGTAGGCTATTTTCAGTAACACATTCGCGCTTACAATCCCCCTTACTCTTATGGTTAGAACATTATATTTGGTTTTAATGGACATAACATTATATTCGAAAACCATGTACGTGGCAGTCAGTCTCCTGCTCAGTGTTCTTTGTATCATTCAAATCCTTATAATTTAAAATATAAGTTAAATAGAACCAAAGAGGGAGAGATTTGTAAGGATAATACCGCTGGCAGGGTGACTTTTTACCAACATATTATATATTTATATAAAAAGATTATGCCAATTGTTTAAAATGATGTATGCAACAAATGCTTTTGTTCTGCTGTTTAATATAAAAAAGTTAGTTTTTTTTACAAATGTAGTTACTTTTACAAATACAAATTTAGTTACTTTCAGTAAGACTTACATTAAAACGAAAAATATACAAAAACCAGGGAGAGTGAATTTGTCAAGTCAAATACTTTCAACCAGAGATAATATAGAATGAAACCTGATTGTTCTAGTTGCCATTGAAGTTATTCTGTGGACCGTGGCTACTTTTGTTGTCACAGCTCGAAAATGTGGTAAGTTACAGAACAGTGAACAAATCTCTAGTGCCACCCCCTGGAATGATTGTGAAATTACACCACAAAATAACACAGAGACCATCCTGCCTAAGGGTGCATTGCGGTCAATAATGTATAGTAAAGATCTAAAAATTCAATAATATGGAATAACACTATTTGTCAAAGGCACAACATATTGCAGCTCTGTGAGTAAATAAACAGCCTTTGCTAATCAGTTCTTCTACAGGTCCATACGTGCCACTTAGAAATAAATCTAGGTATGGATCGTGGAATTCAGACAGGGTCTAGCGTGGATAATGTACATTAAACTAACCAGTTCCCCGTCCATCGCTTTCAGAGGCATCTCCTGGGTTGAGCTCTTCCATAAAAGGATCAGCATGTTCTCGACGTCCAACTCTTTAAATAAATAAAAAATAATATTAATATATGGTTAATAATAATAATAATAATAATAGTAATATTGGCACACATTCAATAACAATTTATTCCCCTTATAAATGTATTTATTGTATAAAGAAATACAAATGTTATAACTATGATAGATCACCCTAGAGTGACCTTGAAATGTGTTGCACATTTACAAAGTATTTTGTTAATACTGTATTCAGGTGCTTTGTAACCATACTTGTAAGTATTACAGCTCAGCAGTAGGTCTAGGAAAGCTTCCAGGGCAGGAAATTGGGATCCCGATCTCAGCCATTAATGCCATTAAAAGAGTGTTAATTTGTGTGTATTTTATATTATTATTTGACAGTTTTATGATCAGCTGCGTTTCTGAATAGATGACAAAGCTGAGGCTGCAAGGGAGTGATTGAAAACAGGCAATTATACCAGTCATTATGTCCCAAGCATTGCTATCTTATGAGCCGAATTCCATTCTGTAATGTGGCAGTGTAAAATGAAGATAGGCTAAGTCATTATTCTTGGTTACAATAAAATTCTGTATCAAGCAGCTGACAATTACGCATCATAGCAACGTGGAAAGCAATGCCTTTTAGCTCAGTCCATCCAATTTAGCTCGGTCTCTTATATCCCAATCTGAATTATACCATGCCATGCATCAGGAAAACACATTTTAAGAAGTCATTTCCAACTCATTAAATAACATTTCTTAACAAAAAAAAAACATAGCCTTTTTAGAAGCAATATATTATATTGCTCGGAATTACTCTTGAATGTTGCTCTTGAAGCGAAGTAAAATGAATGCAATTTTTATGGAGGATGGATAACCGATATACACTTAAGAATTTCTTATTTCGGACAAAGGCCAACCTAATTATTGATTTAAAGCAAGCGCAAGCCATCTTCATTTTGTAAGCGCTTCCATGAACCTCTCTTGGGAGTATATGTCACAATCGTACATTTTGTTCAGATCCCGGTCAGGATACATTTGGGTCCTTGGAGATTCATAAAGTCTTGATTAATGGTATTCTCTAATACAGATGCATAGCTAGTAGGCAGTGAGGAAAACATCTGAAGGTTATAACAGAGTGAATAATGCTGGCTGTAAAATGTCTAACCATGATAATCACACAAGATTAGCTGCCAAATGTCCAGGACATATCCATGGCATAACGGGGAGAATGATTTGAACATCAATGATCTGAACATATAAATTAGAACAGCAAATTGTAGATCTGGAACAGTCACAGTCACTTAATGAGTGTAGATGTAGAAAAGATGTAAAATAATTAAGCATGACATAGCAACATAATACAGCTATGAAAGATGACATAGACACAGGCATAATAATTGATTTTTTTTCACAAATAGTTATATGTAGCAGAGAAGGTGCGAGACTGTGCAGACATTAACTTCCAGCAGATTGTTTAATTAGCAAGGTGAGTAACTGTCTAAATGAAACCTCTACAAAAAGCTGGTACCTAGAGAGGAAGGGCCGCGAGGAGACCTCCTCGGATATAAGTAATGGAGAAGTGCCATAATGCCATAGGTTAAGGGAATTGTTGACTCATGCCTCCAGTAGAATTTGGTCCTTCACTCCCATGTACACTATATGGACAAAAGTATTGGGACATTACACCATCAAGGACTTTGATGACATCACATTCTAAATACATAGACATTAATAAGTAGTTGGTCCCTCTTTGTGGCTATAACAGCTTCCGCTCTTCTGGACAGGATTTCCACAAGATTTTGCATATAGTGGTATGTTTAAGGACCATTCACATATAACAAAAGAACGATCCTTAACGTTACTAAAACTCTCCTAATAGAAAAATAGAATTTCACCCATTTGCAATGTATATTACATATACATAGGAACCCCATGGGTTTGAAGGTGACACAGTAGAACCTACATCAACTAAGTGTGAGGAGGGTACCAAGAAAGTTTACCAAAAACAACTACAGTGTTCTTGTTGTTTCAGAATAATGTTCTCCTATAGGCAACATGGATACAATGTTTACATTACTGGGTTGTTACATTTATAAAAACACAGAAAAAATACTCAATATTTAGAAAAACAAACAAACAAAAAACAAACCAAGTGCATAACTAAACTGATCTGTATCTTTCATTGAAAGGACTTAGAAGAAATTAGTTCACTCTTCTTTAATGCAACTTTTTTTTATGAAAGCTATGAATTCTATTTCAACTTATTTTCTTTTCATTTATTGCACAATATTCCCATCTAAGCTGCCACGGAAATCAAGTATTAGTTCTTCCTCATTTCACACAAATGAACAGCCTGAAGGAGACTTCATTTTAACTGTACAAAACTCTCCAAGGTTAAAATTTTCAAGAATCTTAAATTTTTAATTGTCTGACAAAAAAATGACATTCATAGAGAGATCTCGTCTCAATCTCAGAACACTTACGCTTACGTGATTTTCTAAAATACTCAACTCTCAGATGTTTAAGAATACTATACGAGAGGATTGAGGCTGGTTAATTGCCGTCGTCTCCCTTTTTTGAGATATGGAGTTGTGGGAGCTCAGGATGTTCCCAATTAAATATATCACATCGATAATGAGAGGAAGCTGCGTCTTCTCTCGTCAGTCAATCAGGAGAAAGCCTGTAATTGTTTGTCCCATGCTTTGACCCGTTGGTAGGTCCCTTCATAATGTTTGTTCGTAAGTTGACATAATGTACAGAGACTTTTACAGCTCAGTTTTGGCAAAATGGCTGGAAGATCTGCCTATTTCCAGTTTGTTCTGGAGCCAGGCATGGTTGCCCTATTTGACGTCTTTTCATTTACTTTTCTTTTTGCATAGACTTCTTTGAGGACTGCATCAGACAGAATCCCGAGATAAGCGGGATCACCACGCCAAAAGAACGGAGAAAGGCACAGATAAACACCTCAGTTTACATGACGTGTATTTGTCCAGAGTAGTAGTCTGAATGGCGCAATGACTAGCAGGAAGGGGCCTTCCAGAACCGTACAGATGTTGTTAGTATTTCCTGGCCCAAACTCTCTGCCAGAGGCTCTGAATAACAGGGTTTGAACCGAACCACCAGAGGCACTCTGCTATGTGGAGTTCATCCATGGACCTTAACCCAGTGAGGAAGGGAGTCCCCTGTTTGACTTTTACATCCAGGATGAAAAAACCTTGGATTATTAGACTATGCTTTTTACAACTAGGACTCCAGAAGGATGCTTGTTTCTTAAAGCTTTGCAATACACATTTCTCCCTGGATTGCATAATGCCCCTGAACTTTAGCAGAACTAGAACTATTTGCAGATGGTCATATTGCTAGAATTCTACTAACCTCATCAACACAAAATACGTTTCCATCCTATATTTGATACCCCTCCCATTCATCCCTTGACCCCCCTGGGTTACTCACATATGCACTGGCTGGCACATATTTTTACACACACTCTTACATTTTCACAAACTTACACGCTCACATCAACACACACATACTCACTAACACACACTTACACCTTCATGTTATAAACATGGAAACTCACATATACACGTGCATGCTCATATACACTTACACACCAATTCTCACACCCAAGCATTTACACATCCATACACTTTCTTGCTCACACGCCTACACATCCACATCCATGCTAACACACATCCAAGCTCCAACACAAAACAATAATGCTCAAATACAGACATCATTTACACATACATGTTCCCACACTTACACATTCATGCTCACACACAAACACATACACACATGCTCACACACAAATAAACTCACTCCCTTCCTCTCGCACTCTCCTTACCTCAAGGAAACCTTAAAAATATTGAAGGAAAATAATGTCTGAATTCCAAGTGGTTGATATAAGGGACAATCATGCACATATTCAATAAATAAGAGCTGTGTTAGTACGCCAAGTATATAAAAAACACAACTATTCTTATTTTAGCAATATTGTATTTAGCATCTCGTTATTGATGTTTGGTAATATATATAATATAACTGAGAGTTCAAAATATCTCTTATAGATGGGGTTTCCCTGTAAGTCTTATAATTTATAAAGACAATTCCAGATGGACATGTAAAACACCGGAAGAAGCTAAAAGTCAATTGGAACGCCTTAAAAACATTGAGGATGGTGTATAAAGAGGAAGGAAAGAGAGAAAGAAGAGAGAGAAGAAAGAAAGGAAAAAAAAAATTTATGTTATTAACAGAAAAATCATTTCTCATGTCCTATATTATAGAGGAGATATTGGAGAAGCGTAAAGAAATACATTATTTCTGTGTATTAGGATTATTAGGATTAGGATGATGTTTGGTAATATATTAAATCACTTTGTTTTATTCCCCGGTAAACATTTTACTGAAGGAAAACTAATAAATAAATTCACAATATTTTTGAACAATTCTATATAAATATACCGTGAAATCTTGATAACATTTTTCTGTTAGTAAGGAAATATGCAATTTTACCTGAACATACGGTTTGCTGAAGACACCCTGGAGGCGATGTTATTAAAAAAGACTTCAAGCTCTTGATCATTATCGAAGTCGGCAGCGATCACAGTGCGGACTGGAGATGGCATTGAGAACTTCTGAGTAGCAATATCCTGTTAGCATAAACAAGAGGGGCACAAGCTCAGAATGATCTATTGTGAAAGGCAAATCTTCCTATGAATGTGCCGGCTGTATAACAGATAAAATGATGAGAAACTATTCTGAATCCAAGCAAACATTGAAGAAACTGTTTTGATAGCAACAGCCTTCATGCACACATGATGCAAATTAAACAGCGTTAGGACTTTCCATGCCAGGCTGTTCATTATAAAAACATTCCCATTGATTATAAAAGTGAGAATTAGCCAGGCTTGGGTTTTTAATTAAGGAGAACTAGGCATGTGTATGAAGAGGGGAAATATGATTTTTGTCCCAATCACCTATGATGCATAACCATCAACATTGTAAGTGTCCAAACCGGGACACCTTCTTTAGGGTTATGGTTAGAGGTAGGGTGAGGTTGGAGGAAGGGCAGAGCCACCTGCCTAACTTACCTGCCAAGCCGCCTTACAGTGCCCGACTAAAATGCTAATCAAGGAATTGTCAGTGTTTCCCAGTATAGATTGGAAGGACAATGGTCAAAATTTGGGACCATCCTTTAAAAAATAGGATAGTTGGGTGGTATGATGTTTCAGCTTGTTTGCGTATACCCTACCAACAAAAGCTTTCCGTTTCTGTTAGCGCATATAGGTGTGCCATTATTTTTGAAATATTAATACCCCTCCCTAGCAATGCAGCTCAATACTATATAGCTCAACCTTTCTGGTACTCCCATGACACAAGATCACCAGTTGATGATGCCTATACATGTTGTATCATATTAATTAGGAGGATAGGAAACTCCTATGATGGAATATGCCAAATTATTGTCTCCGTAGCACCAAACAGGAGAGTTCATGGTGTGGCAGGTAATAACAAGTTTCTTATTGCGGTCCTTTTAAGATATCCGATTTTGCACCTGCACATTATAAAACTGCAGGTGCAACATCTGTCTTCTATTAAAAAGATATGCCTAATGTTATTACAACTAAACCTACATGGCAATGAAATAAAGATTTTGTGCTGAGGTCATATCCACAAAAAAGCCATGGTTGACATGTTCGTCATCACTAACATAAAAGATCTACTACAAATAGAGATGCAGCACAGGACGGAAAAAAGTACACTTTGGTGACATTTCCAGAGGGCCAGTGAATACAGAAGGCTGCGTTGGCTGATGATGGGTTTAAAATTATTTTAAGTGGCAAATATGACGGCAAAGAAAATGGGGAGGTGTATCTACAGACAGATTAACATCCGCTGAAAAGAATGTAAAGAGAAAATACAATGCATTAAAGTGTATTCATTAATAGCCGCTTTAAAGAGTACTTCTGTTAAGTGTTTTTTTTTCTTCGAGAAGCTGTGTTTCAAGGGAGCATTTTGTAACGTGAAAAGTTTCTTTTCAAAAAAGCCTTGTTGACTTTTATAAAATACAAATAAAAGGCTACATTAAATTCATACGGGGGTTTAAAGGTCAGGTTTAATGGAAAGTGACTGCTAAATTGGGCCCTGCCGCATAACTGCTTATGAATAACATGGAAAGGAGTACAATCATCTTGCATTGCGATACCTGGGGTAACAGGGAATTAACCCCAAAACTGCTGGCAAGGTAAGTTTGGAACATTGTTCCAGCTCCACAAATTGAACTTGGCAAGAGTAAATAAAGGAAAACTGACCAAAATGGCGGAGCATAAGAAAACAGTATGCTCAAATGGTGGCTTAATACAGGAGGTAGAAGACGGAGAACAGAAAACAGGCCCTGTCCTTTTTTGTAGTTTCCATCTTGCCTAGAAACCATTTTACTACATAGCCCGTTAGAAGTGAGAATATTAAGTTAATTGCAGTTTCAGTAAATTAAAAACATTTTGGACATTTCTAGTAAACTGTGAATACAGCTAGGCGATACTTGTCCTGCGATACACGGACCATTTGTGGAACTGGGATTACTTTGGGTGGCATTTTCAGCATCACAGATAATGGATTTTACTGTCTGTACAGAAAAATGGAAAAGCGGGTTGGGTCTTTCCCATTATGTTATTTCCTCGGGCTTTTCTGGGCTCCTTACTGGGACACCTTTTGATTGTCTATAGTAAGGGCGTCCAGCCTGCGGCCCTCCAGCTGCTGCAGGACTACATCTCCCATAAAGCTCTTTCAGCTAAGGGGCTGGCTGAGGAGGATGGGAGATGTAGTCCTTCAGCAGCTGAAGGGCCACATTTTGGACACCCCTGGTCTACGGGTTTCCCTTTACAGCAAGTCATGGTGTTACAATCTGTGCTCGGGGGACAATCCCAGTGCCCAGTGTTAATATTGTTGCCCCATCCATATGGTTACACGCTGCACTTCCTCGATATTACTGGTCGTTATTGGTGATGCACACCGCCCTGGCGTACTGTGCAGCTACACAATTTATATAGTTTAACGATTTATGCCGCTCACCGACGGATTCAAGGCTATAAGACGTGGGAATGGTACTGAGGGAATCTCTAGGGTCCAAATTCAATCTCTATTGCTCTTTTTTTTCCTGAGCCCTGATTTTTTTAAAAAAAACACCAAGTACCACAGAAATCCTAGCATTGTAAAACTTGACATTTGGTGATTTCCTCAGCAACGATGTACAGTCCATATCAAGACAAGTAAGGTTACGAATGTTTGTCTTCAAGAGGCGATTCTCTTGAGGCAAGTCATTTCTGGTCTCAATCACACCTCAGGAACCTTCCGAGGACAGAACCTTTCTTAAAAAACTATATGGAACAAATAAATGTGACATTGTAAGAGCTAAATAAAAGTTCAGAACGGTTCCTTATCGTAGAATATCTTGTTCGCTCAAAAAGATTAAAAGCCATTAGAATTCATAAGTTAAATGGTAAAATTCTACGATTCTGTACTAATGTGTTTTTACTTTCTAATGAAACTTAGATGTTCAAAACATATTTTATTAACTGTTAGAGCTCTGGTTAAAAAAATAAAAAAATCACCCTCCTTCCTTGAGCGGGTTAACAGCCCATTTGAGTTTTTGGTGGAGATTTTCTACTGTTTCACATCCCATCAGTTTTATAATGTCTTTGATTTAAGGGATTTTGTCTTGTTTCTCTTCTGAAGATTTGAAGCTTCATCAAAAATATGTACTATCAGAGAGATGTGTCAGGCATCCGAACAGAGATGAGCCAGAGATTATTTGTAAGATCTCTTCAGAGCAGAGAGGAAACGGTTTTATATTCCCATATATCTTATTTTAATGCTCGTTTGTTATTACTTTTTTTTTTTTTTTTTTTTTTAACAATTCCATGGTAGACAGGTATGATATTATTGTGTAAAATGTTTATACGCTGCTCTCTTTCTCCAAATTGTTTGTGATTGTAGCAACACATAAAGATAAGCAACCACAAACGTTCTTTTTTAAGGATGAATATTTTTGGATTGTGTGTAGTATACAGCGTTAACCTATTAAAAGAGACACCATCACATTCCAGAAAGTGGTAAAGTAGTCCCTTTATACTTTTGCACTTTTATTTCCTCAAAAAGTTATTTTTTATTTTTTGTATCTCGTCTTTTGCTATCCATTCAATTGGGATTTTATTTTATTAAAGATTTTATACCATTCCAGTTTCTTCTTAAATATTTTTGTGGTAACTGCTTTACAGAAGAACTACACAATTCTTGGGGTGATCAGAGACAGGCCGATGTGAGGGAATTGGGCCGGGAGTGGGCACTTTCTTTTCAAAGTCCCATCAATGAGGTGGAGCAGCTTTTTGGAACTGAACCGTTTTGTCATCATCACAACAAAAATCAGGCCTGTAAAGTATATGAAATTAATCGTTTCGCGCATTCTCTCTCCCATCAGCTTGTCGCCTGAGAAAAGCAATGAGCTATAACAGAGATCATAAGGGATAGGTGTATTTTCACAGTAAGATCGTAGAAATAAGGCGATGCTGTCTTCAGAAAATAAAATTAAAGAAATTCTCAACCACTGATCGCACAGCACGATGAGGAAAGAAAGGATGCAGAGCCTTGTTTCCTGATCTATGTGATCATCAGAAAGGGGGACCTGCTTACAGACTTTGTGGGGTCTCGGTACATTGAATGATACTTTCTGTGGTGTCAGAGTTGTCTTAATGGAAGTTTAGGCATTTAAATCTCTTTCGAAGTAACGGCGCTAGAGTCGGAGCGGAGTCTGCTCACCATGATTGAAGCAGCTGGACACAACAAAAGCTGCACACCCTACTTTTGCCCCTGCTTTCTACATCTGTGGTTTTCTCAGCTTTACTCCGATTCCATAATAAGACGACTTATGCTTTCAGGTTGTACATAATACTTTTCACTGACAGGGTCGGCCTTCAACCAAATAGCACCCCAGTCAAGAAGCCCCTTTACTGCCCAACATATTCACATGCCATGTCTTTTATACATTTGGAATGCCAATAAAGACATGGATCTCTTGTCCATGTTCCATCATTGAGGCTTCAGTTGCAATCCTGTCATAAACCCGTCCAACTTCACCACATTTTCGGGGTCACTTCTGGCACCCAACTCATGCAGACACCCCAGACAGCTGCCTGACTCGTCTGACATTAATCCCAGCCTGTTCACTAGATGTTAATTGGAAAACGGTTGGGCCGGTGGACAAATGGGCCACATACTTCGTGTCCAGCAAGTTATTAAAGTATCTAAATACATCACTTGGTTAGCATATTCATCATTTGAAATTGTTTTGCCCTATCACTGTTCTTTATGGAGATTGAAGTATTTCCTATATCCCAAAAGTATACTTCCAATGTAACTTGCATTTTATTATGAGAAATCAGATAAAAATAATTTAGCTAAATGAATATAAAGGAAAAAATATTCCCTTATATGAATATTTGACACTGACATTTTATATTTCCATGTTTATAAAAAAAAAAAACAGAAAATGTGTTGCTATACTTGATATTCATTTATATAAATGTGTGAAATATTCCCTGTGATTAATGTGCTAAAGCGTTAAAAAAAAAAATCTTTCAATCTTTTCTAGAATATATTTCTTCTAATATCTTTTAATTGCATGGTTTTCGAGGTGTAAATTAGAAAAAGGAAAAAAAAAAAAAACAGAAATCCAGTTTCAAAAACAATCGACCGAGATTGGTTTTATCCACACATTTACAGAGATGAAACCATTTTGCAATGAAAGCAAGATAGTTACCGTGGAAAAATATGCTTTGAACTTCTTTATACCTTGAAATGATAAGTACACTAATCTGCAAAACTAAGCAATCATCCTCAATTCTTCTGGCAGCCTTGTAAAGTAGAAAAAGATGATATTCATAATTTTTGGTGTTAAAACACGATCACTTATTCTGTTTTTTTTTTGTTTGTTTTGCAATTTACAAATTTATACAAATGATACTATCGTCCTATCAGTTCTTTTCAAAACTTTAAGCGTATTTCTTCATATTAATGACAAGAAATGATAAGAAGACACCTCTGGGCTGTGTATAAAAACTGAGAAGGGCAGTAAGATGCTGATTGATAAGTGGCGAAAGCAAAATAAGATGTGTATTTAAGTTTCAGCTAAAGTGTGAATTTCTTGAAGCCTTTTTTTGGCTTTCTTATGTGTTCTTATTCATAAATCCTTTACATTTCCCCCTTTCCTCTCTTTACACCATTTCTTCTGCTTTCCTATGCTTTTCCATTCTGAACAGTTTTGTGATTTGCTCAGCACATTTTGGAAACATTTGCTTGAAAGAACTGTAAATCAGAGGGGAGAAACCTGGAGGAGATAAATCCCTTAATTTAATGTGTCTCCAGGCGGTGAAACCTCTGTGATCTCTGTTTACCAAAGCTGGTGATGGAATTAATCGGAATGTTTGAGTAGTAAATAAATGAAGGTTTTCTTTGTAGGCAAATTTCAGGGGGTGTCTTAGGTGCTAACCTCAGTGAACGCAACGTATCAAGATGGCGTAAACATTCACAAATTATCTTTATTTGATCAGTTTGTGAAAAAAAGGATTAGTCTGATAACCGATACACATTTTTACATAGCGCAAGTAATACACCTGCAGAGCTGTAAATCAGAAACATATACTCGGAGATAGCACCATAAACGTTAGTTTAATGGTATATAATTTTATAGCAGAGATAAACAAACAGAGAGAGCATAAATCTTATAGGTGGTGCGCCTAACTTTAGAAGAGTGCAGGATGGCATGAAATCAGTACGGCTGCTTAATGATATATATTTTTTTTATGTCCTCAGCAGTTTTTAGTTGCAAAGTAGAAGCACATTAGTTTCCAACTATTATTTATTTCCTAGGGGATGAAGCACTTCTGTATTGTGTGAGCCCTCTTTTAAAAATGTTGCCCTGGATCTTTTGGCCTTCAAGGGTTTTGGTTGAGCTTATCTTGTCTGAAAAATCCCAGGATTCCCTTTGAATTACCTTCTATTGAAACTACCGGACCACATTTCCAAACGGCACGGGGCACTCCACAATAAAAACAGATGACAACGACCAAGGTAAAGTTCTGTTGGAAGTGCACTTCGTAAGTAGCACGTACTTGTTCCATTACACTTCTGGTAATAGACATTTGTCGCTCTGATAACCAGCTCACAATAACTCTATACTACTCGTGGAAACTGCACATAACGTAAGAGTCTGTAATATTTTCTACAGTGCTATAAACATAAAAAATAAAGCACAGGAAGGATCAAATCAGAAAAAAATTATATACAGCGATTCTAAAAAGCTGAGCACAACCTGTAACTTTCAGCTTTATATACAAATACAAAATAGAAGACTTGACCCCCTCCCCCACTGCTAACCTTATCCACATCCTTGGGCTCTCTCCAGGTTTGACCCGGAGTCTCCAGGTGAAGCTCTGCTTCCCGGGGTCACTGTCCAGTGGAGCGACGTTTAACCACACCCACTCGCTAGTTCTAGCCCCTCCCCCTCAAAAATTCCACTCTCATAAGGAGAGCTCTGGGTAGCCAGCCCTCTAACGTTCCCAGGTATGTGCATCCATAGAGACAATGTTTAATTATATTGGACAGTTTATATCCATTTCAATGCAAAACAAACAGATGCAGCTACACCTTCCAAATACCAAACATCTACCAAATAGCCTACGATCTCTTGGTGGAGGAGTGGTGTTTACTTCCACCTACAACCTTTCCTCTTATCCATGGTCTATTAGGGGCCTGCCTTATGTGTGGCAAGCCCTACTCGTCAAGTTAGCTCTGCCCCCCAACTCCAACAAGTAGGGGGGATCTCCAGGGCATCAGCAACTGAATAAAACAAGTTTTTACATTTTATTTCCTCCAAAAACATTCTTACCCGGAAGCGAACTTTTCCATTTGTATTTATTTGCAAAAAAAGACGATGCGGCCCATTCCAGTTTCCATACACGATATCTACTTTTCCATCCCTATTAAAGTCTGCTAAGGCAACTCCTCGTCCATGCTGATACGTATCATCCACTCCTGTAACAACATGCAAAAAGAAACACAAGCTTAGTGTTACCACGACATTGATGGATAATATGGAAAGCATCAATAAACATATACTCTATACGTCTATAGTTCTACGGATTTATTTTCCTAGCTAGCCCGACACTGGAGGGACATGACTATAGTGTAACCTTGTCTTGTTTAATTAAAAATCAGCTTTCACTTAGAAAAACATCAATATAAGGGCAAGCCATTTAAAGATTCCATTAAAAAGGGGAGGTCCGTAACGGACAACTCATGACCTACAGAGGAGCAAACCTTTGCTTATGTATCCCTTAATAGCCTGACAGGGACCCCTCTACAAGTAGATGAAGTGACGAAAACTAATGTCTCCCTGCGGCAATGAATAAAATTGGAACGCCGTCCAAGTGCAGCAGTGGCAGATATGTACTTGAGTTGGTTGAGGACAGGGGTCTATAGGGTACCTGACCTGTATATACCATATGCTCTACCTAGAATGTAATGCCCTTGACCACAGTTATCAGCAGAAGAAAAATTATTATCAGCTTTGATTATGGCCGATTTTCTCTCACCTTGAAAGGAAGTCAACTCCCGTTAACCAAAGTAATGGGGCCAAGAGTTCGTCGGCATCCGTTTGTTTGATAAATGAATCCTTGACAAGTCTTGTTAAACCTCGGTCATCATTTTGACTTTCAATTACTAGGACAGTGCATCTGCCTGCCTCTCTTACACATATGTTCTGCTTATACATATATCTTGCTTTCTCTCAGCCTTGGCTTTAGTCGGCATTATTACCTTATCAAAATCACTATTTTTTTTCCTGCTTACTACAAACAAAATACTGTGCTGCCAAAAGACAGATTTTTCTTTAAAAGGACCGTATTATGAAGGGAAATTGGATTTTAATAAAAAAACCTGCATTACATTTTTGAAATATGACCCGTGTGCTTTTAATCAGTCACTCTCCAATGCTTTCCCCAATGGCCCTCCTGGTTACAAATACATCCAGAACCTTGACTCTTGTATTGCTTTTAATGTAAACGTGCACCTAAATAAAACAAATGCGACCGAGCGCCGTGAATTCTCGAGCTTGCAGTCTTTATTTAAGACTGCAGAGGTGAACTCCAAAAAGTGAGTGTATTTTTATAGTCACAGGATACCAAGGTCTTCTGTCAGGCCAATTAATCACCGTGGGGCCATTGGGAAAACTGCATATGGGAATTCTAACTGAGCAGCGTCACATTCTGGATGGAAAACCAAAATTAAAATCCCATGCAATTTCTTATTTTAATGAAAAATCTCCATTGTTTTAATTCCCTAAATTCTAGTCTTAATTGCTTACATTGTTTCCTTTAA
The DNA here is from genome assembly GCF_027358695.1 of Spea bombifrons. Lineage (NCBI taxonomy): Eukaryota > Metazoa > Chordata > Amphibia > Anura > Pelobatidae > Spea > Spea bombifrons. Next base: position 28,371,037 of record NC_071097.1, on the reverse strand, counting down.
CCTCCAAACTGAAGCCCACGAAACGATCAAGAACAAACAAACTTAGTAGTGGAATTATAGGAGTGCTAACGGGTAATTTTGTATTTGTTGCGCAATTATAAAACTCCCAACATTTAAAATGGCCAAGAGGGGCATTGCTGTTTTGGGGAGTATGTTAGGAGATTTAGTTAGGGACCAGAGTTTTACCAAGACCTATGTGGCTTTTTGACCCGTACCTAGGAAATATTCCAAGTGCCCTAAAAAGAGGACCCTTAGAGGAGGAAAGAGGAACGGGGCATCTTGGTTTTTTTAAAAAAAGACTGTCCCTCTTAAAGACTTGGAAGGCCTGTAAGTCATTAGTTGGGATGTAGAGGATAAAGTGATAAATCTTTGAATTGCTCTAAGATATTTCTGCTAATAATTTTAGCATCAATTTATTGATGTAAACAATGTATCTAATAAACCAATTAAACTAACTAAGGCAAAGCCCTAGATCTGCTGGAGGCAGACATTATTCCAGAGCTAGAAGATAGAAATCACATTACCTATCAGGGCCAGACTAGCACTTTAAGGCCAGCGACCGCTTGATGATGTAAGTGAGACTGATGGCTGGATATGATAGCCGGCCAGGACTGTTACCTGCAGTAAATGTATATAATAATAGCACAAGTGCTCATTTGTTTTAGTGCTAGATCTAGTCATGGTTTCATGGCAAATGAGAAAGGTCGTCTGTAAAAGAAAAATAATTTTTTTTGGGGGGGCATATATTATGCTGATGTAAAGTACAAATAAAAAAGTTAAATGTAGCTAAATATTGGCCCTTACAGCTACATATTAGCTATGGAACCAGACAATCATAATCTATGTCATGGGAACCAGTATTTACAATCATAAAAAGCAAAAATGATGGAAGAGTTGAATCTTCATAAATATTTAGGCATTCTATACCAAATGACTTATCAGGGCATTTAAGCTGTAGATTTCACAAAGGGCTGGATTCAATTACCTGTAGTAAATTTATCACCGCAATTACATCCAAATTATCCAGCTGGGTTTAATTCTGTCGCCGGTTATCTGTTTATCCTCGTGTTTTATCTATATATTTATTCATAGGACTATAGTGGAAAATTCTGAGCTTCACAAGCAAAAGAATCTACCTGTATAAAATGGAACTTTTACACAAAAACCAATGGGGAATTACAAATGCTGTTGTGTTTGCTTTTGGCTTTCTTTTACCAACATGGCAAAGCCGATCACTCCCTTTAAGATGCATTCTGGTTTTTTTCCCGAAGAACCCGGCCAGATTCTTAGAGCAATCCCGGTCCCGAACTGACTAAATATTCTCAGTTGTCTTGGAGAAACAAGTGCCTAGCGGGTAAGAGTTTTTATTATTAACGTCTCCATGTTGAAATCCTTGTTCCAGCAGATGTAATCTACGCATATTGATAAATTCTAAAATTGACGATTTGATAACACTTTGTGTACCATTTTAGTTACTACATCTAGTGAAAAGTAGAGATTTTTTTGGAAATGTAATAAATGGATTTAGGGATCGGCTGATTTAGAAAGTTCCCAGATATGTCTGATTCTATTACATAAAAGGCAAGCCTGGCTTCAGGGATTACAGAAAACACCCATTGCCATATGACCAGGCTATAATGATAATCCTCGACTAGGGCCGAACAAGTAATTTAATTACTATCCTGCCCCTCATTAGTTATTACGCCCCTGGATACAAATTCAGGACTTGTACATGCAATAGTTCCATGAGGTCTAATAAGACCCCCCACTGTGATGCACAGAAAGAACATTCAATGGATGGGTTTTCATTACATGTTAAATAATGCATATTAAGGTACTAATGCATACTAAAGTACTGTAATAGACATTCTTCATTGGTGGGGCTGTATGGGGCATTAGGAATAAAGATGCGAGGGCTCCGTGTGTCATACTTGCCAGCCTAGTCTTAAACAGCTGTAAGAAGAATGGGACATACATACAGGGCTTAGGGGTTATCCAAGACTTGGGTAATGGAGTTGTGTACATACTCACAGCATAGGCTGTGGCTGACATGTCTTCAATATATATGGTGGGCTATATTTCTGGGTGATGGTGAGTTGTTAGTAAAGCGGTGGCCACTTCACCGCCAAACTGTTGTTGGGTCATTATTTTCAGGGTGGTGGGTGGAAATATGGTATTAGTGAGCAGAAGAAAATTTTAAATCAAACCAATATTTGTTACGTTAATAATGTAAAGAAATATGTAAGTAAAAGCACACAAATATCATGAATGCACATCCCACCGGCAGAAACTGGGTTAAATATTTGCCAATAATCTAATCTCTGCTAAATGGAGTTATCAAAATAAAAATGAAAATCAAATACTTCTAATAGGCCAATTTTATTGATTGAAAGCCTGCATTAGCGTAAAGCGCCTGTCATTTCATGTAGTTAAAACCCGCCGCGTTTTCCCAAGTGTTGTTATTTTGTAATAAGTTTAACAATTTGCATTCTAATAAGCCTGTTGACATGTCCTAGAGCCTACTGATACAATTAATGCGCAAGGCGACAGATAATAATGAACAGGAAAATAAAAAGACAAATGAAAGATAAGACATTAATATGAAATTACAGAAGAGCCTTAATTAGTGTTTATGAAGGGAGCAGACGCACAAAGGCAATAAGTGAAGTCACGGAGCAATCATGTGAAACTTGGTAATATGGAGCTTCTCACCTCATCTGCACTTCATTATAAAAGCGCCACATATCAGCTGTAGGGTTCAATTTCCTCTGAGTCATGAATGGTCAATGCTATCGCAATTTGTAATTCCAGATCCTAATCTCTGCTGCTCTGAACAGCCTCGTAGCCTTTGGAACGGAATAATTATAATAATATCTATCTATCTAGCATGTTTGCTCATCAATATATGACATTTTATGCTTACTTTTCAACTCTTCTGTTTATAATAGTAAGAAAAGTATGACCCTGATAATAAGCAAAGGCATGAATTAAAGTTCCAAAACTTCAAGCGAGGCATGAATATCTGGGAGCAGACTGGGTAAATGGAAAAGGAACATACTGGACGAACCACAAAGCCCAACTGCATGAACATAATATAGAGTGGCAATACTTTTAGTACAAGAAGTCAGTTGTGGTGAGATTAAGAAAATATCCTATTACCTTATTCACTATTCATTTCCAACACGCTACTTTTTTTTTGGGGGGGGGATATGTGACATTTTCCAAAAAAAAAAGGTTAATTTTGGATTATTTTAAAGTAGATTATGAAATGAAATGGGAATGTTAAACATAATATGTGTGATTATACAGTGATACCCCAAAGGTGTCCATATTGTTATATCTGAAAGGGTTGAGTGTGTCAACTAAGGGAATCCAAAGGTTGGTAAGTATGTTACACAGCTAAGGATAATGCCAACGATCATGCTTGCCCTAGGCTTAGTCAATAAACTAATGGGCTACATAAATCGGACTTTTTATGGATAAAGGGTCAGGAGGTGTCAGGAGCTCATGGGGAGAGAGGCACTCTGTATCTGCAGTCCTCTTTGAACATAAAGGTGCATTTGAGATCAAACCATGCCTGAGAACACAGGCCGCTGTCCCCAGAATTCAGTGTTCCCATCGTCTAAATCCTTTGATTCTCACAGAAGCTATAAAAATACACAAACAATGGATTCATTTGTTCCTATAGATTGCTGAAGACAGATTTGTTGTGCTGGGGAATATAGGATTCAGGCTAACATTTACTATGAGGGTTAACAGTTTGGAGTGACATAGCTCTGGAACCCCTAGGTCATGAGGCTTTGTCAACTTAAACTTTGTACTGTGCAGTAAACTTCTCTCATTCTAGAAATATATATATATATATATATATATATATATATATATATATAGAGCTGAAACAACGAATCGATAAAATCGATAATAATCGATAACGGAAATCGTTGTCGACGATTTCCGTTATCGATTAATCGAGTGATCGATTCGTCGTTGGAGCACTAGGCTCCTTTTACTTACCTCCGCCAGCGTTCCCCGCTTCTGCTCCACGCTCTGCAGTCTCCGCCTTCTTCAAGCTACGTGACGACGGATGTGACGCGCGTCTACTATCAAGTTTGAAGTTGGAAGTGGAACAAGTTCGTAGCGGAGGTAAGTACTCTTTATGTCTATTGTCTGTGCGAATGTTTATGTGCGAGACTGGGTGCACGGCAGAGTGTGAGTGTGTGTGGGTGCGCGGCAGAGTGTGTGTGTGTGTGTGTGTGTGGGTGCGCGGCAGAGTGTGTGGGTGCGCGGCAGTGTGTATGTGTGTGTGTGGGTGCGCGGCAGAGTGAGTGGGGGGGTGCGCTGCACAGTGGGGGGGGGGGTGCGCTGCACAGTGGGGGGTCCGCGGCACGGGGTGGGGGGTCCGCGGCACGGGGTGGGGGGGCAGGGGATGCAGGGCAGGATGTGAGTGCAGGGCAGAGTGGGGGTGGGGGGGCAGGCCAGGAGACTGGATGCAGGGCAGAGTGGGGGTGGGAGGGCAGAGTGGCAGACTGGGTGCAGAGCAGAGTGGGGGTTGGGATGCAGGGCAGGGTGTGAGACTGGGTGCAGAGCAGAGTGGGGGTTGGGATGCAGGGCAGGGTGTGAGACTGGGTGCAGAGTAGAGTGGGGGTGGGGGACTGGGTGCAGAGTAGAGTGGGGGTGGGGGGGCAGGGCAGGGTGGGAGACTGGGTGCAGAGCAGAGTGGGGGTGGGGGTGCAGAGCAGAGTGGGGGTGGGGGGGCAGGGTGTGAGACTGGGTGCAGAGCAGAGTGGGGATGCAGGGCAGGCTGTGAGACTGGGTGCAGGGCAGAGTGGGGGTGGGGATGCAGGGCAGGGTGTGAGACTGGGTGCAGGGCAGAGTGGGGGTGGGGATGCAGGGCAGGGTGTGAGACTGGGTGCAGGGCAGAGTGGGGGTGGGGATGCAGGGCAGGGTGTGAGACTGGGTGCAGAGCAGAGTGGGGGTGGGGGGGCAGGGCAGGGTGTGAGACTGGGTGCAGGGCAGAGTGGGGGTGGGGATGCAGGGCAGAGTGGGGGTGGGGGCACAGTGCAAAGGGGTGGGGGCACAATGCAAACTTGTGCGCTGGGTGCAAACTTGTGCGCTGGGTGCAAAGCGCAAACTTATGCTGGGTGCAAACGTGTGCTCATAACAAAATAAGAATGTTAATGTAAATTTTAAGTTGTTTTTGAACATCTAGTTCATAAAATTATTTTAAATAAACGAAAAATTTGCATATTGTTTTTTTTATCCGATTAATCGATTAATCGAAAAAATAATCGGCCAACTAATCGATTATTAAAATAATCGTTAGTTGCAGCCCTATATATATATATATATATATAGTGAAGGAAGCATAAATCATTAGAGGATGCCTAGCATTTCCTCATAAGGTGCAAAGAGCACTGACAAGCACAGCATGAGCACGGGCGAGACATGAGTATCTGCACCGCAAATTATAGCAAGCGGTAATAGAAAATTCTAAATCTTCCGTGAACATCAAGCTACAGCAGCAAAAAAAAATTTTTTTTACTCCTTTCTGAAAGTCCTCTGACAACCTCAAAATTCTGCTAATGCATCATGACCTTGGTAATTACAATCAATCATTACATACGATACCAAAAACATATATCCGTCTCTTATTATCGCCGCATCTTCACCCACTGCTTCTCTCTTTGACATGTCACCTCTTTTAATGTGCCTAAATTATTAACTGCAGTATAGCTTCTATCCCTGCGTCAGCACTGCTCCCCGCGCTACCCCATGCCTTCCATAATTTACATCCATTCCAAAGCATGGAAAGTTCCCGATTCCACGTCTATTTTTAGATTTCATCTCTGTTTTAGCAATAAATATATTTCAAGGAAAATGAACCCTCCTCAGCCCCGGTCCTGCATGAAAATCACAATTAATTGAGTTTCTTTATGTTCAATTTTATAGCTCTGTTTGTGCCATAAAAGATGATTAGTAATTTTAAATTCCATATTGCTATTGTAATTTGCTTTTATAGCAAGACGACTTTGAACTATCCACCTTCCCTAATAGCTTTGAGAACTACACGTCTCCCCATGCAAATGTACAGGTGAAGAAGAAAAAAAACTCCAAGATTTAGGGAGAAATATGCAGCACCGAGAGCTCCTAATAGATTTGTCTCAAACATAACAGTTTGTTTAATTGGAATGTACATTTGCTTAATTGTATGATGGGCCACGTATAACAGAACGTGGCATTTTCACTGGTTTATCACTCAAGTTCATTTTCTACCGAGTATTGCTACGAAGCCAAAATCTAACAAGAATTGTCACCGCAATGAGAATATACTATTAACTTGTATATCGAATAAATATATTCCTGCATACAGTAAAGCTATAGACTGGCGGAGAATATTGTTGTCAGTTCCAATGATACCATTTTGATGAAAAAGCAAAATGAAGTTAATTATATTTTCAGTGCTTTAGTATCCTTGGTGGAATGTAGATTAAGAGGTCTCCCTTCTTGAATGGAAAATGTACCGTTCCTTTCTTTATTTCTTTCTATCTATCTATACACACACATTAAGAATCTGCTTAATAGATCCACTTTCAGATTAATTAATTCATATTCGCACAAATTTTTATTGTAATTCAATTTGCAAAATCTGTTAATTCGTAAGAAATCCAGAAATGATGAGGGGGCTCCAACAAAACAAAAGTTCTGAATTTTTGTTTGAATATTGTTTTCTGCACTCAGTCCCCTCACACTGTCTCTCAATGTCTTCTCACCTTCTCCATCTCCACTTACACAGCTCCATTTCTTCTCCTTTCTTCTCTGGCTCTTGGAGCACTTCGTTATTAGGGTGGAGCCTCAGCATGCACGACGAGCATAACCTCCAATCGGTGGAGAGGTTGTCCCTGTGGTGAGCAGCGAGGTTCCACGCTGATGCTGAAGTGCTCCAGGAGGCCAGACTAACGCAGACGGATTTGTGGAGAAGAATAAGGAATGCAGCGGAGGACAGGAGGAAAAAGAAGAAGCAGATCTGTCTAAACACAGAACCTAGAGAGACATTGTAAGAGAGCGAGAAAGAGTGTGACTATTTAGTTTCCGGATAAAACAAGCGAACCGAATTTTGTGCGAGCCAAAAGGACAGGAAACAAAATTCATTGTCTGAAACCGAATGGACCAAAAACTTTACAAAAAATGAAACATTTTAGACCCATGTACACACATCTATTTAGGTTTTTAGAGTTTTTAATACGTGGACCTAGAAATAGCACCGACTTAACCATGCATTGTGCAGCATAACTCCTCATGAAGTCCTTATGAAGGTTTGTCCCTTCATGATACACAGCAAAGTCAACGAGTTAAAATGGTCCAAATGGTGAATAAAGTCCAAACATTTTGATAAAACATTACTGGATATAAAAAATAATGTGCAAAGTGGTGTTGATCCCTATTTATTAACAGGAGTAGCTTACTGGCTTATAAATAGCATAAACAGGTATGAAGTATAAGCACAAAGGGGAATAAGACTGCACCCTGCCTTCTACTAGAACATAATAGACATGTAAGGTTAATACCACACTGTTTAGAGTGTTTGCCCCTTCATTTCATTGCAACCTCCCATATGGCGGGTGCCAGCTGTACATATTTCTAGTCTAATTAGGTGCTCATAAAAAAATAAACAGTCTTATAATGACAACACAACACCACGCAACCGACTCACCTGCGCTTGCAGCAATATCGACAAACGTTCCATCTCCTTTATTCTGAAACAGAAAGTTAGGGCCATTTTCGTTGTCGCAGAATATATCAGAAGCAGCCGAATTCACGATGGGTCCAACGGTAACTCCACGTCCGCCTAAAATAACAAAGAGAGAATGATTCAGCATCAGGGTTTTCCAAACTCAAAATTATAAGTGTGCCAGTCTTAGAAGATAATGAATCCCATAAACCTGAAAACAAAATATTATTTATTTTTTAATAGGTTCAGCCTTTTATGAATGTTGGGTGAATACCAGGTCTACTTGAACATGAAAGCGACGATCTACTGTCCCTGACAGCCTCATCATATAGGAATGTATATTAAAGCATTTTTCCGCAAGCACTTTAAAATGCATTAAAACTTTAAAAAGCAATTACAGATCTACAGCTCCGCACCTCCTCCATGCGCCGATAATTCTCGCCACTTGAAGCAGCCAATCAGTGGCAGTAAAAGGGCTACCATTCAATATATGCTACTATTCGGCGGAACACATCTGCATGGGTAATAGCTGGGGCAAAAAGGGCAAGTGGATATTGGAGGATTCTACAAAATCCCACCCATGCCTGCATTTCCATGGGGGGCATCGCTAACTTTTTAAGGGACCTCACAGTCACCTTATGCGTTAAAGTACATATGATGGCTAGAGTGTCTGCTTCATATGTTATATGGCAGAAAACCCAACACAAAAACTACGTTGTGATAAAAGAATTATGGGCGACTTCATACTGACATAAAACTGTGATGCACAATCTGCGGCCAACATATTGTTGAATTTTATGTCATAGCAAGAAACTAATTTACTTCCAAGATTTACTTCCTGCATTTCCTTGATTTTCTTTTTCTGAATTTATCTAATTAAATCCTAACAGGTTTTTGTGAAACGGGGGATGGCGTGTTTCAAATTAATACAATTACAATCAAAATAAGAGCAGTAAAGCAAATTGGAAAAGTGTCACTGTGAAGGTCACAAGCAAGGACGGAGACTGAAGAAAGTTTCCAGCCTAGCAGAGCAATGGGTGGCAGTACGAGGCGGAGCGGGTGAGGCTGGTGGGAAATGACTTACTCATGTGAGTGCATGTGATGTGGGATCACGTCCGCTCTAGTACAAGGTTTACCACGATGGAGTTCCATTCAAACAAGGGTCGAGTTGTGTGGTCAGGACTGTGAGCAAAGCTTCCACAGGAGATAAAACAGAACAGAGCCAGAAAGCCTTGTAACTTGGACACTTTGCCACAATGTGTATTGGTGGTCCACGTTGTTACCCCAAGTACCCACTCAGGATTAAGACAGCGTGTAAAGCTTGGAAATCCTTAACTATACCAAAATACCATGAGATTTATTCTAAAAACACTCCATAATGGACATGTCCCGTAATCTCTGAGTTTGAACAGGTAGCTAACTTTGTTAATATGAATAAGAATGCCACCCTTATCCTTGCCCTAGAAGCAGTCATACTGGGCTATGCTAGGCCAAGTGATGAATAATTTGAGTGGCAGTTATTAAATTTGTGTTGAAACAATGGATATACACGGCAGACCGTCCTTAGAGCTCTTAAAAGCCAAGCTATTTCACATTTTATGAATGGTTTGGTTTGACACAATCTTGAATAAGGAGGCAAAAACATCTCTGACTGATACTAATGATACTTTTCTGTTTTACTTCCTTCTATTGCTTGCGATTCTTTTTCTCCCTTTTTTTCTGGTTTTTTTTTGGGGGGGTTGTTGAAGGGTCTTGCAGGGTGCGACTTTATACCTAAAGTGCTACAAATCTATGTATGCTCATCAAGTTTATAATGCGATCATTTTACTAAAAATAAGTTTAAAAGTTTAACAGAATGCACCCAGGCCTTAAAGAAAAGAATTATAAGATATCGATAGAATCTTTGTGTTTATGTCCTGTCTTCAACAATTTGAAAATGGAGGTGATAAATTAGCAATGATAATCAATGTTATGAATATCTGGGAAGACTAAATTTTTGGTGATCAAGTGATATGAAACGTCAAGCAGTATTGAAATAGCCCATCATAAAATGTAAGTTATAGTAGGTATTTCTGATTACTCAGATATCAATAAACTAAATAAGTATGCAGGCGCACAAAACCAAAACATTTATCTTCCACGTTTGACATGCTTCCCATTCCAGCAAAAATTATAAATCTAATTTGCTGATTGCAATTGGTTAAGATCTCAAGCTGTTCATAACACACAATTAACTGTTACCATGGCGACTTTCTTTCTAATTAATGGCCGCGGATAAATCAAGAGACAATAGCGCCATAACAGGGAAATTACTTAAAATCTATTAGGCTGATCATTGATGCCAAATTGTTGAAGGATGAGTTGGTGTACTATTACCCCGTCATTAATTCTAGCGTGATATTGCGCAAGCCAGTCAACTACAACTACAGGACATTTTAAAGCCATGTTTATGGGAAAACTTTTTATGGAGCCACTCATTATAATAATAAGGGATCTCGGATTTCTCCAGACAATCCAATTCTCAATAATGGAGAATACGGAAAATGTTATGGCAATAGGACTAACGAGCGTGTTATTCCAAAAAATTATAGGATGCAGCCTCATGAAAGTGGTATTAATTCCAAATGGTTGCTGTATTTGTTACGACTTATACGGAGACGTTAGTGGTTTCTACAGATCATTAATCCACAAACACAGATGTCTGTCAGCCTGAACCCAAAGAAGCAGTTCAAAAGTCTGGATTGTATTAAAAAAAATGTAAAAACAAGTAAATAAAACATGACTACTACGCTTTTTCCTGCAAACCACGGGGGAGGGGGGATCAGGGATAGAACATTTACATCACAGAACTAGAATCCAGCCTGAATGTGTTAATGAATATTGTGTTAAAATAATTAGAATCCAGGACATTTTATACGATATTGTAGCAAAGCAATAGATCAAGAGAAATTACAACAAATCAATGATGCTGCATCATCAAATATTGATCAAAAGGAGAATTAAGATGTGCTGAAAGGAGCCAGAGATTGACTAGACGGCCCATCATCCACAGATAATTACAAATAATGAACGTTCTGTAATCATCAGGAAAAATGTACTGAACTAATTGTAGCTGATGCCTGAACGGTAATCTGGGAAGCACACTGTGTTATCAGCCTTAGTTATCAAGTTTTTTTCCCCAGCATAGGGAGTTCGTGAAAGAAAATGTGCTAATAACATGAGTTCTCTACTATCCGCAGGTGGGAAACTCTGTATCCGATGAGTGCTGCAGAGGAAAGACTAGTTTTAAGGTTTTTAAAATATCATATTATAATTCATACCATACAGTTGTGCTCAATGGTTTGCATACCCTGGCAGAGATTGGGAAATGTTGGCATTGATTCTGAAATATATCTTATTTAAGGCTAGTGATCGTATGAAGCCATTTATCATCACCTTGTTGGCTGGCCTCTTTTTTTAAATCATAATGATAATAGATATCTCCCAAATGGCCCTGATCTAAAGTTTACATACCCTTGAATGTTACAGACACGCAAGGTGACACACACAGGTTGAAATGGCAATTAAATGTTAATTTCCCACACCTGCGGCCTTCTAAATTGCAATTAGCGCCTGTGTATAAATAGTCAATGATTTTGTTAGCTCTCGCGTGGATGCTCGATACTGAGCTACGGGGAGCGGAAAAGACCGGCGTAACAAAGTAATGGAACTATACGTGAGCTGAACGTGGGACGCGCTTGGACCTTTTACCAGGACATTGACCCTAATAAAAATAAGTCGTACAATCTATACATATATTTCACGGACACAATACGTACGTTCCAAAGGAATGCCAATATGTAGACCGGCTTAGATGGCCTTCAGACATTGGAGGAAGGCCTAGCAGGCAAAAGTATAAGGTAATTCATGTTAGTTATATTTACTGTAATCGTGACCTTTAGTCTTTAACTGGCCCTTAATATAAAGTAGAGTTTCATACTTTATTAGTTTTGACTGGGTATGGTGAAATAAAGGAACTTTCTCTATTTGTTCAGAGTTTGTAGTCAGACGAATGAATAACACTAGCAATTAAAGCAGGGAGAAAAATACGATTTTATAAAAGAGTTTGTGTCTTTATTGACGCTCCTTTATATTTACTACTATCAGAAGAGAAAGGTTCTAAAGCTACTACTATCGCAGTGCTCCACCGCCATTGACGTTATTTATGGACAGCGCAATATTGCATAAAAGAACTTGCAGCTTGTAAGAGCAGGACCATTTTCTCCTACTGTTTCAGTACATCTTAATGTTTTTTTCACTATTGACTATCCAATTGAATGTTATTGTTAATTTTTTACCCTCCCCTGATTGTAATAGCACTGTGGAACCTGTCTGTGACTTACGAATAAGTGTAATGTAATGTAAGCCAAATTCTGAAATCATTTCCCATCTGTAAAGTGGAACTTTAGTTCCCAAGTGCTTTATTTTTGGCAACCAGTGCAAGCTGTTTTAGACATATTTAGTTATTATTATAGATAGCAGGCTATGGAAAAATCATTTATTGAAGCAATATCCCGTCCTGACCTTTCTCCTCACCCAACCTTTGCAGACTGCCTCAACCAATCAACAACAATCAGCAACTTAATACAACAGAGATAAGGTAACTTGATATACCTTCCCAGTGGCGCACATATAAGCTTCAATAGGTAGATGTTGATAATTAGATGTAAATACAAATACATGTGCTTATTTTGTTTACACAACTATAAAAAATAGGATTTGGATAAAGTAGCAAATCTCTATCATTATATGGTGATATTTGATAAAGATTAAGTGTTAAAGGTTTTTACAACACTAAACCTTTATTCAGTCCGGTGGGTATTGTTGAGGTGGAGATCTTATCCAAAGTGGTCCACTTGCGTTTCTACAGACGTTTTCACTATTGAATTACTGTCTAAAACAAAAGTGTTTTTACTTTTTACACAATTGAGGCTTTTTTCAAGCAAATATTTTCATTGAATTAGAAAAACATCCCAACATTTTGGAAAACATCCAAAATATACCTCTGGGAAACGGAGTAGGTTCCTCCTCGGGATTAATACATTGTGTGGTCAACATAATGAATGCATAGAAATTATGGCTTATTGTCCCTGTGTTCAGAGCCCCAATTCAAATTACAGTTAATTTTTTTAATGTTCCTTAACATTGCACATACAAATCTAATTACATTTGCAGCAATCCAGAACTTTAAAACAAATCACCTCCCATTCTTAAATTTAAATCTTCCAGGCAGACTTCTAAATCTGCCTTCCTCACCAACATAGTCACTTTTCTTAAAAAATATATTTAGATACCTTCTTTTTTATATTTGTTTAACACATCTGGTTCTACAGAGTTAGAAAAGGGAATCACACCCACAAATTACCACACCAATTAGACATTTTCCTGTGTTGATTACAGAATCAAAGCTCGTATGTGCCTGATTTCTTCATCACCTAGGGGTAAAAATAGCACTTTAACCTACATTTAACGAGGTCTAGATTTCCATATAGATTTACACATACATTATATGCACTAATACATGTAATGCTTATTCTGCTAAAACATTATCTAGCTCAATGTAAATCTGTACCCCAAAAATTGTCTGCGCCCCAAAAATTGTTTGGCAGGATAAATAAACTGGCAGATCATATGGAATAAGCCTCCACACATAAAGGTAAAGATTTGTAACATGTATGACACATTCTTTATTTCAATGGGACTGAACTTGGGTGATGAACCCAAGAGAAAGCTTTCCTGTCTAACTCACTGGTGGTCAAAGATCTGGATGGAACCCAGCAATCAGCCATGCCTGCTAGTTGCCCTTATCGGTGAATAATCCCAGCTCCATCATGGGGTTATTTTTGGATCACTATACCTGTTGTAAACTATAGAAATGACTCCTCATTATCATGGGCAAACAATACAAGCCCACCAGGGTCATAATATATATATATATATATATATATATATATATATATATATTGTGAGGTAGGTCTGGGATCACCCCTCGCTGAGGACAAGGGACAAGTGCCCGTCTTCATTCACACCAGGCAAACGGCAGTAGGTTTGTGCAATCTGACACAGGGTCAGGTTTATTGGAAAGGTTGCAAAGACAAAGGAAATATAACACAGCAACAAAAGAAAAACCTTGCCTGTCCGGTACTTACTATACAAAGGATGTCCCTCACTACCAGCGGGAGAGCTTCTCTCTGCCAACTTAACAATAATATGTCCAGGAACCTTTACTCACATGTCTCTCCCACAGACAGGCTTTCTGTGTCCTCAGCCAGCGAGCTACCTGCCCTCCTGGCTTCCCTTTTATATCCACCCTCTCATTCACCTAAATTAATCACCTAGCAGGAAAGGAGTCTAGGAGAAACATACCTCCCTTCCACCACCAATCCTACATGAATGTCACAATATATATATATATATATATATATATAGATTTATAGATTTTTGGACAAAAAATAAAAATAAATTATATATATATGTATATATATAATTTATTTTTATTTTTTGTCCAAAAATCGATAAGGAGAGTCAGGTGAATTTAACCAGAAAGCAGAAATGAAAAAAAATCAATTTGATGAAAAATTTGAGGAAATACGGCTGACTATGCACCTGCTACTCAGTATCGGCATCCAATTTGATTTTCATGAATCAGCTGCATCTAAAAATAAACATGAATGTAAAATGTCCATGCTTCATATGAGATTGAAAACAGATATGTTTTACTTATGATTGCTTTCTATTGAACACAAAGTGCCCCTCCCCAGCGTTATTAGTTTTTTATTACATCAAAAGGAAATGTGCGTTATAAAAAAAATAAATGTATCAAACGGCCCACTGCTTACAAGAAGGTACAAAAGTCCTCCAGAATTTCTCTAAAAGTGATTACCGTGCACCTTGGCATTAAGTAGCACCTTGGCATTCAGTTTGGCCAAAATTTTCTGGGGCATTTTTAATTCAGGAAATTAATTGTGTGGTGCTCACATTTACTCTCTATCACATATTCTCTCTATCACACTCTAAATGTTTCCCTACCGTCTCTGCTGGCCACTTCCGCATCTTCTTCTTCATCTTCTATCTTCGTCCGCATCTCTATGGACATAATCCGATGGGAACTTCCTCCAAAATGCCGGCTCTTGCAGCGACATCCTTCCCCCGATCTTCCAATTGGGAAGAGGACATCACCGAAAGAGCCGCAATATTGCCCTAACTTGTTGGACAAAATGACAGCACTTTCGGTGAAATCCTCTCCCCTGATTGAAGGATCAAGGAGAGGATGTCACCGCAAGTGCTGTCATTTTGATGGAAGTTCCTGCGGGGTTATGTGCGTGGAGATGCAGGCAAAGATAGAAGATTCAGGATAGCAGTTTGAAGAGAGATGAGAAGATACAAGTTAGAGAAGGTAAGAGCGTGAGAGAGTGAATGAGAATTAAAGTGTGAGACTGAGAGCGTGACTGAATGTGAGTGAATGTGGGCCTATATTAGACAAAAATGTCAAGCTTTTTTGCTTTGTTTTCCACCAATCCATAGGGGTTTGACCTTGTTTTCATGGCTTTATACAAATTGCTGAATTTATCAAAATTTGGTAAATTTGCAATTCAAATGCACAAGTCTAGTATTTAGTGACAGTAGTAATAGACACAGATATCCACCTCTGAACGGTGTAGAGCTAGTATTTAATTTGATCTTCACTCTATGCCGCTAGCCTGATGTAGACATGAAAAACAAAAGTCTCTCCTATAAAGAGAAGAGACCCTACAGTAAGTTGTTCTCTACTGCTACCAAAAAGCTAGAATGACTAAGGAGGGGGTCCCAGACTTCTTCTGGGAAGAGACATTGTAACCTTTGACTGACAGTCTCTAATGATTAAAACTCTTACAGACAGCTCTATAAACATAACATTGACTGTATTGGAGCATAGATGGAATCAATGGGTTATGCTTTTTTTTTTTTTTTAAAGTTTCTTTGGATTTATTACAGAAAATATAATTAAAATCTAACAGAAATAATAATAGAGTGTCACCCAGGCCTTTTATATGACCTTTCCAGCATTTCTTGAAACTGTGCCTAAAATGTAGATTGCACCTTAAATATATGCTACTGCTTTGTAATGTACTGAAATGGGCAGTTCTGAACCTTTTCTACCAAGATGAAGCTGTGAATCCATAATAATCATGGCACATGATAATTTATGACAATTTCCATTAAAATGCCTTACAAGGTCTATTACAGAAATTCTACTGAACAGAATGCTATATTTGTGAAAAAGTTTGAAAAATGATAACCATATTTTAATTATTTTAAAAATAAAATGCAATACTAAACCTTGTCGGCAACAATAGATGAGAAAGAATATATTATATGTATAATCCTTAGCATAAGGGCAATAAATAATAATAAATAAGTTAATAAAATGCAGGATATATCATATTAAAAAATAAAAAAAGTAGTGTACACCGATTGTGAAGGGCCCATCCCTTTTAATTCCCATTACACCTCTTGAAATAATGTAACTTTAGGCATCAGTATGTCTGCTAGCAATCAGTATGATGTCGTTAATTTTGTAACAATTTCACTTAATTTGAGCATGATGCTTTTAGTGCTATCAAATGTCCCAGATGATGCTTCTTCAGTGAATCTTGGAAGTATTTCTTTTTTTGTTCATAAAATTAATTTTAGGATTTTCTTACCCTAGTAGTCAATCAACTTAAACTGTCTACAGAATTTAAAAAATATATGCATTACTAATAAATGAAAATGGGTTTGGTTTGAATATATGAGACCCAGGTCTAAGGGAGTCATTTTAGAAAATACTGTATTACAGAGGGGCAGTAGATAGCCTCCTAGTGGTGGTGAAAGGGTAAAGCACATTAACATTAAATAATTCGGGTATAAGCGTACCGTGGGACTTGCTTAACGTGCCAAGACACTTAAGGGTATGAAAGCTAGTTGCTTCCATTCCATTAAAAGAGTGGAAGCAACTAGCTTCATCCAGTTCCACCAACGTCCTACCCTTTGCCCAATCACACCCTCCACAGGTAGCCACTGATTACGTTACTTGGCTTTGTACCCATGGTGGCTTTCTCTATTATTTGGATTTTTCAGAAACTTTTGGGCATTCTGACGAGTCTTTATACCGTAAATAAGGTCCATACATGTTTTCCCCAATACCTGTGTACTTGTTCACTCCGGCTTCTGCTGCCACATTTGAAAGTGCAACGATTCCTCTTGGAACATCACTAGCCGCTTCATCCAGTTCAATCAAAGCATGAGGACCCACATTGCTGCTGGCATAGTTTGCAACATAGATGGAGTATTTTCCTGTACCCTGCAGAGATAGAAGTAAGCAATTATATGCTGAGGCTCCACCACAACACTATATTCCAAAAAGCACAGGGAAACCGTGGAAGACAAAATGCAAAACAAACAGCACATGATAGTATCCAGTTATACATTCTCCTGGGCTAGTATAGTGCTATACAGACATTTCAAGACCGGCACGGCTTGATCTAGCATGGCTGAAACATTATGTGTGCTGGGATTGCGAGATAGCGGTCACCCCAGAAAAAGAATGAGGGGTTTGGGTTCATAGAAGGGAAACATGGGTGCTATGGTGCCTCTGCTGCCAGGACTCTGGTTACATCTGTACTTTTGTTTAGATATTACGGATCGCATATGTGACAAATTATAAAATGTAGAAGCACATTCAGTGAAGTGAATCACGGCGAATCAATCACGGATACAAAGTTTCGGCGTAAAGCGGCAGTGGTCAAATCAGGTGAAAACATTTCATAACAGAGATAATTAACGAGACGCGATTGTTTATATTATACTGCAGAGGCCTTAATTATTTATGTGCGCCTCTTAGACGAAGGGTAGTTTCTGTAGATTAATTTAATATGAACTGTTTGTCATTATTCCAGCGGTGTTCAGATTAGGATGCATTCAGGGCAAGGTCACATTCCCCCCTGATTAACAGATTGTCATAGACTAGAGACGTTTTGCTGACATGGAAGAAGAACATTTTTATGAAGCAAATATTTACGTGAGAATGGGAATGCCCTATAGTTCCCTATAGTGAATGAGCAGCGTTTCACGAGGACAGCTTGTTCAGGTTAGCTGATGGTTTGACCGATCAAGATTCTGGGGCACTTGCCCAAGCACTAGGCTTTCATCAACTTATTCCAAAAAAAAGCATTCTGTCCTAGTAACAGGGCTCAGGATCGACCCTGCGGCCCCCTGTGTGCCAAGGTGGCAGACTAATAGAGCATAGAACTTAAAGCTTTACATAGAAATACTCTGCAGAACATGGGCAGGCTAGGAGACCAACTCTGAACATATTCCTGCACATGGACGCAGGCTATTAACTCCAATATTAAATTTATTTTTCTTGCAAAATACACCCCCCCCCGCTTAAGCTAAAAAGAATTATACAAACAAACTGGTAAATGTATTAGCCTCCTGATTGGCTTGAAATTCAGCCAATCAAGAAGTCTTATTTTTGCCACACACACCATGAATGTGAATGTTACAATATATAGAGATTAATAACAAGTGCATAGCGCTAGAGATGATGGCGTAGAAGATAGGAAAACCGATTAATTAGGTTTGTATGGGTGGGATCGGATACTGCCAAAAATAATTAAAGATAATTTAATAGGAGTTCTAAAGTCAACGGCACTCATAAATAAAATTAAATCTGCCTCATATGTCTACTAGTGCTGGGGATAATCACTTTACAACTAAGAGAGGTATTAAAGTTAGAAGAATAACTTACAATTACATATCAGTTACGCAGAAGTGCGCCACAACAAGAGTTACGCTTGTTCATTTACTGCCCCATCAGCCATAGCTATAAGGCCGTAAAACTAAATTGAAAAACTCCCAACCTAACTTGCTAAATGTCTCTTTCAATTGTTTATGTACCGCTTTTTCTCAGTAGCCCAGATGAAAGCAAGGCAATAAGGAGGCTTTCCAACCATAGGCAATTCCACATAAGCAGGGATTGTAATTCTAAGTAAATGAAGGACACACTTATCCACAGTCATCGTCTCTTATCTGAAGCGTAATGAAAATGTAAAAAGGCATTATGTTCTAGGGCCTCGTTGTGCATTTTTATGAACGCAGAATTATTTCTGCTAATCGGTTTATTGATTTAGTATTATTTCTATCGGTTTGTGGCATTCGCTACGTTTTGCAGGGTTCTGGAAAGCGAGGGATCGTCGGCCAAGTATGCACGTTATATGGGTTTTTAATCCATGGCGTGATGACACATTGTAAAAATGACCATTACAGAAGGCTTTAGAAAAAGTCCCTTTAAGCTCCCATTACAAGCAGCCTATGCATCTCATTTCTGCATCCATTTGATATGTTAAGGGTGAAGTGTAATAAAATACATTACAGCATAATCACCTGTTAGTCCATTTAAACATTTATCTTTCACTAGTTACTGTTCAATAACACTTAAAAAATAGCAAATATAATTAATTGGGTCTTAAGTTTATTTTTATGTTTTATCTATTTTTCTCTATTTGGAGGGACATATACCTCCAATCCCACATCTTATACCTTTTCTTTTAGTGTTAACGTAAAGCATACATACCTCTGTTCCTTTGTGTTTTATTGTATCTACAGGATTACTATGTTCCAAACAAGTTCTACTGCTATGAGACCATGCGCAGCTTGTTAGAACAATGTAGAGCATGAGAAATTCACACGTGGGGTGATAGTAAAATTCAAGCAAACCATTAAATAAATATAAGTGAGCAATGTTTTTAAATACCTCTATTGTCTTTTTAATAAAAATACAAAAAAACACCCAAAAACAATAAAAATGACATAATCCATAGTCTGTTGACCTTAACAGATTTTGTGATGCAAGATGTTATCCGACACGGAAAATAACTCAATATGTTTCATCTATAACAGTAATTGAATGTATTTTTTTCCGATCTGCATCACATCTGAGACAAATGAATCTTTTTCTCTGGAGTAATATCGATTAGCGGGTCAGTTCTATTAGGAATTCCACACACGGGTTGCTCCGTTCCCTGTCAATTAGGCCTTTGAAAGTGTTTTATTCTCTAGAAAAAGCCCTGCACAAAACTTGTGATTTATTTTGAAAACTTCTCAGAAGGCTCCGCAGAACAGAAACCAAACACCAAACGTGTGCTTCTCGCGTTCCTCAGAGCAGAGAGGCTGAGCGTGCAGCGGAATAATTTAAACCCTTGGCTGCCAAGAAGATTTTACAAACAACTCTGTTCCCAGTGAAAAATCGGAAAATACTTAATCTCAATACATGATTCTGTTTCTTGTACTGAGAGCTCCATAAAACACAGTGGGAAGAAAGGAGGATCTGTTTAAAAGGAACATCTACAGTTGCCTTTTTCCATTCATTCTTCACTTATATCCATTCGATTCCCCCGCTCTCTTCTCCTTTCAACATAATTCCCACTGTCTCTTATCTTCCTCTACGTCTTTCATTTATACATAACTCCCAATATTCCCTCGTTTACAACCCCTTAATCCATTTGGATGGCCGGAAATGTAGGTAAAGAAAATTAAGAGAATAACCATGGGTTAATAGATGAGTATCCACGGAGTTAGATAATATAACATCTCTGTCTAACGATGTTGTATTATCTAACTCTGGATATTTTTAAGAAAGGTCTAGATGATTTTCTGGTTCAGCATAACATAAACGGCTACACCTGTCACAAAAGACAGTCGTATTAGCAAGTTGATCCAGTAATCTGATTGCCGCTATGGAATCAAGAAGGATTTTTTTCCCCCTGCTGTGGCATAATTGCATGAAGTAGGGTTTTTTGCATTCTTTTGGACCAACTTTAGAACTAGGTATGTGTGAAAGGTTGAACTTGATTGACTAAAGTCTTTCTCTTAAACCTACTATACTATACTAGTAATGGAAGGGGGGAATAATCCAGAATGGATTTAAGGGATGATAAAGGGAAACAATGGGTTAAGATTTATGAATGGGCAAAGCATTAGAATATCGGTGGAGGAATGAACTGGATTGGAGATGTGAAACTGAATGAACAAAGGGGTACACAAAGTATAGATCAAGAGACCTCAGTTTGGTTCTTATCTGAAATTAACTATTTTAACTTATATCGGTCTTTACAGCGTAATAAAAGTCTAATTGGAGCAAATTGCGCGACTCCAACCACGCTTGCCAGCCAATCTACAGGAGAAGAAAAAAGTGTGACAATAACATCACTTTTGCTCGAGTTTTAAAAAAAAAATATATATATATATTTAGTGTCTTGAAAAAATATATTGTTGGGGAAAAAAGTTGTCCCCTTACTAAAATATTATTAATGAAAATACTTATTAATTGTAATAGAAGACTCAGAAAGAATGAATAATTTCATCATCACTCTTCATTCTCGTATCCAAGCACTGGTAGTGGGAAGTGTAAATTATTGTGGAATACGTTTTGCATATTTTTTGAGGATATAAAAAAAAAAATAGATGAAAATATCTTGTACAAAAATACGTATCTGGTAATGCTGTCTTGGCAGACAGTTTGCATTGCAAAACATGTAAACTTTCACAAAATGATAATATTCCACGTTGTGTTCTTTTGGTGCCTAATTATGATAACTACAGTGAAGACAATCACGCACACACGAAATTGGGGCTTTAATTAGTCAAATTTGTATAAAGTTGAGATGAGATGTTATCATATTTATCATAGTAAGGCTGTATACATTTTCAGGGTGTTTTTAATTCTGTGAGTACTTTTCCAAAATCTGTCTTGGTAACCCTGGGTAAGTTAGGGTTAAGTTGCAGTACTCTTGCAAGAACCCACCATTAGCCAAACCATTTGATTTCAACAAGTCAGCGCACTAAACTTGTGGTTTGGGACCATCGGCTGAGCGTAATGCAAAACAAACACGTATATACATATACATATACACACACATATACATACACAGTATTATACTCATGGAGAGCAAAATACACGTATGTGAACATTAGCATAATGCTGCAACGTTAAGGATTCTAGTTGGAGACATATAAAATAAAACAAAATAGGGAATGCTCGGAAGGTCTTGTCATTTTTTGTTCATTGTAAATATTCTACATTTGTGGCACACAGACAGATATTCTCATGGGCTGTAGATGTTTCTAATATACATCGAAGAACTTTAGGGTATTTGCATGCAAAGGAGCCTGTGTAACAGGGGGTTAGTAACATTGATAAGCAGTGTCTACAAGGATGCTTGTAGCCATAGAAAGAAATGAGACAAAAAGTAAAATATAGGTCACAAGGCGTATTATCGACTGCCCCTGCTAAGAAGTTGGTGACAGACCTTATTTCCTACTTGCTTGTCTGCATTAGAATGTATTGTAATATTTTCTTGTTTTGAAGAGAGAATTGAAAATGGTGAGGAAAGATACTAGGTCCACTCAATAACGTCCAAGAAAGTGCACAACTTTTAATTGTGTTGACAGCAAGTGCGTAGTATCCACATGCACCCTTCAGTTTGTATCACTTTTTTCCACTTCCTTCTAGCCCCAACAATCTGAGCTCTTAAGATCCGACTTTTTGGTGGGTAGCCTTTAGTCCTTCCATCTAGAGCGCTGCGCGGGACTGCTTTTTTAATCCTGCTTCCGCCCGCTCCCGCTGTTTTGAAGCCCGCTCCCGCAATGTGGGTGTTCCGCTCCTGCCACAATTGTGGCCAATCCCGCCCGGCTCCTTGACTGATTTCCCGCGCAGTCCCGCAAGGCTGGCCTCAAGTTGTTCCCTCACAGCGTCTCTTCTCTTGCTCCACCCAGGAACAAGGCAGAGTCACAGGAAGTGATGTCACATCACATGACTCCGCCTTGTTCCTGGGCGGAGCAAGATAGGAGACACTGTAATGGAGCAGCGAGAAGGCATCCTTGCGGGACCCGCCTCCCAATGCAGTCCTCTACTTCCATCCATAACGTCCTTTAGAAGCCAATGACTTCACAACATTGGGTGGAGATACATAGATCTGACCCTTCCAGAGGTTTGGCCAAGGAGAGAGAGAACAGAGGCTTCCCCCATCCCTGAACCCTAAATGGGGGCTCGTTGATGAACTACATCTTAACTTTACTAGTCCACAAAGGGTTAAGTAAATTATACTGTCTACTTGGCTGGACATAATGGAAATTGTAGCAGATGGAGTGCTACCTTGTTGCCCTCCCTGTTCATTAAACAAATTAGGGCAATGTCAATGTCAGAACATTTTAATATGTGCTTCACAATCCTTGTTTGAAAATCCACAGATGTTCTTATACATGGAAAAAGCTTTCTTGGGTTTTCTTACTAAAAACTAAACATGAATACAGAGATCCTGTCTGTCAAGTCATTATAAAACACACAAGTTCTGTGAAATGTCTGAGATCGGTGCGCTGCGCAAAAAGAAGCCCACAGACAGCACCTGGGCCCCCTCCAGCCGAACCATTATTCCAGGGCAACAGCTGCGACTCTGATTTAGTGATTACCATTAGACAGCGAACTACATGTTGAGGCAGAAGAAAGGTGACAGACAGCAGGAATCAGAGACACAAACACTCATTTGTCAAAACAAGTCCTACTTCGTCCAAAAATATCCCACTAATAGAGTGACGGCTTTTGTTAGATGTTTTTGAAGCAAAACGAGTAACTTCTTTCTTCTCTCTTCTATTTCCAACTACTGTTTCTGCTTCTACTTTTCAAAAAAGAATGTTTCCTCTTACAAATTAACTTTGTCGTATTTCTGCTCATTTCCTTGCCCTTCTCAAACACTATAACATTCTTTTCCATGCTATCCCATCTGTTAGAAACATTAGTCCAACTGAGAGGTGCTTCCTACCAAACAGATTGCCAAGCACATCAAGGTCCTCTCCTCATCCTTCCTTCATTATGTCACAGAGAAAATATAGTTTATTATAAATATGCAATGGCTGAGCCTTTCTGTCCTATACCACTGAACTCTTTTAGTATGTGGTATTTTTGGACGGAGTTCTGGCCTCGCATGTTTTAAGTCTATACCATATCTGATGTCTATAGTCCAACTGCATATGTTTTGAAGGTGTTGACATTGAAAAAGTTGTAAAAGTCATAAGCTTTTGGGAGCGATAGATATTTCCATCTAAAGAAGAAACCTCTGAGGTTCTGAAAGCTTATATAACTTTATATCTTTTTTATGTTACCAAACAAAAAGTTGTCAAGTTCACCTAAAGACTATTTTCTCCTGGGCTAAAATAACTACATAAGTTTTTTCTTTATTCGTTTACCTAGAGGTCTTCTCCTTGTGTAGAACACTGTCAACATATTTTTGTCTATTATCCTGAAGACATTTTGCACTTTTTTTTTTATCATCTACCCCTCTAATCATTTTATGATATTATAAAGTCACTGGAAACATAATAAAACTAGATTTTTTTAAAAAAAAACCTCATAACCTTGAGAAAGTATAGAAACTAAACAATGGAGAAGTTGTATTCTATAATCTGTGATTCCTACTAATGTATTTCAAGGCCACTTAAATAATGAATTAGAACACTTCAGGTTTGCTTTGTTAATAAGTGAAAAGAAAAAAGTTACGCATTTTGATAAATAGGCTTCACACAATAACCAATGAGCCGGTTGCATGAATCTTATAATAAGAGTTTTACAATTCAGCATCGGAGTCTATGATAAAGGTCAAGCAACTGCAAGTTGGCAGCCAAGGCAAACTTGAATGAGATAGAACAAATGGTCAATATTCCAAATTAAACAAACTCAGCTGGAATGCCAACGTGCAAAAAATGTAAAAGTGTTACACAGACACACAGACTAGACTGGGTTACAATTAAAGTTACGGCAAACAAATTCCAAAGGAGCTAGTCATACGCCATTTGGCGGGTGAGTGTTTAACTCAAAAATAACTAATGTAGTTATATTGAGAGAACAAGCAAAAACCATATTACTGACACATTAATTACACATTAAAAATATTTAAATTAGTAATGTCCCACACCAAGTTAGGGATGGATGTGCCACGTTAAGTTATTACACGAATGGTTAACAGCAAGGCAACACTCGGCAAACTTTTCTGCAGAATATTGTCTGCTAGCCTGATTTATACCTATCATTTTTCAAATTATAATGGGGTTTGTCTAGGAATAAACTCGCAACCATTTGCATTGTGACTCTAACCTGAAAGTGCTTTTGGCTTAAGGTATCCGTTTATTAATATGTATCCGTTCTTCCGCAACTAACCCAGAAGAAATACAATTTAAAAATTGACACAACAATAAATGGATAACACAGTTTCAAATATATTCTAAATACCTAAGATGACACTTAACACATTTCCATAGCAGCTGATCATTAATTATTATCATTAAATAAAAGTTTTGAGACCGCTGTGTTAGACTGTCATCGTTTTATATTTTGTCTCTTTTGTGACATACGTCGTTCCAAATCCTATTAGGATTCTGATAAGGATTGCTGTTTTTTTTCTTTATTTTCATTTTACTGTATTTTATTTTTTTCTCTTTTTGATGATCATCAACTAATGTCATTCCACATATTTGGTTTTTTTTTTAAAAAAAAAAAATGTATTAGTAAATAAGCATGAATTTCCTTGCTAAAAGAATAAAGGACCGTTCGGACTACGATTGCTTTCCACGCAGCCTGGATATATGCAGAGGGGGTCCAAAATAGTAATGAAAAAGTTGGAAACTAAGGCAACTACACAATATGCATGCAAGTCAGGTAAACGAAGAAGAGGAGAGAGAAGCCACTGAGTCACGGACAATGAAACTTAGACAGCACATGGATAGAGTACATAGACAGATGGATCTCTGCGTTATATCTGGGAGATTGTAATTTTAAAATACATTAGGGGCTTATTTATTGATACATGCTGCACAAATTGAGTCATTTTATTATTCCTGTCCTACATTGGACAGTGTTAAAAGCCCCCTGAAGAATGTCTTATTAAATGCTGTGTAAATTGCTAGTTTTATAGAGCAATGTATTTTATGAAACCCCTGTAGTATTGTAAGTCTCCTCTAATTATTTCAGGTTGTTTTACAGATATCCAACAGAAGAAGTTCATTTTGGGAAACCATTACGGAGGATACGCAGCGAACATTTCATGTTAGCACCCAGCGCTGCGCCAAAATTATCAGCCATCGAGGGTAGCTTGATAAACAGTAACAATTTGTAGCCACAATTATGAAGCGACTAAGATGGTATAAAATAAAATGGCCTTTAATGGTTTCCATAATTTGAAGTCCCATGAAAATAACAAAAATGAAAATAATAATGAACTGCTCTATCAAACATTGAAGGCCGTGATTCCAGTGTTACTGTAGTAAAATGATGCTTAATAATTCCCGATAAAGCCAATGGGATGTTATATAAATAAATAATAATAATAAAAAAAAATATATATATATATATATATATATAAAAATATATAAATTGTTGGCGCTATATAAATAAAAGATAATAATAATAATATATAAATATATATATATATATATATATATATATAAATGTAAAGAAATATATAAATATATATAAATAAATATATATAAAAATAAAGAAATATATATATATATATATATAAAAATAAATATAAATATATATATAAATATATTTGCATATTTTACAAATGATTGACTCATCTAGTCTGTCCTTTCCAATCTTACTTGGTCATTTGTTACTTTGTCTTCACAGTAGCCTTACAGCTAATGCATACATGCTTACATTTGGAATATATCTTGTATTCTATAGGATTCTATCTGTGGCTATGGCTGCTATTCAAACACTTCTCATTCACGGAGAGTGCCAGTTGTTACCAAGTCCAAAGTGATTAATATGTTCAAAAGCAAAACTACTTATAGTACCATCCATCTTAAAGTGCGGAGATGGTGGCAGTCTCTCTAAGATGCCAATTTAATCAAAGGTCACACTAGAACACAGTTCAAGGCAATGAGTTTATTGATGGGCTTTACAATAGCAAACACGCTCAACAGAGTAACAAGAGATGCTTTTCTTGAAGGTTTCAGTTCTGCCACACATCAAAATTCTATTAGGATTTGAAATACAGAGAAAAGACACAATAACCGGAATGAAATTAAATTGGCCCTTTTAAAATGTAATCGCTCATTTGTGAAAACAGCAGCTTTGGCTTCAGATTTTTTCTGATGGAAGGAGTGACAAAAATTAAAGAAAATCCTAATAGAAAAATATTTCCAGAACCAGATAAAACAATATTTTCAGCAATAACATTTCTTTATTAAGATTGGGAAAGTAAAATATAAATGGTAACGTGCAGTTTCGGAAATCATTAGAGCGTGAATGATTAGTTTGATTTTATGGTACCCCGGTTTAAAAATATAGAAACGCAGGCATAGAATTTAATGGCTGATAAGACCCTTCAGAATATACATTTTTGTTTCCTGCTGTAAAAATTCAAATTTTTCTTTCGTGAGTCTTGTTTTATAAAAATAAAATTATAAAAGTGATCTGGAAAGACTAAGGACTAAGACTCAGTATGTATAGCTTGGAGGAAAGAAGAGAGGCATAAACATATAAATACTGGAATACTGGAAAGTACAGGAGAGAAGTTTATGCAACAGGAGGAGAAATGTTACAAAAAGAGATCATAATCTAAAACTAAAGGCTTCGAGGCTTAACGTAACGAGAGGGTGGTAGAGAAGATAAACAGCCTTCCATCAGAAGGTAGACGTAAATACAGCGAGGGATAGGCATATGGCTCCTGAAGCTTAGACCAATGGCTGATTAGATGGCAGACTAGATGGACTGAATGGTCAAATTCTGTGTTTTATCCAGAATAACCACATGCCTGTCCCATGTTTTTGTCACATAACCAAAAACTTAACTCAGACGATACTTCGTTTCACATTATATATATATATATATATATATATATTATATATAATCTCCACATTCTGGGAACGAAGACCGTCAAGAAATAAGATAGCTGGATCTCATCCTTACCTTCCTGTCAATGCAAGCCACAGAGCGCCCAGCAAAGAAACTAGCAAGATTCCGCTTTTTGTTCACGTCGTCACTGAGGATGTCCTCCCAGCGTCCATTTCGAAACTTAAACAGCTTATCGGGGTAAGTAGCCATACCTGCAAACGGATGAAAACAAATTGTAAATTCTCTGTGTACATCACGTGTCCTTTGTAAAAAGCAATGCTGAGTGTGACCGACGCATTTCACTCCTACCCATCATAAAAATATTTTTTTTTTACCCCATGTACATATTTAACATTTAACAGTTATCTTGTTCAGTGTAGACAGGGGTTATTTTTCTTTAGCATCATTCACATACACTGTACATATAACTGAATTCCAAGAAGTGTGTAAAGCCATCAAGAAAAATACCATAGAAAGCGATTCAGAAAAATACCTGAAGTGGTTAGTATCGTGTGTGTGTGTTATTTTTTTTTGCTTATTTTACATCCATCTTTTGCAAAAAAAAATGTGAGGTCTGATGACAAAATAAAAACATTTGAGTCCGGTTTACCACCATTATAAAGAAAATACATATTATGTTATTCACTAGACCATGAGTAGGTTATTTCATTGACAGTACTATGCATTGTCAGCCACAACAATCTCCTGCATAATAAATAACGATAGACCTATATAATACATCATATATTTTTTTTATATAATATTATAGGTCCAGAATATGCTATGGATTAGGTATAGCCCTGAGATGGGGTATGGGAGGGAGAGTATGGTGTTGGTTAAAGATCCCTGGATTGAGAAGTGAGAGCAAGAGAAAGACAAAGAAAGTCATGGTTTGAACAAGACAGCCCTGAGTTTTGCAGGGCAGTCCTGCTGTTCCACTGTCTCGCTTTTGTAGGATCATGGGCAAGTTAGGAAGATCCTCTGATCTCCACTGACTGGGCCAGGAAGCTATAAAATTTATTAAGGCTGAATGTCCATGTGATGCTCTGAAGATGACCCTTCCTAAGTGGTTCTTCAAGTAAGATGGGCAGGTGGCCTGGCCCGAATCTTCCATTGGTCCCACACTGGTCTCCTGATTTGGACACCTAAAATGTTGAGGGTATGCATTCAGCACCTGAACAGGGCAGCAGAAAATGTAATTAAAATATGTTGGTGCAATACACAATTAAATTATATTATATTCTAAATCACCACTTCACTATCCTGTTACTACCACTGCATTCAATGGACAGCTGGGCCATTGTCCTGTATCTTAACTTAAAATGAGCTCAAGTTTCCCAACGTCCCCTGATCTCCAAATTAGGTCAAAAGGGGATAATTATTGAATATGACGCTTTTCAAAAAGAGTAATTTAATGGTAAAAGATCTCTACCTTGTAACTGTTTGTACTACTGAGAATGTCTCCCGCTACGGACTCCAAGGGTCAAAAAAAGGAATAATTCCCAAAGGAATAGCTCATGTCTCTTCTCTGGTGCTTAAAGTGTTAAATTAAAGTAAAACACCAAAACACAGCAGGGAGGAAACAAACCGATGTTCCAGAACAGAGAGTGCAGTATTCATCATCACATAAACTGACCAAGATCAATGTTAGTCATCCCCGAGTCTTGGGAGCATATGGTTTTGGACAAAACATTTTTTTTTGCTATAATGGACATTTTTCTATTTCTTTGTGATATGTTAGACCTTGTTATTAGGTCTTTTCACCAGCTGGGAGCAGACATTTATAAAAGATTATTTTCAGTCTTTTTTTTACAGCTCTTTTCAGTCTACAGCTCTTTGATAAATTTCACTATTATTTTTAATGCCACATGGACTACAGCATGGTAAAAAAAGCCAATTTTATTTTCAAAAATGTAAAAAAGAAAGTTTATTTGTGATTGATAATTACATTTTTACTGAAAAACCTCCCAGGAAAAGTACATAAAAACATCAGCTGAAATATATCATGACTGGGGGAAAAATGTTTCTCCCAACTTACCTGAAATGTAATCAGATGTATTTATGGATCTTTCCTATAAGAAGTGAGGCTTTACCTACACAAAGCGTGTACTGTGCTGATATCTAAGGGCCTTGGAGGGATCAATGTCTTTCAGAACTCACTTTATAAGACGTACAATAAGAGGTGAAAAGTGGAGAATATTTTCTAAGAGATGACATCAGCCAGTCCTCTCATACAGAATAAAGCAATACCTGTCCATATAAAACATTACTTGTACAGGAATTTGTTAAAGGGATACTTCAGTCTTCATATGCACCTTAATGTACATGATAGCCAAACTGCAGACATGTGCAAATGTGCCAAAAATGATTCGGACACATTTTTCGGCACGTTTTTGACCCATTAGCTTTACGGGAACAAATATTGTTTCTCGCCCAAGCCATTCGGCAGAAAATTAGGGGGCATTTTTAATTTCGGGAACAAATTATGTTGCCTGGTGCCCATATTCTCTCTCACTCACTCTCTCACACTCCGTCAAAATGATGGCACTTGGGTGATGTCCTCTCCCCGATCCTCCAAATCGGGGTAGGGGATGTCACTAGAAGCGCTGCCATTTTGTCATTGGTTCAATCTGGGGCAAAATGATGGTGAAGTCTCCCGATTGGAGGAACAGGAAGGTATGTTCCCCTTGGGGTTATGTCCTTAGAGATGCAGATGAAGATAGACTATTGCAGATTGATGATAGAAGAGAAAAGAGAGACGATAAAAGATGAAAAAGGTGCAGAAGAGGAAGTGGTTGGCACAAGTGAAAGTGGCTGGCAGGAAAGGTAGGGAAACATTTAGAGAGGGAGTGAACAAGAATGAGAGTCAGAGTGTGAGTAAATGCGAACCCACATATTTCGGACGGAAATTCTGAGCTTTTTGCTTCAGTTTTGGCCGATTCTTGGGGGGAATCTGGCTTTGTTTTTCTGATGTCATTGAGCGATCTGCTAACATCACAGGCATTCGCGCTGACGTCACGGGACACAGCCCCATTTAAAGGGGCATGTCACGATCCCGTGACCTGAAGGATACAAGGTTGTCGACCCAGAGAACAGGAGAGTTCCCAAGTATGCATAGAATTTTAAGATTCTGTAATAACACAACTATGAGCAGGTTTGGGCATCTTGCAACCATTAGTCGATAAATTACTTATAATTCCACTAGCGGCAGTCTTTCTCAGGGCCCTGCTTACCTTTAGTTTCTGTGAGTCCAATTTGTAACGTTATGCACCACTTGTTACGTCCTGTTGACCTATAGTACAGCATCGCAGAATATGATGGCGCCATATAAATCAATAAACAACAAACAACAACAGACTTGGCTAATTTGCACGAGCAACTCTATTACTTATAAAGGAATTTCTCTTGATCAGTACACTAAATATTTAGTGCTATCCACCCACTTCTATGTATTCTACAGTAAATGAAGGCAGGCTGGTTTTAATAACTAACGGAATTTGATCGCCTAGCCCTGAGCGACAATCTCAAAATGTGAAAATTCTCTCAGGATAACGTAATGAACCTGTAGACTGATTTACATATCAGAGATAGCATAATCTCTTAATACAATAAAAACACAATTACACTTGATAATTCAAATACACCCCCATTGCCGTATTAAACAGACCCCCTGAACACAGGTATGCTTTCAATACTAAGAGAGATGGATCAATAGGGGGAATTAAAATGCTTTGAATGGCCGGTAGAGGGCAGAGCTGAGGTTGCTAACAAATGGCTACAATGATTTATCTTTCGGGTGCTGATGAGAGCTATAAGCACAGTTTTCAACGTCTATACGTTGTTTTTCCTAAAGGAAAAGCACAGATAAGCACAAAATGTGGCTTTTACAGAATGAACGCAGTATTTCATATATTTAATGTTATATAACATTGTTATAAAATGATAACAATAGTCTATTAAACAACGCTAGATTTATTTGTAGGCATTTATATCACATGCAGTAATGTATATAGAGAGTTAGTATGGGGATAGCTCCATCAAATAGATTGTAAGCTCGCATGAGCAGCAGTTCTCCTGTACTAAAATGTCTTAATGCGTGTTACAATTATTGTCAATGTTATATTGCCTTTGTTAAATATTATGAATGTCATCTATTGTAGCAGCGCTCTAAAATCTCCTGGCACTACATAAACAAGTGTAATGTAATAGTGCTCCAATGCATATACAGCTGTGCACTACAACTCCCATGATTCTCAGCCAGATGTGCTCTAGTATACCTGCACACAAGATATCTCAGGGGCTGAAATGCAGGCAGCTATTCCATGTATTTACTTTTTAAGATTAAGTCTCAGTTTATTTTTTCCGAGAATAAGTCTCTAATCGCAGCAGTGAAGCTGTGCAGCCAAACTGGTCATTTGCCAAAGTAAGAATTTACACGAAGTGTTCTTATTTTATCCACTTTATCCAAGATAATTGCTAACAATATTCTCATTGACAAATAATTGCGTATATAACACACACAGGCATTTCACAGAAATTATGGAAAGGTCACTGTTTTGTGAGATTTATGGGATCTACATAAATTAAGAGAAATGTCATGCCATTAAGGGAGACAGTGCACAAAAATGCTTTGTGTTGGTAAAATGACAGTTTACGTATATAGACATTTTATTCTTTAACTATTGCTAGACTTAAGGAGCAGTGGGTTTGTGCACTATAGCTACTGGATTACAGGACTCAAAACTGCCTAGGTCACCGCTATCACGCGTCACTGTGCACCGCTATCACACGTCACTGAACCGCTGTCACTCGTCACCGCGCACCCGTCACTGCGCACCGCTGTCACACGTCACAGGGCACCGCTATCACTCGTCACCGCGCACCCCTGTCACTGTGCACCGTTGTCATGCGTCACTGTGCACCGCTATCACGCGTCACTCTGCACCGCTGTCCCGCGTCACTGTGCACCGCTGTCACTCGTCACAGCTTTTGCTCCTAGTATGTTATGGTTGATACCCCTGCTAGGGTGACCACATGTCCCGGATCGCCCAGGACAGTCCCACAATGGGAATTCTTTAATGCAATGGACTCGTTAAAGTAAGTGTCCCTGAATGGCAGTTAGGAAATGCGGTCACCGTAACCCCTGCTTGAATGCAGGTGACCATTTAAGTGTATATTTAAATAATGACAAGGCAAGGTTTCCATTACGACCAGTTTTGAATAACTTGTTTGGTGAACCACTACATAGATAGGTATACATATACATACACACATATACATTCACACACAATCTCAGTCTATCGGGTGTATAACATTGGGTGGTTATTACGATATACAGATCGGAGCAAGTCAACAGTGTTCTATTTAGCTGCTGCCGAACGCCAAACTAAAATCCCCACAATCCTCAGTCACAAGAACTTGGCTGAACACCGGATGGCCACTGGTTATCCATCAGTGTCCCTGCCGAAAGGAAATATGTCATCTTTATGAAGGGTTCCCTTTAAAGAGCCGATATTACGAGGAGTCCAGAAACCTCTCTTATTCTTCATTTATATGCACTGCAATATTGATTTTTTTTCAGAGAACTGAAAATTGAAAGCAAAAAAAAGTATCTAGGGATTTTTAAAAAAATATTATTAGAGAGTATTATATATTAGAGAGTGAACAAAATAAATAAATATCTAATTTTTAGACAGACAAATCCACATTTGCTGTGAGCAAGTATGCCACATGCAGCCATCATTCATTCAGTCCACCAAATGCTATCTGGTTTTCCAATTCCTTGTGCATAAAATATGGTGTCTGGAGAATTTTAGAATTATGTCGTGCAAAATAGTAGCTGCCATATTGATCCCAGAGAAAAACAAGCTGCTGGTTGTGAGCTATATATTTCCTTTCCAGGTGAACAGCTCTGACTTGCATATAGATTTACTAAATGGCATGATGGCAAGACTCAACAGACCATGGAGGAAGAGGGCAGCTGCAGCGTTGCAGCTTCTACATCAGGTAAGTGCTCTATTCTTTTATAATGTGTTACTAGGTATACTTAGTTCTGATTCCTATTAATAATCCTGATTTATGAATTAAGTAACAATGCTGTAACATGACCATCAATGCTCTCTCAGGATTTCTTTGAGAACCACTGTCCTAGAAAAAATTCAGGGTACCCAGCGATGTATTCTGCCCTAGGCAACGGGGCCAGGGGGCGGCAGCCCCTCTGCCGCATAGCAGGAAACCACAGGCTCCCTAAAAACACTTAAACTAAACGGGCTGGTTAAAAGGAAAGTCACCATACTGAGTAGGTGATCTTGCCGATGTCATTGAGTGGTCTCCCTGACATAGCAGGTGGTCCGCTGACATCAGTGGGCGGTCCTGCTGATGTTGCGTGCCGAGTTGTTGGGTGAGCGGCAGCGCGTTCCTCCGATCTGGAATTTCTCGGTATCTCCTGTCAGCTAAGAACAGAAACTAAGACTACAATTCGCACAGGCTCACCAAAATTGGACAATGGAAGACTAGAAGAACGTTGCCTGGTCTGATGAGTCTCGATTCCAGCTGCAACATTCAGATGGCAGGGTCAGACTTTGGCATAAACATGAAAGCCTGGATCCATCCCGCCTTGTATCCATGGTTCAGGCTGGTGGTGGTATAATGTTGTGGGGGACATTTTCTTGGCATACTTTGAGCCCCTTCGTACCAACTGAGCATCGTTTAAATGAGACAGCCTACCTGAGTGTTGTTGCTGATCATGTTCATCCCTTTATGACCACAGTGTAAACATTCTTCTGATGGCTAATTCCAGCAGGATAATGCACCGTGTCACAAAGCTCACATCATCTCAAACTGGTTTCTTGAACATAACAATGAGTTCACTGAACTCCAATGGCCTCCACAGTCTCTGAGGAATGTTTCCAGCACCTTGTAGAAAGTATGCCACGAAGAATAAAGGCAAAAGGAGGTCCAACCTGGTACTAGCAAGGTGTACCTAATAAAGTGGCCAGTGAGTGTATATTCTAAATCAAGACAAGACCAAGGACTGAATAAGCTTTGAGTCTTCACAGAGGGGAAAACTGGCAGACTAGATGGGTCAATGGTTCTTATCCAACGTCAAGTTCTATGCCTCTTGATTGCTTTCCATCAACCCCTTGATATACAGCTCATACATAAGACTTTGTAATGCTTTCACATTGCTATGGGCTGCCGGCAGTAGCTAAGTGGTTAATTATGTTCTAGCAATCAAATAGCTAGACGCTTTCCCTAATCACACATGATTGAATTTCATGTTAGAATATATTCCACTGTTAATTGGCCCCAGATTCCTTGCTAAACATGGCTGAAGACTTTCAAATTACATGGAAGTGCATGTACGAGAGAATGATGGGGGTCTATTACATGGTGGAAGTATGTTATAATTAGCACATCTCAAGAGCACGTTATACACCTGTAGTCATTTTTTTAATCATACGCTTCAAAAAGTAGGGAAATATCATACCGGCTTAGGAAAACTAGCAGTATACAATTCTAAAATCATCTTACGTGTGTGGTTTTTGAAAGGTGCTGTTCTGATTACTTTTAAGTAAATGCAGCATTAGACATATAATTTCCACTACTATTAAATGCTCACACTTTTCACACAAAAAAAAATATTTCTGGATCATGTCAAATTTTTTGTTGTATTCATAATTTTAGCTGGGAACACTTAATTGCCATGTGACATACAGTAAAGGCTGCCATTGCCATAGAAAATAAAAAGATTTCATTTTCATGGGATTAAAGTCAGAAATAGTAAAAACGACTATGGTTTAGAGAACGCAATGTAAGATTTTTATGCCTACAAGGTATTTATAGATATTAATGAAAATCACTACAAATACTGGAAATACTATTAAACACCATTAACGTAATTGTGTTCCATTGTTACATTAATAGAGCAATGTGGGGATTTAAATACAGACAAGATGAGAGGGGGGGTAGTATTAGAACAAACAGCACCGTGATCCGAGATCAAGTAGGTGTGGGAGATATCTGTGTACTGGTTAATTTTTTTATTTGTCTGCAATGTAACATCCATTACTGCCAAAGGCTACTCAACCGTTTCTCTTGGAACAGCACAAAATACAATAAACAACAAAATCTTGTACATTAACCATGGTTACGTTTTTTTTTTTATGTAGTTAACGTACATGTTACACCAAATGAAGATCACGATGTTCTTTTAAGATTTTAAACTTAAAATGGGGATTTGTACATTTACAGACAGGGAAGTCGCATACGGTATTCAATCAATGTGCCAATGGGCTAAATTTCAGCAAATGTTACGATGTTTACAAAAAAGGAAAAACCTCTGGGAAATATAAATCATTTCTCCAGGTTACAAACCAGAGCATACCAAAGATTTCTCTACTTGAATGTTTCCTTGAGGATTTCGACCACAAATCCTTAATGGGCAACCATTTAAGGTTGTTGTGCTGAAACGGAACAAATTATTCATTTCCTTGGAGTTTTTTTTTTTCTACATTTACTACAAAACTTTTACTTTATTGAAAGAGACAGTTAACTGTCCATAACAACCCCGCTACAGAAGAAAGGATAATAAACTTTTATGGGAATATAAAAAATGTAGAACATACCTAAGACAGAAGATGCAACCCTACAGCTGCCATCTTCCTCCATGGTCTAATGATTCTTGCCACTTATTGGCTACTTGAAGTACCCAATCAATGGAAGGGAAACGTTTCCATTGAAAACAATGCGACCGCCTTCCATGCATGTATAGAGGAAGCTGAATGGTTCAGCCAAGCATCTCCTGGACGGAGAATAGCTGAGGGCGTGAAAAGGAGAAAGGCATACGGGACACCCACAAAACATCAGGGTGGCAAAGTGCTACAGTCTACATTCCGCAACACTGGATGTAAATACCATATTTTGTATTGTTATTTTGTAATGTTATATATAGTAAAAATTAGGATTAGTAAAAAAATACATTTTTGTGCATACGAACAACCAGCATTTCCTGAAAAGCCCTTTTACTATGCAAAATGCTTCTAAAATAGTTATACTTTAAGGATGTATTTAGTAAATTACAATATTGGTTTTTTTTTGGTAGAAGCGAGATTAAATAGATTTCCACAGTTATGGCCTTTACATGAACTGCCTGCCTAATCAGATCATGCCCTTTATATAAATTTGCTTTTTTTCTCTGGCATTTTTCCTATGAAACAAATTGTACCGCAGGGTGGGATTTAGAAATCGCTATAATCATAGAGGACAAAAATAAGCTCCTAATACGAGTAACAAATATGGAAATCTCAACCAAATGAAACGCACGCATCCAACAGTATAAAAAGGTGCAATTCCATTTTGGAAGAACTATTTATCATTTACATAATAAAAGAAACACACACAACAGTTTACCAACTTCGACCACTATTACACATTATATAAAGCAAACAGAGAGCAACGTTCTTCCTGGTAAACAAGTCGATAGAGCAAACAAAGTCTGTTGCATCTCAATTTTGTTTTCTTCTATTAACCATCTCTGTATTACACAGAACAATTGTAATGCATACAGAATGCTTCTCATACGCAAGCTATGGGTCCAGGACAAAGGGGGCTAAAAGCTGGCGAGCTTTAATATCTCAAACACATGCTGACACATCACTCCTGGATTATACGGGGATGCATTCAAATCGTATACAATGTAGGAGCGATGTAGATACTTACTGTAGGACTATAATCTCTACATCATTATTATTACTCTATGAGGGTTAAAGGGAAACTCCTGCCTTTAACTATTTGTAGTGTCCCTCTAGCAGATGCATGGGGGGGATTCTGAAGAACACCAAGATATACTCACCGTTAGTCATCTGCAGCCCTGGTTCAGTGAACTTAAAATATGGGATATCAGGGGAGGAAAGAGGGACACAGCAATTGGTGCCCAAAAAAGACTGTCCTTCCAAAAGAGTAGAGGTGGGTAAGCACTGCTACTAACCCCTGTAGACTCATGAATGTGCGCATGTCCTTCTGGACACTTGGAGGCCAAACAACTGTGGGGAAGAAGTGTTAAGCTGCACATGGTTGTTGCTCAATTTTGGCTCAATGTTCCTCCACCCATAGTGTATGGTCCAGCGCAAGTAAAGTGGAATAGTCAAGAGGAATCACCTCTACTCAATGAGACAGAAGCGGTTAAGATGTCGAAATTATAACAGTACTCCCCAAACATATACAGGCTGGCTGTGTATCTCTTATGAGGAGCACACAGCAACATGGCAGAAAGAATGGAGATTAGGGCAATATTCGTATATAATTTACCTCTACTACCTATGCCTCTCTGATTTAGGAGACAATAAGAAGAGTGACAAGTAGTGTGTACAGCCTCATCAGGCTTGCTTTTACCATGACGTGGGGGTCCAATGCTGTAGAAAGTATCAGCATACAAGTGGCAGTTTTAAGCCGTGCCAATATGTAGCGAGGGTACACTGATTGCACGCTGCGTTAGACATTAATACCGTTAGCCGTCAGACCCCTCTTGAATGCCATGTCACCGTCACCCTGAAATAAGCTGCGGGGACAGCAGACCCGCACAGACTCTGCGTGAAGTTTACTTTGGTGTAGACCAGTATTCTTAATCTGTTCCTGTCTCTGTCCCTGCGCTTGCTTGATTTCAATAGAAAAACTGCAAAAAATGAAAGCATAAAAGGCTGAATGGGGAATGAGGAAAAAAAACTCATTAAGCTAAATAGCAACAGTCAAACTATGCCTTGTAGATCATAAAAGACAAAAGAAAAATCAATACAAGGCCCATTGCAGCGGGAATGTGATCGGTTGATTTAGGATGAGTAGGGCCTCTGGCGGCAGGACCCGGGGTAATTAGGTGTGTCAAAGAGACAGAGAAATAGCTACGCGATGACGGCTGGATTAATAAAGAGCCAGAATCTGCATCATTCGGAGTAACTGATAAAATATGCCAATGGGTTATCGTGAGGCTATGCAATACTAAACATATTTCAAAATGTTTTAACTATTTATTAAATAAAAAAGAATTATTTTTATCTCTATTACGGTCCTCTTTTGTCTGCGGTGAGTTTGGAGTCATTGGCGGTGGTCGGGAACCCCAAGAGGGGGGGTCTGCGAGTCTGGTGCAGCAAAGTCCTACGGAGGCTGAAGTTTCACAGCAAGCGGGAGATCTGAGGGAAAGACCTGTAATGAGCATACATAAACTATGGAACGCGTGAGTGCCATACCTAATCTAATCACTTTTTGACACTATTTTATGTGAAATTCACACCATATGAGGAGGGGAAGCCACACGATTAAAGTGTTGCTGGCATAAAATGGAGAGCGCAGGAATAGTCACTTTATTTTTTATTTTTTTGTGTGACACTAAAATTTACTGAGATCTGACTGTGTGAATGTGATTTCATCTTACATCACCTTTTCCTGCAGGCGGATGTAAGTGCGAGGCGCATCTATACAGAGTTATATATACAGAATTATATGCCAAGTTGCCCAGGGATTCAGAGGATGTAGCTGTCCTTCTAACCCTGTGATCTATACACTGAATCCGGGTTTCTCGTATGACACTGGATATGGAAGCTAGGAATTAATGAGAGCTCTATTTGAACACTAGTGAATACAATACATGCGTTCTTCCTATTACTCTGAGTAGGATTTTCCATCAATCTTAATAGAATGGACACCCAGCAGTGGTATTTATACTGTATATACATACATATATATATATATATATAGTAACTAAAAAGAAAGAAAGGCCAAATTGTATGACTATGAATGACAAAATGCAAATTAGAAGTTAAAAATACATTCCAGATTTGTCAATATTTTCAATGTCAGATTTCCAAGCATTTTTTAGGTGCATTAGAATAGGAATGATTACATTGAGAGTATGAACCATCGCGCACAGCCAAACCTTCTCAGTATAAAATGATAGAGACAAGTTGGTGATAGCGCTATTAAGAGTACTGGGCTAAGAGACTGCACTTAGATAGGTATATAAAATGCCGGTTTAATATACTATTTAAATAAAACAATATATGATAATAATATAGTATTGACATCCAGTATAAATAAATGAATAAAAAGTGCTTGTTCTGCGTCAATCGCCTGACGCGTTTCGCCGGCAGATTTCTTCAGAGATGGAGTTTAGACTATACAAGCACTAACACTACTGGCTGGGAATAGTAGTGGAATTTAATACCTAATGTAGTTAAACTGATAATTCTTAGCTATGAGGAGAAAAGGACAAAGATTTATTTTAGCTTTAAGCTGTGTTTGTGTGGGCAGCGATAGATAAATAAGACATAATTAATTCATGTAGCACTTATTTTGAGATGAGTTCTGCAAGGGATGTAGTAATTTAAAAAAGTATGTAAGGATGTTTTGTTCCCACTAATTCAGTGAAGAAAAGAATAATATGTAAGCGATGAGACATTATATAATAATAATAAAATGAATACAAAAGTGAATACAAAAAAACAGAAAAGGACAATGGAACGATATACATTAATGCTGAATTTATAATTAGAAGGATCGCTCGCCCAAGGGCAAAAGATGTCCTTGAACAGGGCAGGATATCTGGATAGATTTGTGCTGAGCATAAAAAAATACAATAACGATAATATGCAGTTGACTAATAGAATTACCTACTTTTTTGGCAACTTTATTATCTTGTATTGTCTAAACTCTACCTGTGAAGAAGCCCGCTGGCAAAAACGGGTCAGGTGATTGACGCAGAACAAACCCATCGGAAATAAAAATCTGAATAACTATGTTGATGCCTCCTCAAAAAAAAAATCACAAGTCTATAAGTAGAAGAGTTCCAAGAGCATAGGCATACGGTTCTCCATGACAATGGTTGAAAGTCCTAATGCAAATCATACTGGAGGATACACGGTTCTTTTGAGTTTAGGATCAAGAACGACTCTTGTGTTGAAAGAGGGTCAATAATGTACTGCATCCAAATAGTGAAGGAACAGGGAATATTCCAGAACGGGCTGAAGATACCCAACGCAAAGCTCTTTGCTGAAGATGAACAAGGCTCCAAAAAGAACTCTAGGCTTTCAAAGCCCTGCTTCTTCAAGAGATGGTGTTTGATTAAAATATTTGATGAATATATAAGATCTCTAGCTCAGAATATTTAAATGTAGAGTAATAGCATTTAAGGCAGAGGTGACTATATCAGGAATTAGGACAAAGCTAAAGATGGATATTTGAAAATCCTAACCATGTTATAGTGCAATTAATGCTTATTGCAGTCATTTAAATAAATGGTACGGCAATACTACGTACCAAACATTTTTTAAGAGTATATGACAAAGGGTTGTAGAATATCACCAGCATGCTAAGGTTCTGCTGAAAGAAATCGCTGCAACGGAGGGTAAAATTACCTGTAAATCCAGAGAATATTAATGTTGTGAGACAGACGCAAGCAATGGAAAAAAGAAACTTACAGAAGAAATAATAATAAAAAAACATGAATCATATGTTCCGCGAGAGCTGTATTTCAAATAGAATGAAAGATGAAATCAAAGATAGCGATTCAACATCTTCTGGCATTCAGACTCAGTATTAGCTTTGCTATTACATTCATCATTCGGCTCCTAAGTAAATAGCAGCCGGAGGACGAACTTCAAGACGGAGAAGGATGTGGATATTTATACCGGGGCAGGGATGAGTTCACTGAGAGGAGGAATAGTCTCCAGAGGACAATCCGGATGAATTTGCTTAGATGTTACATTAAGGTTGTCATTTAATTTAGGCGTGATCTGGATATAAAAATTACATTAGTAGAGAAAGAATGAAAGATTTGCCCAAAAAAAACTACTTTTGAAACATGTTCCGCGTGGTTTAATAAATCCATTCTAGCTATAGTTCAATTTGTGGGACCTGAAATAGTCCTGTTCTGCAACAATACTTGGCCTTTGCCATTTATGAGAGGGTATTAACCGTTTTAATATTATATATTTCATAATCAAATGCTGGAAGGGAAAAAGAGAGATTAGTTGGGTTAATCTTATTTAGAGAGAGATATGCCACATTTATCAAATATTCTATCACACAATCTGATCACTGGCTTAAAAATAGATACTTCTACTAAATATAGCACAAGGGTCATCAATCATCAGTTTTTACAATAAGAAAAGGAATCTGGATTAAGGGTCTTATGACTAAGTCGTGAAACTCAAGTGTGAACCACGCGGTCCGTTTAATTACAGCTCCTGTAACTTCTGGTAAACATTTCTGGGATTGTGTTGTAGTGGATTTTCTTTATGGTTATTTTGCTTTGGATTGATGTCCCAGGTCTAGTGAGCACTGGTGGCTTCATTTGGAGAAAGGATAAAAGTTCCTGTTCTTTTACTAAGTTATCCTTGAGTTCTGTCTTGGTCTTATATAGTGTGCCGAAAACTTTTACTCATACAGTGTCATTCCAACCTAAACGTTAATATTACCATATTATTTTATCAGACGACTGGAACACGCGGTTATTGGTCCACTAAACGCTACCATGCGTGGGTTCCTTGATTTTAAAAAATATCGGTCCAGCTTTCATTATGCTTTGTTGCAAGATCTTTTGTTTCAGGTATGTCTACATTTTATGGCGTGATGTAAATCGGCCCTGGTGCTAAATAGAGCCAGTTCATTGGTAGATGGCAGCTTTGATTTAGAATGTTACATGGCGCAGGAGACCGTTCATCAAGTTCTACCCTTTTCCGTAGCGCCACACAAGGAATAAATTAGATTCGAAAAAGGGACATAAAAA
This sequence comes from Spea bombifrons, assembly GCF_027358695.1. Taxonomy (NCBI): domain Eukaryota; kingdom Metazoa; phylum Chordata; class Amphibia; order Anura; family Pelobatidae; genus Spea; species Spea bombifrons. The sequence goes on along the minus strand of NC_071097.1, from coordinate 28,328,581 downwards.
AAAGGAAGATTTTATGCTTCTACTTAGTTAGAAAGTACTAAATGATCAAAATTCCCCCAGCTTTAGCATTATTCATTTTTTTGCTAAATCACACATTTGAATGTGCATGTATTGTTACCCGCTGACACAGCTTCAACTTGATGCTGCCAAAATGTTTAATTGTTGGTAAGATTCCTATTTGGTTCTGAACTAAGGGAGGTTCGTAAAAGCTTTTGCATTATTAAGAATCTGCTGCATGTTGGATTCACCAAAATTCATTACAATTGTACCCCGTTGCGTGAAAAACACAGACTATATGTTGATTTGTATAAAAAAGCATTATAATCCTAAATCTTGACAGTTGCTGCGTAAATTAAATGTTAAAAAGTCCATCATTACACTTGGGTTTTTTTTCTCTATGTTAAACATATAACAATTTGTTGTTCAAATTGCTGTTTGAACAGAAAAAAAAAAAAAAAAAGAAAAAAGATCATATAAAATTCTAATTCATTTAATTAGTAACTAGTAATGATAGCATATTTACTTACCCCGGGCAGAGTAGCCCCAGATACTGTATTGGTTGGAAGCAGGAGAGAAATGTAGCTCCACTCCCCGTCCAACAGAAAGAAGAGAACAACCCGGAGACCCAGGGAAGCCGTGCTTCTCTCGGAGACCCCAGATCAACCCCAAAGAGTCCCTAGTTATGTATATATGTGATTAGTAACCTAATTCAGATTAATTACTATGACTATGTTGATAAATGTTGAAAGTCACAATTATATATATATATACACACAATCATATATTGTACAGCGCTGTGGAATATTACGGTGCTATATAAAGCAAGTAATAATATAATCCAAGGGGCTTATTGGGCAAATAGCATCCAATTCCCACCACAGCCTGTACTCGTAGCATTATATAGCACCGTGGCTTTTAGGATCGAGAGACGTTGAAATATCTGGCAGGATACCATGTGGTTAAATAAAAAAAGCTGCCCCAGAGATATTGGTTTTAATACTGTACACAAATCCAACCCATCCCTGTAATGAATCTGAATTCAATTTTTCATGGCCATCCGTTGTTTTAAATAATTGGATATAAAGTTCACTTAATAAAGGCTAAAATCAATAATAAGATATAGCGTTCCTCAAATTTTTACAGCTTTTTATCAAGATGTTTTATGACTCTTTACAAAAGGTTTATTTCGATCATTAAATTTGTTATACAGTTCTCGAGTCTGACCATTAATGAGGGAGACTTTCCATAGCAACGGACATGAGAGAACAGAGATTAAAAGTCTATATAGAATCTTTTCATGTGATAGACTAGCTTTTTTTTTTTTTTTTTTTTTTTCCAATGTTACAGGTGAAAAAACTATAATATGCGAACAGTTTAATTTCAAACACATTTTTACCCCATAAGTATATTGTTTCAGAAATTATCACTGCGCTTTGAAACAAAGGGTTGGCAAAAAAATCTTACGCGGCTGTTTATGAGATAATAGGGGTTCATGGAAACCTGTAGTTTTCAAACAACAGCGTTAGCCATTGCGGTAAGCAAGCGTGACTGTGTGCCTGAGAAACCTATTTACTAGATAGGTTGTGTACTTTTGATTAGCCTGACGTTGAAAGGAGGAAGAAAACTTGTTATATCCAAGCTACCCCCAAATTCTGGAGGGGACAAGAGGTCAAGGATAAGAGATAAAAGGAGCTTGAAAAAGATTGGATGAAATCTGATGCTTAAAACAGTCATTTTTCTCACATCTTGTACGCTTCCAGTTATATACACAAAATACTATGTAACAAATAAAAAACACAATAAATACCTGTTAAAAGTAGACTTCCACATTTGTGTTTTGTGCCAAAGTTTACCGTTTCGTCCAAATAGCGAACGAACACAACATTTGATGAACGAAGAAAAAACAAACGTGCCTACACTAAGAGGAGAATCTCGCCATTTTAATTCAACATCTTCAATGAAAATGTTGGACAGATTTCCAACTGAACCGAAGATGGAGAGGAACATAAAATTTCCCTCAGCGCCATAGTCTAGTTAAAAGCCTAACGTATGAAACCATGTGAATGTTACCTGAACAACTGTCCTTAGGAGCCACATGAGTATTCCTGCTCATTATGTTATCTCTCACTCACTATTAAGTTGCTGGTTTTTGTTGATTGGGTCTGTCAGTCCTTGTAAGAGTGGACAGGGAAGTCTGAGAAATTCAGGACAAGAAATTAATCAGATAATGCTGGGTTTGCTATAGACTATGCAGGGCTGGTGCAATGATTTTTGCCACATATAACATAATTGTGCCGCCTCCTGGATCAACCCCACAAGCCCCTCCCCCTTTGCCACACCAACTTATACCCCACCTCCTCCCCATAGTGACTGCGAGCCACGGCCGTGCTTACTGAATGACCGCGGCCGGCAGCTCACGGCTGCATGCGCCACCTCCAAGTAGGCACCTACTTTGCCTATAGGTGGTGCCGGCCCTGAGGCTATGGTCTATCTCACTTACCTCCCGTGAGCTTAACTTTTAACCAAATGATCTCGAAAACAAAATAGAGCTGTGCTCTAAAAAGAAGAACCAGGGTTCCAAGAGTTTGAATTGTTTCAACAAATACCCTCTTCACGCACCAAGCTGCAATTTGGCTCGGCTGCCATCTTGATGCAACTTAAAACTTTTGCACATAGACCCCGAATAGTCCACCTTCACTGACCTATACATTTGCATAGTGCTATTTGAATAAACAAACTGGTTACAAGCAGGGTCAGGCAGACATTGGGAACAAGATATCCTGCAAAAATACATACACGAAAGTCAGGTACACAAGCACACAAAAGCTGTTCTCTTCTTCCCCCCAGGTTGACAAGGCTACGCAGCTGGGAAACGCACAAAAGGTGAAAAAGCTGCAATTCCTGAATAAGTGTATAAAACTCATTAGCTTTTGTGCAGCGCAGCAGAGTCCGCTTTGTCTACCTTTTCAAGTGAAAGCTTCAAAGCTGCTTAGTTTGCTCAGTCTGCCTTTCTTTTTCCAGCTAGCCTCACCGTCCTCACTTGTTCTTTGAAATCCCTTTGTCCTGGTCACCGTCCCCAATTCCCTCTTTTTTTAACCTATAATATATCGGCATTTAGCAGCGCTGGGTGGCATTGGACCTGCTTAGTGCTTTAATTACAACCATAAAGGTCTGCGCAGTGCAATGCAGCAAATCGGGGTTGAGATACCAAGGGCCATAAAGGACATGATTAAGGAAGTACTAAAACGAAACATATGCCACCATAAAATACTTTGCTTTGAATCGAGGAAAACAATTCAAATCACAGGCAAACCAAGTAGCTTGTGTATGGCATTTAAAATCAGCCCCAACACAACGTGCACGGACGTCCTAAGCGCTATCCCTAGACCTAAACTGCAGTCTATACCTTCTTGCCAAATGAAAACCTCTTAGTTCCACGATGCACCGTCTAATGGAAGCTGATGTGAGCAGCGTATTACGTGAAGATTCTATTTCTGGTTAAAAAGCTTTCAAAGACCATACGCAGGATAGGTACATAGTGTCTATTATACATGGCGCTTCCAGCGGACTCTCAGAAGCTGCCATTATATTAAAAAGAATCAATTCAGGTTAAAATGTATTCTATCTGTTTAGTTCCATGATAAACTGATATTGTGGAATCACACTCACACGGTGTAACCTATAAATTATATTTCTCATAGCATCAGCAAAGCTTTGTCTGCATTTCATATACCTTGATATCAATTTTGTAACAGCTGATGTTGAACTTTGAAGGCTCGCCGTCAATAATAATGGAGGAGAATAATGGATCGCAGCATTATAGCACTGACCCGTTGTGAACCCAGTAAATACTAAAGAAGTAAAGAATGGAATACTGAATAATAAATACATGGCTGGGTTCCTGTTGCGTTAACGAGAGTTAATCTGAGCGACTGTCCATTTTACCATTCCTTTGTGCTTTTGGATGTCCGCGCTGTCATGCTGGAGGACACATGATGTTCGACCCATACCTAGTTTTCGGATACTGGGTTGAGAATTTATGCCTACATAATCCCTGACGTTGTGAGAGTATAACTATGGATTTGGTTTAGATTTCTCTTCTGTTCGATCACTTTGCATCATGTTATATAATAAAAACAAACTTTTAACATGTCTATTTGTTGAAAGCCTTCTTACGTTACAGCATTTTTTTTTCACACTTTTGCACAGTACTCTATCTCCTTTTCTCAAAAGCAGGCAAGTGATCGACCAGTCTTGGCAGATAATTGTCATTCTTGCAGTCTGCCATGTGTCCTCTCCAGCCATCAACTCAACATTGTTGGCCAACACTATTGCGACAGATTTTGTGACTATGAATATGTATGAATATGCCTGCAGAGTGTAGATCAATGCTCTGCTTTCTGGCTTGATAACGGTCTCTTGCTCCGTACCGGTTGCTATCGTTTTGTTTTGTATCCAGTCTTGTCTTAGCCCTTGCTTTTCCTGTACTTTTGCCTACTATACTCTTTGATCCCTCGTTATGATTGTCAACGTGATTACATTCCCGGCTGTATTATTACTTTGAAGCCTTTATTATTGCTTCTCTATTGATTTGTTTGTTCGCCCCAGCAGTTCCAAGTTTTCCCAGTTGACTAGTTCTGGTGCGGGCAGCCAAGCCAACGCGATGACTCAACATCTAGAGGGGGCTGTAGTTCTAGATTTACAGTCATGCATAACAATATTTAAATGTACATTTTTATTTTTAGGCAATACATTATTTTTTTTCTTCTAGCAGATTGTGTACCTAAACAAAGTTTGTGCCATTTTGTAATGAGGCATGCAACTTATTCCATATAGCCACCAATGCATGTTATGAAAAATATATAATTTTGTCACAGAGCTGTTCTATTACATTAGAGCTAAAAAAAAAAACCATCCAAAAATTGGTAGTATTTTCAACAGCGCAGCATATTATACTCTCATTACTATAGACATATGTTTCCAAATTACTCTACTCTTCAAAAGAGAAAATCGGTGGTAAACAGCTTTTTTTATGTGTCTATTGCCAAATATTCACACAAGACTGATGGTGGTTCCTGCGAGTTCTGAAGCTTGCAACAGATAAATCCTGATTGCTTCGAAAGAATACTTTGCCCTGTTCCTTACACAGCAGAATCAAAATTGGTAATCTGGATACAACACCGTGATCCGGTCACATCGTGTCAGAATGGAATTTTATTTTCAAGGCATGATTCGCTCAACCTTCGGAAAACCACTGAACAAACATCCTTTACGATCGCCTAATTTCACACGATCCTCCATTTGCTTGAAAATCGTATGAGCAAATATTCCCCAACCAATATATTTAATGCTATCCCTGTGTAGGGCTAAACCACAATATAGTACAGCGTTCTGCAGATAAATGTCAACATAATATATTTGTTGTACAACAGACATATTCTTTGTCTTTTATATTGTCTGCTAAACCTCACTTGATGAGAGCATGTAACAAAGTCCTTTCTGGCTCAAGAAAGTAATGTACCGTATTGGCTCGGATATAGGCCGCCCCCGTATATAGGCCGCACCCTAAAAGTTTGGTGCTTTTTTAAAGAAAGTTTCTCTCATGCTCTCTCGGTATGTTTCTGTATCTTCTCTGCTGACAGTTTCCCCATCTCTATACTGCGCAGCTCCGCACCTGACCTTGCATCGTCTTGGTCTTCTCTCTCTCCATTCTTCTTCTGCTGCTCCAAAAAAAAGTCTTCATTTTTTATCTGCTTTTCCATGGTCAGTGAGATAGGGACATAACCTCTTGGTAAACTTCCACAAAATGCCAGCGCTCCCAGGCACATCCTCTCTCACAATTTGAGAATCGTCAGACTGCGGAGACTAAAGGCTCCACCATTAAGCTGATGTTTACTGACTGTTAGTTCAGGCAAAAGGAGGAGACAACGTGCCCATCCGGATCCTCCAGTTGGGGGAAGGATGTGTTTGGAAGCACCCTCTACTGCGATCCTCTAATCAGCGGATAGGATGTGCCTTGAAGCTCCGCCATTTTGCAGAAGTGAATCGGGGGTCATGTCCCTGTTTTCAAACTGAGAAGCAGATGAAGACTTTTTGGAGCAGCGGACAAGGACAGAAGACAGAAGAAAGAACAAGAAGATGCAAGACAGACACATCACTTAATACATAGAACTGGCCCGTATTAACTATTTTTCCATTGATGCAACATAAATGTATTCAATAGATTAGGTCTGATTTTTAAAAAGAAATGTTTCCAATGGGAAATAAACATCTAATTTAGAGAGTTTTGTTTTTAAAAAACATTTACAAAAGTAACATTTGCTTGCATGTGAAAACTGCACCTGAGCTCCATCCACAAAGAAAAAAAAATGCTGAGAAAGCAGATGTGATTCTGATTCGTAACTGCATGAGGATGTCAATGAATCAATTGAGTCACTCAACTGAAAAATTAGCTCAAGACTTAAAAGGTTCCTTCACACAGAGAAGGTCACAAAGAGCTACATGGACCCTGTCTGACAGTCTTCTAAAAGTTACTTTTAAATTATTCCTCCATACACCTGCAAAATTACATGTAAATCTGGTAAGGGTGACAGTGTTGGATACATGACATATAACACTAAAGAGAGGTTCTCAGGTGGCCTCCAGGTCTGTTGGAAGAGGTGATCAAAACCCAACAGTTTCCACCCTGGATAGTGGGAAAATACATCCCCAGGGAAAGCTTGTAAATGTAACAATGTATATAATATATTCTGGGTCCCTGTGGTGAAGTATCTGGAAGGGTAAGATGGGCCGGTTCCTCCTCCCACCACTAATGCTTCTCCAGGTCTGGTTCTAGGTTTGATTAAGGTTCATTGCAGCCACCTGTAATGGAACAATGTAGGGCAGAGTAAGAATCGACCCTGGACAAGATTTGGTTCTATGGGAGCTGAGAGAGACTGCTACACTGTATCCTTAATTTGTTATAATATATTTGATGGGTAAGCAGTGAAGCTGCAGATAGGAATTGCTCAGAAGGGCAAGCATTTTGATGATTTTGTCTTTGCGCTGTATCCACCGACTTCCCATGGGTGCGCCATGAGTGTTTGCATGCACGGCTACAATAACATAGCTATGGCTATTTCCACAAGCAACCACCTGAAACCCAAGAAACATCTTAATTCCAAGACGTATAACTACATGGAACTCAACAGATCTCTTCCTATAATAGCCTGCGACTGTACATGCTTATCGTTTATGTTCCTACATGTTTTCAGAACACATTTAACTTAAAATGTAATTTCTTGGAATCATCTGAATGTTTCCGGGGAGCACAGAATAGAATACCGGTTAACTGTATGCTACATTTACAGAGAACCTGGGTTTTTTCTATATAGAATCCTACTAGTCTTCAAAGCGCTACAGCACAAACCCTGATTGTTGTCTTTCATGATGAAGAGAGACATATATCGGTTTTCTTTAATTTAACCTAATTTCCAGATTATTGCGGAGATCTTTGAAGTTGTGAACCTATTTGTTTCTTGCAGACGAATCACACTGAAAAAAAATGATTTGGCCGCTGCCGAGCTCCTTATCAGCTCCCCTTTAGCAAAACAACAGAAGCTCATCTGGGTCTTATCTGGGTTCAAGACAGAGATTATCATTACATTGGGATCACGGTTAAAAAACACTTCACTTTAGAAGGTTACAGCGGACTACAGTATGCTCAGGGTGAGATTGTGAGATTTAAGTTTCATCGGGAACAAGCAAAGCTCTCAAAAATCTGAGACAGAATAGCCAAGAGAACAGTAAGGTCAGGAAAGCAGACCTGGAATCAAACAAGCATTAGCTGCACAAATGTATCATCCATAACAAGGAGGTGCTTTGGGATGTCTGATTAACCCTTTTGTAAACGTTATCTATCATTTGCATTAAGTGGTATATTTCACAATAGTGCATACTTTCTCTGTTTTCTATAATTATCATAATCTTATAAACGCATTCATTTCCTGGCAGAACACAGGAATAAAATGCTGGCCGAAGGGTCTCCAGCACAGCCCACCAAGCAGGTTCTGTATACAAACACAATTTGAAATGTTTCTTCTATTGAAAATCAAAGAAATCTTGCGGTAGGCAAATCGCACGTCTAAGCTGAACAGACATGAACAATATGCAAAAATAAAGCAATGCATTTTGGGTGCAAAAACCTTAGCATTTTATTTTGGTCTTCGGAAACAAAGTTTGCTGTCACTCACCCTCATTTTCTCTCACAGAAAAGCTGTTTGTGGATACTGAGAAGGTAGGAAGATTCATGCAGTATTTTTTTTCTTTATATATATATATATATATATATATATATATATATATATATATATATATATATATATATATATATGTATATCTCAACACAAAACAATTACATAAATTGAATAAATCTAAATGATATTATATATTGTAGAAAAAGCCTTATCCATGGGGTGATCTTAGGGTTATCGGGCATGGGTTCAGTAGTTATTCGGTGCTTCCCATAACTAACACGCATAACTAACACACAAACCTTCTCTAAAAGCATTCGCCTTCTCTGGCGCCAGCAACACGAGGACCCAACACCAAATTCTAAACCACACACTCATGCTTACACCTCACACTTACATGCACACACTCTGATATAGCTCTCCATGTGCTAAACATGTGCTACTGGTCAATTAGGAGATTGCCTAACCTTACCTGCACCTTTAATGTGACAATCATAAGCTCAAAAAAAATATGTTGGTTCACTGTCCTCAGATTTGTATATTAAGGAGTTATTTTTACCTGAGAAGGCATTGTTGGTGTTCAGAAAGTATATTTCTTCCCTTCCATCGCCATCAATATCACAGGCAGTAACCCCAATGGCATTTCCTTGGCGATCTCGTAGGTTATAATATGGGGAGGTCCGCTCATCCACTGCTATGTTCACTAGCCGGCCCTTTTCTTTGATGTATTTCAACACTAGATTTGGTCCATTATATCTAAATAAGAGAAAATAATAGAACTCAAAACAAGCCGTGTTCAGGTGAGAAAAAAAAAACACATAAGCATTTAGTTCCACTGGTGCTGTTCCAAGAATTTAAAACTTTTAATAAATGCAGAATTAATCATGTTATTGCCAATACCATTAAATTCCTAATCTTGCCTCGAAAATTGTTTAATCTAAAATCGTGCCTTATTCCTAATTTTTGCTGCAGTAATACAGAAAACCCAAGAACAGTAATAGGCACTGCCGTTACACCGCACAGAAAATACTACATGTGCTAAAAAACTAAACTAAGAAAATAAGCCCCGCAGACAATCAGGATCTATGGCAGCATTAAAGTCGGTTATCTCCCGCGCGTCCCGTTGGAGACCCCATTTCCAGAAGGATATTGATATTCTGGAGAATGTTCAAAGGAGGGCTACTTAAACGGTAATTGGTTTACAGCAGTGACAACGAATGTTTCTGGGCCTGAGTGCCCAATTTTCTACATAAAACCAATTTGCAGACCTCAGAGTGCCAACACTGCATGCTGGTGCCTACCCCTGGTGTAGTGTTTTCACTTTCCTGAAAGAACACATGCAGAAGCGTATACTCACACTCGCTTACATACACGCATACACATCACATAGCCGTCAGGTGCAGTTTATTTGGGGAATATATATAGATATATAGGGTTTTGTTGTGGGAAAATGCAGCAATTTGTAGAATAATCTGCATTATGTTTAACCCTTTCTCACATCTTAAAGAAAAGGGCAGTTGCTGCAGCACGTGGGTTCCCTCGGTTCAAGGCATTTGGTGGCCTCTCAGAAGGAACCCATGCTCTGCTGCCGTCATTATCTCTCACCTTTCTCCCCATCTTTCCTTTTTTTATCTCTCCCTTCCTTCTATCTTCCCCCCCTCTATGTATTTATCTTTCGATTTCTCCATCACAGTGTGCGCAGCTTCAGTGCAGAGCGTTGGAATATGATGACATCATATCTCAGCACGCAGCATCAGTAGCGGGCATGCTACACAAGGGAGCAGTGAACAAGGTCTATATCAACAGATCTTATTTGTCCAAAAAAAAAAAATGTAAAAAAATAACATATGATCTAGGGACCTGGGTCACATGTTTAGATGGAGTTTGAATAGATTCAAAATTAAGCAAAACAAAGCAAGAATTCAGTGCATACCCAGCGAATGCCATTTGTAAACACCTAAGACATAAATATTGGGAATAAATTCAAAATTAAAACGACCAAGACTACAATAGTAATATAACAATAAAGCCTAACATTTTCCTTAGATGACACTGATCGACTTGTTGCAATACAAGGTTCCATTTGCATCAGCGCTGTTCAAAAGATAGCTAGACTACAAAACTACAAAGTAATCATATTAACACCTCCACCATTCCGTAATCATGGCTGCTATCCTAGCAAGTAGAATATACAGTAACATATAAAGTATGTACGTTAGCATTCATTTACACTTCATTTACATTCACATTTTTTACTTTGGTATATTATCCAAAAGGGAAATCTTCATAAGAGGTGTTAACATCCTTTGTGTGTGAAATTACATTATTTATTCATTGAGAATCATTCTCTAGCCCAGAACCTGTGGATATTTCACCCAAAATGACTGTTTTGAAGGTACTTGAATGATGCGGCGGAATGAGTCTAGTCACCTAAAAATAGGCCAACTTTATAGATAAACCAAGGGACGATCATCTTATTCCTGGTTTTATTATAGGTATCAGGATATTTGTTGGCAGTTTACAACGTAATAAAGGGGAACAACAAGTACAATAGCCAAGTAGACATCCTCATCAGGGTATATTAGATATGAATTCATT